>NC_142989.1:1207500-1807500 GCF_061535395.1 Colias eurytheme | reverse complement strand
TTCACCCGCTTTGTCTAAAAAATCACAAATTATATACTAAAACCTTCCTCTTGAATCACTCTATTAAAAAAAACCGCATCAACATCTCTTGTGTAGTTTTAAAGATTTAAGCATACAAAGGGACACGGAGACAGAGAAAGCGACTTTATTTTATACTATGTAGTGACTAAGTATAATTATGTTATGTTCGATAGAAACGGCCCTTTTGCAAAATTGTAAAGAAAATGAAATAAATCAGCCTGGTTATATAAACTAATTAAAATTGAGTTTATAATCAGTGTTGTATGAAAAATATTTTTTTGCTTTCTACATTGCATTATAGGAATACTTCCAGCGGGATGAAACGGTGGAAAAATTTAACGAATGCTTTAAAATGATAGAGTTGTGTACTATTCACATGTGTGCCATTTATTCGTGTTCACAATGAAATGTAAACTTTATTTCAATGTGGTATGTTTCAAAATGGGTTCTGACGGGAGTCCGGTATCATTGCTATAATACGACACTAGGTAACTACAATAAACCGACGGTATTGCTGATTATCATTGAATGGAAAGCCTTTATTTCATATACCTTTATTTATTTATCAGTTTTAATGTAATAAATTAAAATACAATGAGCACCCACCTATCAATTTCTAAAATTATACGACAATCCTTATAACAATAATTATTAGGCAAATTAGTTTTTAGATTACAATATTTATTAACTGATTTTAAGACTATACAGCGCTGAAAATCAATAAAAAATAGATCAATAACAAAAAATAAATTATCAAAAAAAGCTATTCATATTTATTATATCATTTTAACTTGAACGACAATCATAGACACAAAATAGTAGAGCCTAAATGTTTGACGAAGATCAAAGAATCAAGTGTTACGATCTGATATCGATGTTAATAAGTCAATAAAACGTCGTTGGAGTGGAAGCAATCTCTTTTTATGAGTCCCGGGACGATAACTGCTAGAATTCAGCCCTTGGAGTATCTACCTATACAACATTAACGTCCAGTTATAGACAGATCAAATAAGCTCCTTAAGTGGTCGCCAATAAGATAAAAAATGAGCTATTGTGTTACGATACAGAATTTACAGTTGCTTTTGAAGTATTGACGCAATAGGTGTATTTGTAGTGCATACTTGCAGTCAATTGCTATTGGAAATTAAAATGGTTTATAATAAATAAATAAAATAAATAAATAAATAAATAAAATCTTTATTTGAATTCATACATAAGTTTGACATATTGGATTGGGGTTCAGGCCCCCTTACTAGGTATAACCTGTATTAAGGGGACCTGTTCCTTCCCTAATATTGATCCCAAGTTTGCATGAATTAAAACATAAATTTAAGAAGTTAAGAAAAAGCTAATCCAAAGTCCAAATTAAACAGTGTGTGTATTGATGGGTGTATGAATATGAGTTCGGTTGTGCGTGAATGTGTGTGTGTGTGTGTACGTGTGTGTGTGTGTGTGAGTGTGTGAGTGTAAGTGTGTGTTTGTGTGTGTGTGTGTGTGCGTGAGTATTTGTAATAATGATCTAAATACGTAATATATTTTCAAGACTGTCATAGTCATAATTTTTAAGCCAGGTTAAAACCGTTTTTTTGAATATATTCCTATTGAGAGCTTTGACTTTATGTTTTTCACTTAACATATTGTAAAATCGAGGGGCAAGTCCCTCGAACGACCTTATTGCAAATTTACTTTTAAAAAAGGGAACAGGGCATCTCTCATAACGTGTATTGCCTTTCTGTAAGGTGGGAACAGTTCCTATGTGATATTTTTGTAACAGACACAAAATATACAACTTACGAACACTAAGCTCAGAGAGTCCTTCTTTATATATTTCAACCGAAGGGTGTCTAAATGGCAGTTTAAGCGCGACTTTAATTAAGCATCTTTGTGCTCTTTCGACTGGAAGGAGGTGTGATTTCGCCATACCTCCCCACGTGCAAATACAGTAACGAAGAACGCTTTCACATAAGGCTTTATATGTTAGTATAAGGATGTCCTTGTTAGCTACTGAGTTAAGGTTTTTAAAAATATGTACTAAACGACGAACTTTCGTAGCTAGATAGTTAGCATGAGGTAACCACCTTAGATGGTGATCAATTTGTATACCCAAATATTTGCATTGTTCAACACGTGTTAGGCTTTGGCAATTACAACTGTTACTCTCCAGACTCTGTCTATTGCATGGGTATGTATGAATTCTAATATTGAAGTCACTTTTTGGTAGTGTAATTTTGGTTTTGGCAAAACATATCAGATTCGATTTTTTAGTGTTTAGGGATAAAAGGTTGTCCTCTAGCCATTTTGATACAGCGGTTAGACCAGCTTCGGTCGATTTTTTGACTTCGGGCCATGTCTTGTGGTGGAATAGCAACACCGTGTCGTCTGCGAACATCGTAATATCTGCTTGCGGAATAGACAGATTGCAAAGTGGGTTTATGTAAATAAGAAATAAAATTGGAGCAATAGTACTTCCTTGCGGAATGCCATAACCTGAGTTTAACACCTCACCGCTTAATATATCATCAACCTTTACACACTGGATCTATTAGTCAGATAGCTCTGGAACCAATTTAAAGTTACTCCTCTTACGCCGATATTTTGTTACTTTTGTAATGAGAATGCTGGAAGACACCGTGTCAAATGCTTTCTGGAGATCAAGAAATACACCAAGGCATTTTTTTTATAATACGTTTGACCTATGTTTTACACCCAATGTTTTTAATTGACTGGAACAAGTAACAAAATATTATGAGTATGCAATAAGACTGGTGTAAAATGCCTAGGTATCTACTATATGTAATGTTTTTCAACTTTGCGATATCTGACCGATATATATTATATAACAAACATTGAAATTGTAAATCAGATCTGAATACTCTACTATGTACCTATTGAATATTCCAGCGATAAACTATAAATTGTGATAATATCGGCATTAAAAAAATATAAACCACACTAGCTGTATTCACCCACATGGTCAAAGGAAACTCCTATGGGAATAAAAAAATAAGATATGTCACTCTAGCTTCCATACCATAAAATCACTCCGATGCAACGTAAAAAAAAGAGAGCTTTCTCTTTTAAATAAATTATAATACAACTAAAGTATCAATCGAATTTATAGTCTTGTTCCGCTTTCAGATTTCTGTAGAAACTACGAAAACTTATAGCAAAAGGGCACAAAAGTGGGACTATACGTACACGTTTATACAATACAGTATCCTGTAGGCAGTTGTACGTAATCCACTGAGAAATTTTGGGTTTGATTTAGGTGCCCGATCAATCACCCCATTGATAAACCATTGATAAACTCATAATTGGAAAAGGTATAAATTAGTGCAACTCATATCCCGATATTTATACAAATTATATTCCCGATAGAATCCCCTATATAAATGGATATTTCTTTCAATATACTAAGTTCTTACGATTTTATTATAGCAGAGATGAAAGCAGTATTTAATTAATCAAGTATGGTATAATTTGTCTTCGTCAGGAAGGAAAGAGCTAATTTCCACACATTAGGGACACAAAGGGCCGATCGCCGGATTTTATTGATTACCATCTATTGTTCGCTTTCCAATCCCTAAGCGATACACTTGACGCGTGATTAGTACAACCACTTATAGCGTCCTTTGGATCTTAAGATTTCTTCAGTTTGATATTAAGAAGTAGCTTAACGCGGCTTTGTCTGCCTTAGCGTTGTCGCGCGATAACCATTCCTCCTTCAAACTCATTGCTTTGGAAACAAATAAAGACGGGTAAGGTTGTCTATATTGAAATAAAAAAATATTAAAAAAAATTGGACATTAAAAAAACGGGATTTTTTAAAAATATAACAGCGTATTTTCATATCGTATACAAACTTTTGTAAATATAATAATTTGTAGATATTATAAAACTTTAAAACACAGAAACAACAACAAGAAATTACTTTGCCCTAAAATCTATAATAATTTATACCTGATGCTTATGATCGTTGCTTTTATATCACACGCTTATATTGGTAAAATGGAAAAAGAAGAAAATACGCTATGGCTCTACGAATCACTGTATAAAATACGTGACCTTTGATCAACGATGCTATGTCAACCCACGTTATAGCAATACTCCATAGTCCATCTATATGTGTAAAATAAAAATCTTCAAGTATAATATGTATAGTGTTAGACGTAACTTTTGATTTAATATTTTTGTGGATGAATAGTTGTCAATATAGCTGTCACTGTCACCTGTCAGAACATGCTTAGCTGTCGCATACTATAAATTGCCGCTTTCCTTTGACTCGGCGCGCAATCGTACGGATCGTGCCTAGGGGCTCGGACGTTGTTTATACGACGTTTCACCCAACTACCTTCACTTTGCTAATAGTCGTTGACTTGCTGCGATTTGTTAATCAATTGGGTAGCTGTGTAGAATCGCAGTGCATTCTAGTTACATTTCAAACTAATGTTTGGCCCGGTCTCGCGTGTAATTTCTATCATCAGAATTGGGATAGAATTCAAGCCCACTATTTTTAAATGTGTTTATGTTTACGTAGTTTTGTAACTGGCATTTATGTTTTTTTTTTTCGTGCGTTGTGTAAAGTAAAAGTTTGTTACGTGGATTATTGTAACGGGAATGTAGTCCATCGAAGAAATTGTGTGTGCTATCTGGGCTGCGGTCCAGTGTTTGTAATAAAAACCTCTCAGTTCACAGGTAAATTAGATTCAGGGATGCGAGGGCCCTACGAAGTAGTGAACATCCTGCCTAGTGGTCGATACGAGTTAGAACTCGTTGTGGTGACTACGGAAAGAAGATTCAAGCCGCGGCACAGAATAATATGGTGCCCTGGCGTGGCGAGTGGTGTCCCGAAGCATGTGCCGAATTTTTTTGACGATGAGTGTTATTGGCTCGTAGTGATTCAAATCGCTAGTCGAACCCTGGCGTTGAGGTATTGTCTAGTCGCTGACGTATCGTAGTGATGTATTTCACTAGTCGTACGAGCGTAGATATACCGTCAAGTCGCCGTCTGTATGTCCGTAGTGAGTTGTCTCGCTAGTCGGATTTGAGCGTTGAGGTATTGTCTAGTCGCTGACGTATCGTAGTGATGTATTTCACTAGTCGTACGAGCGTAGATATACCGTCAAGTCGCCGTCTGTATGTCCGTAGTGAGTTGTCTCGCTAGTCGGATTTGAGCGTTGAGGTATTGTCTAGTCGCTGACGTATCGTAGTGATGTATTTCACTAGTCGTACGAGCGTAGATATACCGTCAAGTCGCCGTCTGTATGTCCGTAGTGAGTTGTCTCGCTAGTCGGATTTGAGCGTTGAGGTATTGTCTAGTCGCTGACGTATCGTAGTGATGTATTTCACTAGTCGTACGAGCGTAGATATACCGTCAAGTCGCCGTCTGTATGTCCGTAGTGAGTTGACTCGTTAGTCGAATTTGAGCGTTGAGGTACCTATTGTCTAGTCGCTGTTTTACTAACGAGTGCGTAGAAAGTAACGAGTGCGTGCGTAGTGCGTATGGTCAGTGTGGCCGAGGCAGTGTGTTTTTGAAATCCCGAGATGAACTACCGTTGTATTGTAATACGAAAAAAGGCGTACGAGGACGTACGTTTGTCAGTATGGCCGTGTTAGACGTAACTTTTGATTTAATATTTTTGTGGATGAATAGTTGTCAATATAGCTGTCACTGTCACCTGTCAGAACATGCTTAGCTGTCGCATACTATAAATTGCCGCTTTCCTTTGACTCGGCGCGCAATCGTACGGATCGTGCCTAGGGGCTCGGACGTTGTTTATACGACGTTTCACCCAACTACCTTCACTTTGCTAATAGTCGTTGACTTGCTGCGATTTGTTAATCAATTGGGTAGCTGTGTAGAATCGCAGTGCATTCTAGTTACATTTCAAACTAATGTTTGGCCCGGTCTCGCGTGTAATTTCTATCAATAGAATATAAGTACATATAATATGTATGAATAAAGCTGCTGATTATTAATCATAAAAAGCATAAGCGATCATAAAAAGCGAGAGCGTTAGCGAATAACAACATTATCTAAATCCGAAGCAAACAACCCTCGATATATTCGGTTTATTAGCGCTTAAGTATTGCACCCCAGCTCATTTGAAATAAACACCGGCAATTTAATGGTGCAACATGTAACCTTTATCCTCATATATAACGTGAAATCCCAAGTTTTTATGGTAACTGAAACACAGGAGGGTTAAAATGAACTTTTCATTGCTTTCGACATTATAATGTTCGGTCTCGCAATTTCAAGTTGATAATCCAGGGTCGGTTAATAATCCCAATGTTATCCATACGAATTAACTGGAGCTTACTTTTATTATGTTCTCCACGATTTTTGCCTGCTTTATGAGCTTTGATTGCGAGAAACATTTAATGAGTAAATATGGCTTCCATCGCGCCCATTCCTCTAGTGACTATCGTTATACTGGAGTCAAACTTTGTACTATTTAATAAGTAATACAATTCCTAATGCATGTGTGTACTTACTTAGTTAAAGAATATTATCAATTTTGATATAATTTATTTGTATTATGAGGTCCTTGTTATTAATATAAAATATTTTATTGGAAAATATAAATTGGTTTTCTTTTACGTAATTTATATCTCGACATTTTCGATAATTTAAACTATTCCTTACCTAGAACCGGATTAACATGCAATTCACACGTGAACATATTAAATGATGGTAAATATATGTTTGAAATTATACTCCCCAGTGGGATCAGATCTTAAAGTTTCGAACTTGACAAAACTAATTGAATGATAGTACCTCAGGGGTTACGGTACATGGAAATCACATTCTCATCAAACAACCTCATGCTAGTTAATATATTTTTGAAGTGAAACTTCTTTAGGCGCGTTGAGAGTAAAAATTTCAAGGTCGCGACATGACAATACCGTCACGTCATGGAGTAAGGCGACGATTTTGCTATCTTTGAATCTTGCCAAAGAAGTTTCACTTCTGACACGTGTGCTCACACACGCTCTTTTGTAAACAAAATCACTATGTTGAACCGCAGTTCATTTATATTTAAAATTGTAACACTCGTAATTTCGTTACTATTAATATTACTGGAAATATACAATTTCAGGTTTAATTTATTTAATTTATTCAATATTCTATGCTTTCATTTAACTCATTACGATTTTAAAAGCGTGTTTTAAAAAATATTTAGCTTTTAGATATTATGTTTAATTAATTGGAACACATGATTCTCTCAATTAACTTTAAAACTAAACGTTTATCTTATACTTAGATCTTATATATAAAATTCTCGTGTCACAATGTTAGTCTGCATACTCCTCCGAAACGGGTGGACCGATTCTCATGAAATTTTCTGTGCATATCGGGTAAGTCTGAGAATCGGCCAACATCTATTTTTCATATGTACCACGGGCGAAGCCGGGGCGGACCGCTAATCTTTCTTATATATAAAAATGAATCGCAAAATGTGTTGGTAAGCGCATAACTCGAGAACGGCTGAACCGATTTCGATAATTATTTTTTTATTATATTCCTTGAAGTACGAGGATGGTTTTTATGTAGAGAAAACGTACCACGGGCGAAGCCGGGGCGGACCGCTAGTACGCTATATATATACTTTACTCGTTATTTTTTTTTGTAAGGGTTTCCTTATATTAGTTTACACCAAGTAAGAAGCTTTTCAAAAGCTGTAAATCATAGATAACATTATCCCTTTATCATAACTTTACCCAAATACTTTATGTAAAGTATGTTACTATTAACTGAGCAAATATATATCTCCCTATAATATACATACATATACATACATAACTATATACATACATAACTAACCACATATCTACGAAGAATCTAAAATAATATACGTATAATTTTACATTTTTCGTACCGTCTTAAGCCTATAAATAATGAGTCACAGCGATTCCTTGTATAAATGCATAAACCATCAGGGCCTTGTGTGGTATGCCGCCTGCATACCGGGCAATGTGCCACATGTAACTTTGGAAAATTGTTTTCTTTATACATACTATAGTAGGTATTAGATTTAAACACGTATGAATATATTAGCAAATACGACGAAGTAGCAGAAATGACGTCATAGTTTAGTAGACGTAGTTCATCTTACGGTTCTGCTGATCAAATTAATGTTTTGCAAGTCAATTTTACACCCATATGATATTAATATATTGTTTTATGAATTAACGCAAGATTTTAAGAAATGATGTACGTGATCACGCTCTGTAAAATATTCGAAAATAAATTTATTTTAAAAACTGTTAAAGTTGTGAATATAAAGAGTTGAAAACGTAATTTTTAATAATATTGTTTATCTAGACGTTTCAATCAGTTTAAATGAGACTCAGATGTTACATGACTCATCTGTAAAGGTCGTCTTGTATTCCTATAGTATAACATGTTTTTCAGTATAAATTTATGCTTTACTAGCTGCGCCCCGCGGTTTCACCCGCATGGCTCGGCACCTGTTGGTCTTAGCGTGATGATATTATAGCCTTCCTCGATAAATGAGCGATCCAACACCGAAAGAATTTTTCAAATCGGACCAGTAGTTCTTGAGATTAGCGCGTTCAAACAAACAAACAAGCAAACTCTTCAGCTTTATAATAATAGTATAGATTTCGATCGTTATTAACTCTAAAACCTATAACGCAAACTTTACATTTAATTATACACTTATTAATATGCGTATTCACGTATTAAAATACATTGATTTATGAAGCGTAGATATATTTTAGTAAAAATCAAACTTAAAGCGCGTCACACACAGTGAAGATACTATAATATTTTATCTTAAGATACTGTTATATTTTATATAACAGTATCTTAAGGTATCCGGTATCAGCGTTCTGACCATCCTTTTTCTTTTTGTCATTGCGTACTAAGACCCCTGTAGAACCGCCATCCTGTTACAAATGACCCGAAATTTTGTGGGTCATTTGTAACAGGATACTGTAATATAAAATATTACAGTATCTTAAGATAAAATATTATAGTATCTTCACCGTGTGTGACGCGCTTAATAAATACTTTATATCGAAATCCGGATTTAATATTCCAATATTTTGGAAAGTGTTATACCAATAAACCATTTTACTCATACAAAAATAAATGTTTTCTCCAAATTCCATGTCATGGATTATAAAATGATATAGAATGAAATTATAATAAAATTAAAATAAAATTTGAAAATAAAAAAATGAAAATGAAAATAGTCTACGACTACTAATGAGTTAGAATTGATTCTACGGCCGACATAATAACAAATAATAAATCATAGTTTAGATGAAACATAAAAAACTTGTTTTATTGTAATTTTAAGTATATAAAATAAAATTTCAGTATACATTATAATCTCTAATGGGGTGATAACCTTCATGTGTCCCCGACAAGAGACGGCAAACTTAACATTCGTAGACGAAACATAATTAAAAGCGTATAATATTATATAAGAGCTTTACAAAACACTTGATGAATATTAAACATTGTACAAAGCTAACTGAAAAATAAATACGTAGAGAACATTGGCCAATACAAGAAAACAACAGTTTCTCTATACTTTTAAAACTTTTGCGGTCACCGTTGCATTGTTTCAGTACATTTTCAGTGACTTTGGTGCGGTATTATCGACCTTTCTTTTCCTCGTTTTAAATTGAAATGCATTGACAAAGTGTACACATATGTCTACGATATACTATTATCAAATGCGAAGACATGATTATCTTATTAGGTTCACTATACTACATGTAGTTGTCTTTAAATATCTATATATAAAATCTAAGTACCTACCTATAAAATATTTTGCAATGAAATTTCAACTAATCCAGCCTTTACAACTAAACCAACGTTATAATTTTACAAAATATCGTATTTGATTACATCAACATCCAACAATTTAACCGCTAGCTTATAAATTATTTTTACAGCAAAGAGTATTCTTAGAAACAGGTTCGAACTGTTGCTAATTGAAATGTTTACAGTAATAGAATTTGTTATTAGACTTTGAGAAATTAAACCTCAAAATTTACGAAACTTGTTTGTAAACGAAAGCTTTCTGATGCCAATTATATTTAGGTACTGGCTGTCCGCCCCGGTTTTGCCCGCGTAACGTATATATTATGGTCTACACTCTACCCTATAGTAAAAGTATGAAAAAAAATTGAATTGGTCCAATAGTTCCTGAGATTAGCGCGTTCAAACAAACAAACTCTTCAGCTTTATAGTATTAGTATACAAGAGATCGATATTTATATTGAGATACATGAACTGGCTTCTAATTGTATAAATTTCGATCGGAATTAGTTAACGACATTTGTACAAATTGAATCCCAAAATAACCTTTCGGGAAAACATTTGTGAATAAGGGTGTCGATCTCAATACGCATTTTTAACAATTACCACTTGGTAGTCTTGGTACTCGAATGTTCTCGAATTAACGTAGAAACCGCTTCAATTCATTTCATTTTCATTTTACTGTGTTTTAATTCAATTCATGCTACTACCTGAAAATATTGAGAACGTACAAGAAATTGTTTTAGGAACGTCCATTAACATTATATTATAGTGTAGAAATAAAGAAATTATTTTCTTTACTACTAAATTACAATACATACTATCAATGGCACGAGATTTTCCAAAATCTTTCCACTCCGTCTTGTTGTGTACAATAAAAACAGGTATAAAGACAGAATTCTAAGAATCCTTAGCCCTTTTTCTTACAATTACTTTTAGATTTACCCAGAACGATTGCCTTACGCAAAATATGGTTCCACAATCAACAAGTAGGCCGCACTTAATATAACCACATATAAATCTATGTTCATTACGAGTACAATGCATATTTGAATACAGCTTTGGGTATTTAATTGTGTAATTAACATTTACCAAACTCGTTGTTTAACCAATTTACCGGAAATTTTAAATCACAATTGACAAGTACGGTTCGGTAAACCGTATGTTTGCTCTGCCCACGCAACGTTCAACTTTACCTGTAATTTGTACTGGAGAGGATGTGACATTGCTAGAAAATGATTTTTAAATTCATTGAACGTTTTCATGATTATATCGATTGTTTTGGTTTAACCAAGAAATGTAATGTAATTACATTGCTAGAAAATGATTTTTAAATTCATTGAACGTTTTCATGATTATATCGATTGTTTTGGTTTAAACCAAGAAATGTAAGTACGACAAAATATATCAAAATAAAAATAAAAACCGATTGTCACTCTCACTACTAAGAGGAATTTATTGACACTCGAATAAAAATACAACAAGCCGTTTAGGCTCTAGTCGAGCGTGCCCCACACACATACCTGCCTTCTGTCACAGTCGGGTAAAAAATTGATTAAAACGTATTAACATATGCATTACCTTTGGTTTTATTGTTTAAAGTCTAACTGAGCGTACCTAGAGTAGCTACTGCCGAAGAAACACACACTCTATTTGAGTGCATTCAAAAACACTACGTGATATTAAAGTAAATATGTTTCCTTCTATGTGTTCAGTTCAAATATGAAATACCCTAATATTATAAACGACTTTGCGAGTGACAACTGATGAAAGGATAAGAAACAAAAACAAAACATACATTTACAAAGGATGACACAACAAAGAATGTTAGCCCCTTTTAGGTTAGCCATTTAATACTTATTACAAAATCGCCCTTGAAGGATAATCTCAGTTCCGTATATGATGTAAGTCCAAGGGAATGTTTCACTTTCTATCAATTTAACTATTTATAGCTATACCTTAAAACGTAATAAACAATTTTTGATACAGATCAAGTAATAAACTTTATAATAAATAAAGAAAATCTCAAATATTATAAAAGTTCATGTAAAAAGTTCATGTACTACAAATGTAGAGCAAATCCCTTTTGTTTGTATAATGTTTGTAAACATTTACGGAATGGAGTTACTGAGCTCAAATTTTTTATACAAACAAGTATGTTTAATAATTTCCATTAAAATATGTAGGTAAATAAATTGGAACTGGAACAGAGAGTGACTTTTTCTGCTAAAATTTCAGTAAATACCAAAAAATTTCCACTGCGAAGGTACAATAACATTTTGAAGCGTGGGTGTACCAACGTCCAACATACATAGCTACTTTTATATGATTGATTAAATGAGAACTTTTATATTCGGCTATGCTTTCTTTGTATTGTACCTTTTATGAATTAATAACTAAGAAAACAAACAAATATAATTTCACAAACAAATCCACTGTCGCCCTACATTACAAAAGGTAAATCTTTTCATTCTTTCAATCTGCTGAAATATAACGTTAATTTATTAATCCCATTATTTTATAACTACACCGTCACGTTGAAAGGCATTTAATGAAGTTAAAAAGTACAAAATATATCGACGACCAAAAGAGTACTTGATAATGAACGAAACGTAAATTCAAGTGAAAATTACTCAGTTAATTATTATCAAATAAAGATAAAAGAGGCATCGAAATACAAAGAGAAATTTTCTATTTGAATTCACAAATCATTTGAATGACAAGTTACATTTAAAATGAATAATTTATAGCAATTGTCACATCACTTTGATACGTGAAACCACTTCAAACAATAATGTCAAACCTTACATAGTTGCTTGCTCTCGTGAACGAACATTGAGGATTGTACAATTACAAAACACAATTTAACCACTTATCTAATGAGGTAGCGAATCGATATTAATTTTATTATATTAATGTAGTTGTTTTATGCAAATAAAATAAGTAGAACAAATAAAGTGAACTTGGTCAAATAACAAAAAAATATTTAATTTGTAAAATTGATTAAATGTTTAAATAACACGGTCTAGCCAATGGTACGTCTCCCTTATGAAGTAACATATAACCATATAACCGAGAAGTTCTGGATTCGATACCTTTTACAGACTAATAAAAGAAGCCTAGGTTTGATAGAACAGAAAATCGATGATGGAAACATAATATTATAATAGGCTCATCAGGGATAGACGTGTTTTTTGTGTTCATAAATTTAAAATAATAGTCTCACAGTATAATAGTCCTACATCTCTTGCAATAAGTCTCAAAATAGTGTAAAAGTGCCGATCTGTGTTACGTCATTCTACAATAACTTCAAAATTAAATTCAGTGAATTTCGCGGTGCGCAGCTCCACTTCACCTCACGAGGGAAAGAGACGGACTCTTATTTTTGAAAATATTCCGTCGCAGATTTGAAGCGACGCGACAAAAGTAAGGAATTTGCGTAACCGATATTCTATTTTTAGATTTAAAGCAAATTATATTTAAAAATGGCTTGCAACTGCGGAGCTTGTAATAAAATAATAAAAATTAACCAACACAATATGAAATGTTCTAAATGCTCACATTACTTTCACACAACATGTGCAAATATAACAGATTTTAAGAAGATATCTGAAGAGATTAAATTAAATTGGACCTGTTTTTTATGTCATCCGAAAAATCCGAATAACAATATAACAAATACTCAAACCAATACTCTCCGTGAACCTCTGCCTAGGTCTGCTTCGTCCAGTCCATCTGATACCACAAAGGACGTGTCTATCACTGATATCGTTCACGAAATGAGGCTTATCAGAGAAACCGTCGGTGAAATTAAATCACAAATGCTGTCCCTTACTGACCATATTTCAAAATGGAACCTACGTCTTGATGAGTTCGACACCAAGCTGGAACGTCAAGAAGTACGAATTATTATGTTGGAAAACACCATGGCTGAATATAAAGAGCGTTTGAACTCAAACGCACAAGCCCAACTCCGCAACGAAGTAGAGATTGTAGGCATTCCAGAGACCCCAAATGAGAACCCAGCTCATACATTCCGTATAATAACTCACAAGCTAGGTGTTCCCATCGAAGACTCTGATTTGGATTTCATTACCCGTGCAGGCCCCCCGCGTAAAGAAAATAACTTAAATCAATCATCTCGCCCTTTAATAGCCCGGTTTCTGAGCCGTATTAAACGAGACGAATTTTTGAAAATTGGCAAAATGAAGCAACATTCAATTAACGCATTGGATATGGGACTTAGTGCAACAGGACACAAAAACGTGAATATATACTTCAATGAACGATTAACTCAAGAAAACAGACATTTATTTCGTTCCGCTCGACAACAGACAAAGGTATGTGGTTATAAGTACTGTTGGGTTAAAAACGGCGTCGTTTACATACGCAAACAAGAAGGGAACCCTGCAATCGCCATTAAAAAATACGAGGATCTCAACCAACTACTCAATCCACTTAAATCCGCAACAAACCCTTAAATTCATTACCATAATACCATGTTTTGTTCTAAAATATAAGTTAAACTATAATATATTTTGTCCAGGCACGTTCACAAAATGTAACATAGTGCATTCTTTCCTATTAAGTATTATTCTTCAGTTTAAGTTCACTTTCTATATATTACATTACAAGCTGACTAATTGTATTATAGCTCATATAAATTCTTATATAAATAAGTGTGGTAATACAACATTAGGTCTATATAAAAATATGTTTAAAAATATCATTGTTTCAACTATTGTATTATGTTCAATAATTTTACGTAATAATTGTGTGAAAAAGCCTAAACTTATAATTTTTAAAGCATTTATTCCGTTTTTAATATCTTTGTATTTAATTTTGTTGAAAGTTAATTTAAGCTATTTTTCTATGTTCTTTATTGTCATTTTTAAGTTGATATGTGCCTTTGAGAAGAAAACATTCATTTCGTTTTTAATTTCTTTGTATTTAATTTTTTTGAATGTTAATTTAAGCTGTTTTTCCTTTTTATTTATTGTCATTTTTAAGTTGAAATGTGCTTTTGAGAAGGAAACATTCATTTCGTTTTTAATTTCTTTGTATTTAATTTTGTTGAAAGTTAATTTAAGCTATTTTTCTATGTTCTTTATTGTCATTTTTAAGTTGATGTGTGCCTTTGAGAAGAAAACATTCATTTCGTTTTTAATTTCTTTGTATTTAACTCTGTTAAATGTTAATTTAAGCTATTTTTCCGTGTTATTTATTGTCATTTTTAAGTTGATATGTGCCTTTGAGATGAAAACAAGATGTAAATACACTCAACACCATACACTCCAGCACAAAACACACTCACATACTCACTCACGCGTTCACTCACACACTCACATTTTAACACCAACAACCGCGCGATACAATCGTAATAACACCCAAAAGATCATTTTAAACCATAATAATTTATTCAAGCTCATTATAGGGATGACAAAATATTATTTCAGTAAAATCCAATATGTTATAAATTCATCTTTTCAATATGTCACTAATTAATGTAACTGATGAATTAGATGAATCTATTTCTATTGAATGTCATCCCTACCAGTCTATAGAAGAATATAATAACTTTAGCTTGAAACTTAACGCAAACGGATTTTCGGTATTATCATTAAATATTAGAAGCTTACAACGAAATTTTGATGACTTTGCTTCAAACTTAAGTAGGTTTCATAATAATTTCGATGCTATTATTTTAACTGAATGCTGGTTATGTGAAAATATCATAATTGATAGTTTACCTGGGTACAATTCATTCCGATCTTCAAACCAGATAAATAAATCCGGTGGCGTAGTTATTTTCGTTAAAGATTGCCACAATTCAGTTATCGAACATTCCTCACTTGCAAATGCAGATAGTTTAAAACTAAATATAAATCAAAATATTTCACTAGTTGGAATTTACCGTACCCCCTCCATTCCAGTTAACAATTCTTTCCTTTCTTCGTTAGATACTCTACTCCAAACCTTTAGCAATAAACCCATAGCTGTGGTGGCTGGAGATCTTAATATCGACATTTGCAACCCAACAACTCGGCAATCCATAGATTACTTATGTATCATGTCATCTCACTGTTTACTTCCTACTATTACTAAACCTACACGCGGCGAAACGTGTCTCGATCACATTTTTATCAAGGCGTCTGGAAAAATTTATGGCTCAATATGTCAATCCAGTATTACTGATCACGATATTGTTATAGCTCAAGTTGTGAAGACAAAGCAACTTCAAAAAGAACCTCGATGGCGAATGAAAATTGAAATTGACGCTCTTATAAACACACTTAAATCTATTAACTGGAAGGAAACTGTCTATTCCGCTCAAGTTAATGAGGCATCCTCGTCTTTTTATGAAATATTATCTAAAAGCATAGAAAAGTACTCGGTAAAAGTGGTAATAAGTCGCAAATTCACAAATCTTAAGCCTTGGATCACACCTGGCTTAATTCGTTGCATAAGACATCGAGATAAACTACACAAAGATTCCAAGCTTTTTCCTAACGATCTACTCCGTCAACACATATTTAAAAGATACAGAAACTTCTGCAATAAAGTCCTCCGAAATGTCAAAATACAGTACAATAGTAATCTTATAGAACAAAATAAATCTAACACAAAAATGCTATGGAAAACCATCAAAAATATAAGCCAAACTACAAATCAGTCGAACTCTCCGATCGAACTCCTCAAAATTAATAGTGACGTTAACAGCTCCCTTCACAATTGTAATAAATATTTTACTTCAGTCGGGAAAACTCTATCTGACAAAATCCTCAATAAACTAAACACATCTCAAGAAGCTTTAATAAAATCCTATGAAATAAGTAACTCTGCTTCGCAATCCTTCTTCCTCCCCCCAACCGACGAAACAGAAGTACGTAAAGTTATAATCAGTATGAATAATGATAGCTCTCCTGGTATAGATAATCTCACAGTCCAAACGATAAAAGCCATTCTTCCTGAAATCATCAATCCTCTTACATACATATACAATTTAAGCTTAGAATCGGGAGTGTTTCCAAACTGCTGGAAAACAGCAGTTGTAATACCAATTTATAAAAGTGGAATAAAAAATCACCCGGAAAACTACAGACCTATAGCCTTATTAAGTATTCTCGGAAAAGGTCTGGAAAAAATCGTGAACTACAGACTGACTTCATACCTAGATAAATTTCAACTCATTTCAGACAACCAATTTGGATTCAGAAAAAATAAATCTACTGAACATGCAATTTCTTTGCTTTCCAACACCATTTCTTCACACTTAGAAAACGGAAACTGTTGCATTGGCGTCTTCTTAGACCTAGCTAAAGCATTCGACACAATATCTCTCGGATTACTTGTAAAGAAACTAGAGTCAATTGGTATTAGAGACACTTCATTAAATTGGTTCAGGAGCTATTTAACTGACCGCAGGCAATGTATTAAAATTGACAAAAAGCTTAGCTCCGAACTAAAAATAGAATTCGGCGTTCCTCAGGGAAGCGTTCTCGGTCCAACCCTTTTTATTATTTACATCAATGACATACTAAAACTGTCAATAAAAAACTCCCACTTAATAGCTTACGCTGACGACACTGCCATTATCTTTCATGGTACAAATTGGGAAAACACACACAAGATCGCAGAATCTGGATTATTAACTATTGTAGAAGCTCTCAATAAAAACCTACTCACTTTAAATCTCCAAAAAACTAAATACTTGTCCTTTAAAAAATCTGCACACACCAAACTTTCGCCAACTCAGTCTATCAAAATTCATTCTTGCACTAGCGACAAAATCATCTATCCAACATGCAATTGTAATCATATTGAGGCCACTACCTCTATCAAGTATTTAGGAGTGACTTTAGACAGTAATTTAAACTATAAACAACATATAGCAGAGGTATCATTAAAAACTAGAAAACTCATCTTCATAATGAAGAAACTTCGTAACTGTACCCCTCTTAATATTTTAAGACAAGTATACACATCTCTGTGTCAATCGGTATTAAACTACAGCATCTCGGTCTGGGGATGTGCCGCCAAATCTCACATTCTGCAGTTGGAGAGAGCGCAACGTGCACTGATCAAAGTGACGCTAAAAAAACCTTATAGATTCCCTACTAACGAACTATATCGGGAGTTTAATGTACTACGTGTTCGTCAATTATACATATTATCAGCAGTCTGCCTAACCCATAAATCTGTAGCTTCGCGCCCCGATTACAAAGAACTAACAAGAAAAAGAACTTTCCGAATCCCACTCCCTGCATACAATTCAAAAATAGCCAGACGAAGCCCATCATATTCACTCATTCACACCTACAACAATGTCTGTAAGGCAAAATCACTGAAGAATTACACCACGCATAAATGTAAGAAAATAATTAAAACCTGGCTCCATGAATTGACGTACAGCGACACCGAAGATCTGGTCTAAAATGTACAATTAACTTATTGATCTCACTCACGTATCCGCCCAGAATCACAAATACTTTCTCACACAAACTTACTCACCCGCTTACATAACACTCACGTATCCGCACAGAATCACATCACTCACTCACGTATCCGCACAGAATCACAAATACTCTCACACCCAAACTTACTCACTCGCATACATAATACATTTACACACACACACAAATACACACACACACATAGTAATCCACTTAGACACATATCGCCAAATTTACTTATCTTTTATATTTTAAATTTTATTATAGTTAAGGTATAACTCGACATATCTAGAAACCTGTACACCGTTTTGATACCCAAGATACAGGCAACAGCCTAGTTTGGGTCTCCTGTAATGATGAAATGTTTAAATTTTTTTGGTAAATAAAGATTTTATTTTTATTTTTATTTATTTTTTTTTTTATAATATGAATCTGCTCTCAGGTAAGGCAGTTTCCATGTATTGTGACAATTGAAAAGCGCTACTAAAAGACTCTAGTTGAAAAAAGAAGTTTTTGAGCTTAAGTTTCAATGTACACTGGACTTGATATTAGCAAATAGTATATTAAAATATTGACTTATATTTTTTTTTTGTTTTTTAGGTACTAACGAAACAACTGGTAATGATTTCTTATGTAGATATTTAGTTTGGATAAAATGTAGAGATATTCAACGTTACTCAGTTTGACTCAATTTCAAGAACCCAAGTCTTGTATTCGTGGTTTTTAGATACTTATCTTGAGTAAAGCATACGTGTGCTATTTTGCCAACAACAATGTTTTTGAAATTTTTTAAGTCTGTGAGGCAAATTAAAAAAAAATGGATAGGAAGGTTAATAAAATAATAGACGTCATTTGTTGCTGCAAATTCTTTATTTTTCGATAGCCACAATGGTCCGCATACAAATCAATTGACAGGTTTTCTAAAACACTACCTTTCAGTACAATGAAATAAATATTTGCATCGAACAAAGATCTCTCAATATATACAAGTTTAACTAGGTCTAAATGCTAAAAAAAACTAAATAATAATCTATACTTTAACATATAACAACAAATTGTATCAAAATAATATTTAAAGCTGTTCCAAACATTAACAAACGTGAAAAGCAATCATTTGACGCTTACACAGGTGTCCCACTATTGGTATACTAAGCGCGAAGTAACTTGTAGTTTTGCATACACTTATCACGAAAAAAATACTTAAACAACAAAATAACGTCAAAAATTTTTTGCTAAATTTTTCGTGAAAATCCATGTTTTCTTCTCTAGTTTCGCGCAGCATGAGCATTTTGTCTATAAAAACATAACCGTAAACGATAGCTCACGCTGGTGATGCTGGTGGCAAAGTTGGGCGGGTTGCTCGTTATGGGTATACATACACATAGAGATTTAAGAATTCATCTATTTGAAAAAAAATTCGTCTGGAATTTTATAAGTATTTTTTACGAACTCAGCGTATGCAAAACTATAACCCCCTTTGAGCTTAGTATACCAACAGTGGGACACCCTGTATAATATCATAAAACAATAGCTGTATATAATACCTATACTATATTATATCTTGTTATGTACAGTCGATAAATCCTATTACAATGTAGTATCTTATTTCAAGCGCTAATTTCCTACATTTATCATACATACACGTTTCTTTTCAGTCTCTATTAATACTTTCTTTATATTTCTCATAATATAATTTCCTAAAGTGTAAGTCAATAACGTTATAACTAAACTTATACAAGAAGATATGTTATTATTTTATCAATTGCGCCTTGCCAGTCTACAAAGTTCACAGTATATAATTTATACATAAAATAAATGCATTTAACACTAATAAATAGTTGTTTCTAAGATTATATATAAGCCTTTGTACATTATTCAATACACAATCTTCTAATGAACTGAAGATAATAAGTCAATATTGATGAAACATACTCGTTGCAGGCTTTTAAGCATTTATATTTCCGTTTAAATTAATCCATATTAATATTATAAATGCGAAAGTAACTCTGTCTGTCTGTCTGTCTGTTACTCAATCACGCCCTAACTACTGAACCAATATGCATGAAATTTGGTATAGAGATATTTTGATACCCGAGAAAGGACATAGGATAGGTTTTATCCCGGAAATCCTCCGGGAACGGGAACTATGCGGGTTTTTCTTTGACTGCGCGGGCGAAGCCGCGGGTGGAAAGCTAGTTGGAAATATAACTTTTATTAGAAGGTTACCTTTCGTATGTATCTGTGATTAGTAGGATAAACACATTTTGTGTAATACTTTCTTTAGATAATACAATTAAATTTTAGTGGATCAAGATATTTTAATAATGCCAATATAAATTGGCCTCAATACCAGTTTTTATAAAGTACGACAGCGACTAAGAAGTTGGTAAATCATATTATAGGTAAATTCCTCTTGATCTTTTGATAATATTTCAAATACGTAAAAAATAAACATATACGAAGAGATACTTATTTGAACCTCTTATTTGAAAACGACTGAAGTTGTTCAAAACAGTTGAAATATTACTTGTTAACTAAACAGAACACGCATTATATAATCCAAATTCTTAACCAAAATATACAATTTCGCCTTCAATTTTATAACACAAAACATACTGTATAATTATTTCATATTTGTACTCAATCCTTGTAAAATCAAATACATGTGTTCATTAAAAACAACAACAACCACAAGATTAAAAAAATAAATACGCAAATATCAAAAAACCGAGCCAAGATTGTTTCAATGAGACTGCTCCGTTACCTTGTAACCTGAAATCTGAAAAACATCCTAATTAATATTCCTTATAAAAGCTTTTCAATACATTTTTACCTTATAAATTTTAAGCCCGAAGGTAAGTGGAATATCCGAAAAATTGCTAAGGTCTCTTGTTGAATAGCTTGTAATAATTTTTAGCGCCCGTTGTTAATTAGCAAAAATGTAATAGCGCTAATTACTAAAGAGCAATACACTTTTATTTTAATGAAAATATAATATACCTTGAGTTCCAAACGGCGTACTTTCCGATGACTTGTCCATCATTATATTAAGCCTTTGAATAACTTGAAAGAGAAAAAAATTACAAGATTATTATAAAATAAAGGTGAAGCGAAAGGAAATTTATACACAAGTTTCGACCTAGAACCTTCTTTTAAAGACGTACTTAGTACACAGTACTTTTATACAGTTTCATAACATAATAAATATTTATACGTCAATAGCTTTGAATAAGTATATATTTCGATATTAGAATATTGGAAATCTAAAGGAAAATTTGTCCATGAAAAAATCCTTTCATGTGATGTGAGGGCTGCCAAATGACAATAATCTTAATTTGATAGAGGTAAAGGAGACAAGATCGTGACAGAATCCAAGACTACCTACTTGTTTTTTTTTTTTTGTTTAAGTTTAATCGATAGAAACTCCAAAAATTAACTAAACTATGTTTTTTAATTCTATAATTTACTAAATGGAATAAACCCTTTTAGAATTTAATATTTATTTCCTTCGTAATATTTATTTCCTTTGACTATTTCCTTACAGTAATTTTGAATTCTGGTTACATAAATCAGGACTATAATATATGAGAGGAAAAAAATGGAGATTAGAGTATACAAAGTAATCTCTATAATATGTACCAGTTACTACTTAAACATTTACTGCTTTAAATCAACACAAAATTAACGACAAAATCGCATTAAGCACTGGGAAGGTCAAGTTTCTATAAGATTTGATTACCCACAGATATAAGGTAAATAAAATCTCGTAAAAAGGAAAACTAACTTACCATTTTTATTTTCCAACGCGGCGGGAGGCATCGCTGCGAAGTAAAATAATATCTTTAGCGTCTTAATATAAAAAGATTAGCACAGCTTGCTTGTTAGGAAAAGCTTTGTTGGCTTGCGTTGGAACTCGCATTTCTATGTTTATAATAAAAAAATAACTCAATATAATTAGTTTAATCCATGATAATGATATCAACACAGAATTGTAGTTTGATATTTTCAAGTATTTTTACAGGACAATGGTGATGTTATGTATGAGTTCTAATTAAGATTTGGAGCTATACCAAGATATTCAGTAGAGGACCGATATTTATTTTGTGGAGATGATCTAGGACTGTTATTATGAGAATGTAGGATATTTTACGAGGCACCTGCCTCAAAACCTTAAAGCTATAATCATACACTACTTTGAATTTAATTTAAAAACAAATATAGATGACATTGAAGGATAGTTAGAAAAATATGTAAGTTATTTTTAAAATTGTGCTATAATTATAGAATGACAACTATTTATAAATCTATGAAATTTAAAGTTCAGAAGCCAGATTAGTGGATGAGTATTAGTAGTTTGAACTATCGTCCTCCTACGTGAACAGCCTAAATAGTAAACATACCACATAAATTACCAACTTATAAAATTATGTCGCCGTAATACTGTAAAAAGCGTTAGATTAAAACACAATTTTTCAACAATTTGCCATCTCCCAAGATAGTTTATTTATCTAACAATCTTTACAATTTAGCGATGACATAATCACCGTACAATTGTTATTGTATATTTATTTAATGAATGTACATAAATAAATATAAACACATACAAATTATAGTTTATTTAATTATACATACGATATAATTTGATGGTGCCTTCAGTGTCACCCAGCGCGTTTTTGGAAACACACCTATAGGCGCCATAGTCGGAATTCTTTATTCTTCTTAAAGGCAGTCTAAGTACTGAACGGTAGGTACCAGCTATCCTTTGTGGCTCTAAGCTTCCACCTACAATAAGAATCATGAAATAAATAAAAAAAAACGTCCGCGAACTGTGGTTTTAAACCCAATTACCGACATATTGCACGCCTCATAAGCGAAGCGTTGAGGTGGGTACTACTGTCACTTCGCGCAAAACATCTGATTTTTCAAACTTAAAATGTCTTTATGTATCATACATTGCACTTGTAAGATAATACATACACACACATATTAAGAAAAAACACTATTTTTAACATTCATGATATTTTTGATGTCATTTTTGTTATTTAAACTAGCTAAAAAACAGTTTAAAAAAGTTCTGTCTTGGACGTCCGTGTGTCTGTATGTGCGGAGGATTTTCTTGTTAACACGATAGCGACCGAAATACTTTACTAATCGAGTCTTTTTTTTTCTCTTACGCTTGAGTATGCTCAGGAATAGAACCCTTTCATTTTTCAGGGTCTGATTCGATGTGGTTTAATTGTTATTAAATAAACAAAAATAATAATTTATAAATAATTATTAAAAAAAAATTATGAGGCGTGCACTTTTGGATTTTCCAAATTATTTTAAAAATTCAAACCCCACAAAAAATATTACAGCGCGTGATTTGTTTTCAGATTAAATTACTATCCCCAACTTTCATATTATAAAGGATGTGATAAAAAAGTAAAAATAAATAATTTTTAAATTTCAAGGCTGTTAATTTTATTAACCACTAAGTTTTTCGATTTATCACCATTTACCATCATTTCATATACCTACTTAAATTATTAGCAACTAGCGGTCCGCCCCGGCTTCGCCCGTGGTACATATTTCGCAATATAGGCTACCTGCCTATGTTCTTTCTCAGGGTCTAAAGATTGCCTGTGCCAAATTTCATCAAAATCGGTCCAATAGTTTATGCGTGAAAACCATACATACATACATACATACATACATACAAACCTTTCCTCTTTATATGTAATATTAAGTATAGATAAGTTAATCAATTTCCATACAATTCAGTAAACAGACGAGCATTAATAATTATCAACTGACTAGGTACATCAATTGGTCAGTTATGTAGAACCATTACATTTCTATTACGATCCTGTTTAATCTAATAGTCGCATATAATTAAATACAATACAATACAATTAAATGCAATAACAACACGTAAGGGCTGTTAAATAGTTTCTATTTACTATATCAATTTGTATTTGATTGAACTGGATTTGTTGCTGTTTTATTGTCTTCACAAATATTGAAATCTATTTTTAATATTTTTCTGTGTTTAATTATACCTTGTATGTAGATATTATATATTTAAAAATTAAAGACTTTTTAGGTAAATAAATTGTAGTGAAAATGAGTCTCCGCGTGACCACGCTTGCTGTAAAGTTCCAAATAATTGAATTTTGACACAACTTTCCACGAAACAATCGTCAAAATCCCACCCATCCGTAAGGGAAAGGAATTTTTCCAAAGGATAATACATAACTTCAATACATTATGACGTCATATAATCAAAAATTAAAAGTAAAGCGACCCAGTTTCAGTGTGTGCCCGCATCCCGTCGTATGCATTATCTTGATATGCATTTCAGTATTATGCTGGATTAATACTAGGGGTATACCTTTGAATGCTATAACTATTTCACTATGATATGCGTAGAAGAATAAAATTTTATGGAAAACAGAAATCCTTACGAACAATATACGGCACCTATGAACGCCGAGTCCATATTTTTCGTGATAATTATATAACTGCAAAAGTAAGACTATTATTTAGTATCGTCTAATAAACAAAAATATTAATTGCTGAATAATTGTAATGAAAATTAATACAAAAATAATTTGAATCTACTCTTGTTTACTTTAAGCCCCTATGGCGATCATTATTACATGAATGGTTGTTTAGATGAATTGCTGTAAATCCATACTTAATATTATAAATGCGAAAGTAACTCTGTCTGTCTGTCTGTTACTCAATCACGCCTTAACTACTGAACCAATTTGCGTGAAATTTGGTATAGAGATATTTTGATACCTGAGAAAGGACATAGGATAGGTTTTATCCCGGAAATCCTACGGGAACGGGTTTTTCTTTGAAAACGCGGGCGAAGCCGCGGGCGGAAAGCTAGTACGTTATAATATAAGATGTCTACCTATAATAATATTTTCATACATAACAGGTCAACACAATAGTTGCAATTGAAATTACAAATATTTCAATAGCATGTGGAGGAAGGAAGGTGGAATTACTTCATCGATAAAGGGAGGATCCTCTACCAGTCCACTCGACTGGCCAGCCGGTAAGGCCCCAATGGATGATGTCGTTGTATATATAATATGCTCTGTAGCGAAAATATTTCGCTTGCGCGATTCAGAGCGAAGTGTCACTACAAGCAAATATTTGTAGGACCACCACCCAATTCTAAGAATTATATTTTAAGTGCTATCTTACCTATAGGAACAATTTCACCATCCTCCCGGCTCCAGTAGCTGACTGGCTTGGGATACGCCTCCGTCTCACACTCCAGCACTAAGTCTGTACCCAGCGCTGCGCCAACCAGCTGATTCTTTATCGTTATCACCGGTGGAACTAGATAATCGAAGGAATTTATTATTACTGAGACTAGAACTAATAATGCATTAATAAATATAATAAAATCTAAGAATAAAACCTACTAAATTTGCTCATTTGACTTTATGGAATTTATTGAACCAGATTATATCAATAGACAACTTAAAAAATTGGTTGTCTGTAAAGTCGGTTTACTGACGATAGTTGAACGTGACAACGTCCGATTGTGCATCTTTGTCGCTCGTTTCGCGCTCTCGCTTGCACTGCAAGCCTTACTTGGAACGCCTCAGAGCGAGGTAACGCCGCATGAGTCATGTTTTTTCGTGCGTGCAGCCGGCTCTATCGAATTATAAGACGTTGTCACGTCAAAAGCTTATTGTACTACTATTAACTAAACAGTAAAAAGTAAGCAAAAAATATGAGGTAATATTGTTATATGCCAGATTCTTTAATACAAGTCATAGTAACTCTACCGCTATTACATTCATGACCCCTAACTCAATAGGCAAAACATAATATGTACCTCTCTTTAGTACTTCTTAGTAAAAAAAATTGAAATTTCCATTGCAGATTTACACGAATCATAACGATTATTCAATTCTCTTGATACTTTACTACCATAAAATGTTCCTTACATTCAACGATGAGCATAATCCTCTTGCTCACGGTAGGCGGGACTCCATTCGAGGCGATGCACAAATACGGCCCCGCGTGCTGCCTCGTGACTCTAGTAATATTTAATACGGGACCCTCCAGTGACGTCACTGCAATCACAATACAGCCTTCAAACTTACGTTACATTTTACAATTCTATTAACAGAAAACTTGACGGTATGGCATTGAAATGTGCATTTTTTAGGCATTAGGTACATCCATTTATAAAATATATGAAAATAGAAATAGTAATGTAATTAATAAAATTAAATCCAAAACAATGATTAAAATTTGTGACGAATTGTATTAATTTGGCATAACAAACTTTTAATCCTTAATCATTAATTTATTATAATTCTAACCTTGTTTTTTTCATAAAAACCATTACAGCCTACAAAGAACATGTATTATACCAAAAACAAAGCTAAATTCATCAGCGACTAACAATCACTCGTAAAAGAACTCAATTCTAAAATCTACCGTCAAATTCGTCAAACGATTATCGCCCACATTACCTTGTGACCCGTTGGACAAAGGGATCGGTTTCGTGTGCTCCCTTCGCCACGTGATCTGCGGGTCAGGGGAGCCGGTGGCAGCGCAAGTAAGGCTGACTGGCGACCCTTCCCGAACGGTTTGGTCGGTGCTAGTCCCTCGGTCCAGAATGTCCGGTGGTACTGGTAGAAATGTTATAGATGTACAAACAGATGAACAGAAAAAAAATGTTGGCTCCTATTATTCTGAATTCCTAACATACTAATAAAATTTAATTTAATTTACAGCTTGTTTCATACAATATGTATTATTCGTAATATTACATATAAAATGTATTCCGTACTTGTATCTATTATGAATGGAGATGATCGAAATTGCAAAAACATTTAACATAATTTTCACAACTCTATCGAAACTTATCTACAAAACAAGCATTCGCTTAATTAAACCAACCAAATGAAAAAAGACTATCAAATGTATACGAACCAAAAAGTTTAATTAAAATAAAACAAATATTTGCTTTAAATCATTATGTAAACAAGCGTCACTACCCCATACCATATAATGAGACCTACTTCAACACGTCTGCGTAAGTTACATGTGTGCTATTGTTTTATTGTTAATTATCCTTCACACAATCAAGGTTCTGTTACTACAAGAATTCTTATTGCTAATTGGACCTTAATTGGTTAAAAAGTTTATTGCTAATTACAACATTTTTATTAGGAACGTGCTCACGACTTAGATGACATTTAAGTTGCTACTTTTACAAAATAAAGTAGGAAAGGACAAATTTGTTTCCTTAACATTCGCTAAATACCTTTAAAGACCCATCTAATGGAAAGCCATTGCAATTAACAAACATTATATATAGCAACATTAGCATTTTATT
The DNA here is from genome assembly GCF_061535395.1 of Colias eurytheme. Classification (NCBI taxonomy): domain Eukaryota; kingdom Metazoa; phylum Arthropoda; class Insecta; order Lepidoptera; family Pieridae; genus Colias; species Colias eurytheme. Next base: position 1,779,863 of record NC_142989.1, on the reverse strand, counting down.
TCAACTTACATCGACTACAATTATCTTTATCAACACGCATTTCCTAGCCTCTCCTGTATATTTGTATGAAACCGAATTCTTTAAATAGGGTTATTTAGAACCACTTTAAACGTACAGTTTCAATTCAAACTATGTACACTTATCAAGGATCGGTGACAATGCAAAAATTTCAAGAGATTATCATATCAAAGTTTGTTTTCAGACAACGGTTACCAATCCCTACCATATGATCAAACTTACCAACAATATCCAAATATCCAAGCTGACTCTTCATAGGGTCCGTATTTATCTGGCACATATACCACCCTCTATCCGTCTCGCGTAGTTCTCGTATATGCAGGAACCACGTTCGATGATCACTGTGGGTCACTCCGACACGCCGACTTCGGGATATCACGTGTGTGTGTATGGTCAGTATTGTTTGTGTGTCTACACGAAGCCAGGCAACCTGTGGAGAATTTTGTATGAAGATAACGCTGTCATGACGATATAAAGAAGATACATAAATTAGACGTTTTGGGAATTGTGTATGTAGATTAATTCGTAGTCAATACGAATTTTGTAAAGAGAAAGTCTTTCTCTTCGTTTGTACCAAATAAGCAACAACCCTTCATGCACATTGTAGTAAGAAATACTGTCATCGCTAGATAGCTCCTATAAGTAGAGCAGAGTTTCAGTTTCATAAATATGGCATAAACTATCCTTTTTAATGCTAAATATTTACCAGGTTTATACAGAATCATTTTACACATACGATCTCTTAAGAAACGTAGAGATTTTATTCATTATATTCACTATATAATTGACCAGCCTAGCACTGTCATTTTTAATAGAATGGAAAAGCGTTTAATTCAAATCGGGTATCAAAATATCTCCATATCAAATTTCATGCAAATTGGTTCAGTAGTTTAGGCGTGATTGAGTAACAGACAGACAGAGTTACTTTCGCATTTATAATATTAGTATGGATTAAAGGTAATATATATTAATAAGGGCAAAATAATAAATAAAATTGAGACCTTCATTTATATTAGTCATGAAAAAGCGTACAAAGCTATCTCCCGGCCTTGACTTTCTGCATATCGCATTATTCTTGAAACGTCAGGCTGATTAAACGCAAAATAAATCATGTAAGTTGAAACTGTAACCTTATTTTTATTATTTACCTACGTTTATAAAAATGACCGTTTTAACACAGTAAGTAGGTTAAGTGTGCAGACATTTATTCAATAAAAATAATTGATTACTCTCCTATATTAATAAATCTGATTGTAATCGTGTTTTTATATAAAAGTAACGTACTGATTTTATAGAAATTTGGTTTGCAGGTTGTTAAAGACAACTATTAATTATTTATTAAAAGAACATAGCAAGTAATCAATAGTAGTAGAAGAGGAATGTAGAGAATATATCATGAAATAAATTTTAGTCAATTGTTAAAAAATATTAATTATAGTTGATGACAAACGATATTTGTTGGATATTACGCTTTAATTCTTCCATAATTCATGAACCGTAACATCCTAACTTCTCAATTATATGTATAACTCTAGCTTTCCGCCCACGACTTTACCCGCGTTTTCAAAGAACCCGCATAGTTCCCGTTCCCGTGTCCTAAAACCTATCCTATATTAATCCTAGTTCAATGTAACAGGTATTTGTATATTATATTATATTTGCATATATAATTTACTATGTGGATATAAATTGTGATTGTAAATAAATAAAAAATGAAAATAACGTCTCTGGACAATATTCCAGAGGTGGCGCGAACACCCTGTGATGGCGGGTGCCTTTAAAAAAAAAACAGGTACTTGCATGAAATAGTAACAAACATACCTACACACACATTCACATACATCCATCTTCACAAACTTTCGCATTTATAATTTTGTAGGAAGGATAGGATAGGACTTATTAGCTCCCAAATATCAAGATAAATCAGTGACTATAGTAACACGATGCTTTAGCTTTGCAATCTTTCCAAAGTTAACAACTGCTCAAGTTTCAAGTAGTTTATATGCACATAATCTGTATACTTTAGCGTTCAACACGTTGTTTAAAACCTCGGCACGAGTGATTCCGGAGGGTGTAGTTAGAATACTTTAAGATGCAGAATCTTAAGTGCTTTTATTGGACAAAGATGCAGCTTTATACTTACTGTTTCCTTTATACTGTTCACGATTTTTCGTAATTTTATATTTTGATTTATGAATGTATTCATTGTTATTATAAATTACTGTTTGTGCAATTAATTTATGAAAGCAATGTCTATTTACCCTAGCGAAACTGGTTAATTAAGTCTTGTTATGTATTATACGCATATTATATACGCATACTTATGTTGTATATAATACAATGTACCTATACTTGTTTATTTGTGTATATGTTACTTATTACTTCGACAAGTTTATACAAATCTTCAAAGAGAAGATTAAAATGTCCACAATAAAAAAGTGCAAAAACAGTAAAACGTATCAACAATAATTTCTATGTACACAATAACATTAATTTGATAAAGAAACAATGTTTTATGCAGCGTAAATGAAACTAAAATTCAGCTGTACGTAAAATTCGATAAACTGCTTTAATATTTTCAAATGAAATATTTAACTATAATTTAAAGAATTTTATTTCGTTACATTTTACAGCGAGCGTGAATGCCAAGAATAAAAGAAATTTTAATGTTTATAACTTAAAATTTTGTTAAATTAATTATTAGGGAAAATTCTTTAATGTCACGTCGTTTATGTAAATAATAAGACTTAAAGCATACCAACTTTTGGAAAAAAATTAGATACCTATGTAGGTATATCTTAAAGCGTCGCAGTCTATATCTATTCTTAAAATTACTGCTTATAAGTGTGTCTAAAATACTTACCTATTTCTAAAACAAAATTTTATTTACGTTACTTTTAATTGAGAAGCAACTTATTTGCTTTAGTAATAAATAATAATAGTGATTCGGATGGCCCTCTTGGTCCTCTACCTCCCAGCTTTCGTTCATCACTACTTTTTGGGACACCCTGTATCTAATTTAATAAGTGTCCAGGAACTCTTGGCTGTATAGCCCGCGCTCTTAGCAAAAACCCCAGAAAATGAGAGAAATAAAACAAACAAAGAAATAATAATAAATTAAACGTAACCACATAAATAAAACAATGCACATGTCGGCTTCAGGCAGAAATAATTTTAATTCAATTCTTATTCATTGAATTGAGCAATATTTTAAATAGCGTGTGTTTCATATACTTAAATAAGTTCAACTATTTTTTTTTTGCCAAGAAAAACTAACATGTGGGTCATCTAATTAAGTAATCACCATAACACACATAAACACTGGCAATATTAGAAATACGAAATTTATAAATAAAGATTTTTTTTTATTTGACCAATACATGATCAAACTGACAAATTATAATATGAAAATTCATTAAATTGACTTTAACAAATAAAGAACACATATTGATAATAATAAAAGGGAGTGAAAAATATAAAAGAAAAAATAAATAAAAACCATAAATTCTTTTGAGATTGTAAAATGCAGTTTTCTTCAGCTTTAGAGACCTAATAACGTTATTCTCAGAAACTAGCTTTTATAGAAAATGGAAAAGATGCACACTTGACAACCAAAGGTAAAAATGACTGTGCTTTGTATTTCTAGCTTTTCCGTAAATCGTAAGTATTATAAAGAGTCTCCGTAATGTCTATTATCTATGCAACACATGAGCCTTACCTTTACCTAAGCTTTTTGAGGAATGTTACCATCAAATATCTAATAATATATGAAATATTTGGCAAATTTTCATTTCGCAAACAATGCGCATACTGACCATATTTGTGTAACATGTACGAATGTAACACTAGCTAATTTTAATGTCTGTTAAATTATTTTAGTATTCATCAGAATGCCAACTGCATTCATGGTAATATTAATGTGCATAACACATTTTTGTCAGTAGAATAATAATAGAATACGTTTCGGTTTTATGTTACATGAGTTATTAAACATATTTGATAATTTAGGCTACATTAGGTAAGCCTGATACTCTTCGTTGACTATCGATAATTATAGATCTTAAGAAAAGAAGAATGTTAATAATTTTTAGCCATAAATGCCCACATCAACATTACTACGCGAGACTGCTAGCTATGTGGGTCTTATTTAATTAACAGAGATTACAGCTTGCATTGATAGATTTATTTTTAAATTCGGGTTCTACGGGAAAATACGTATTTATTAACAATATATTAAATTTTATGTACAAACGTCTTATTCTAATTTTTTCCTACAAAAATCAGCAGATTAACAACAAAAGGCTGCTTACAATTATTTAACTGCATATCATCGAATCCAAATTTTATCATTAACGTAATTTAACCAGCATACATTATCTGTGAAAGCTACACGTTTTAAATCAAATAAGCGAGAATTCAATTATTTGTCATAAATATTCACATTTAATGGTTACAAACAAGTTAAATATTAAAACAAATTAATCAAATAAGCCAGTGCCATGTATATAATTATAATGCTTAAGTAACCAAAAAAGTAAGCAGTCATAGGATTGTCTATAGAATTGAAAACTTAGTACTATTTAAATTCTGAACTCTATAACATTTTTCCCCATCAGAAAGTGTTCAACTAAAGAAGCTTTTACTTCCAAACTACTTTGACTACCACATAGCAACTATCGTGGGGGTTTTCAGCCTAAACCAGTAGAAAGCTGACGATGTTTGACAAACATATTATGTAATTACCCTGTTAGGCAATCTAAAGCTTAAACGCATCTCACAAACAGTTTTCACTACCAACATTCTAACAGCGCATCTCGTGGCATCTCCAAAATACAAACAGTTACCAACATTCAGCAAATTGAAAACGGAATGCGATAGTTGAATTTGTAATGCTATAGATATGCCAGTCACAGTCTACCGGGAACAATACAAAGAATAATAGTACCTTGTACGTGGAGAGGTTATGCACGCTGCACGCTAAGATCGCCTCGCGACCCAGCGGTGCAGTCACGTTTTCTATCGGTCCGCTGAAACCAGGCTCGTCTGCAACAAATGTTCAAATATAGACCATTTTAAAGAGTACTGAACAGTTCTGCTTAGGAGCAAACGTCGTTGTGCATTGGAATTCTAAGCAGAAGCTAAAGAGTCTGTCGGATAATGATGCATGTTATTCAAGATTATCAATAATCATAGTCTTGTTGTAATTGATTATAAATAACTAGCTGTGCTCTGTGGTTTTACCCGCAGTGCTCCGCTCCTGTTGGTCTTAGCGTGATGATATATATAGCCTGCCTCGATAAATGAGCTATCTAACACCGAAAGAATTTTTCAAATCGGACCAGTACAAATCCCGAGATAAGCGCGTTCAAACAAACAAACAAACTCTTCAGCTTTACAATATTAAGTATATATTCAAAGACTTGTTATAAACAATATTTGTTACTTCTCTTATGTAAAACTACTGTTGAGATTTAGTTGGATTTATAAAATAAACATTTTTCTTATTTATAAAATAAAATGGAGAGATTTAAATAACCTTATATTAGAAAACATCAATAAGCCATAAATTCCAAACTGTATTGATTACAAACTTTAATATAATAAACAGAGAAGTAACAACAACAATTAAACTCAACCCCATCTTTGTTGTTATAACATAATTTTGAAAAAACAAATTCTGATTATGTTTAGGTTAAATAATAAATATACACTGTAAGCTAATATTATCGTTATAACATATTTAGTATTCATTTGTTTTAAATATAAAATACACAACTACATAGGTACTACTCATCCTATTTAGTTCAAATAAATCAGTCCATAAACATCAATTGATTTTTTTTATTTATTAAAATAATTAGCACCCAAATCTATACCTACAACACAATTTACAGTTTTCAAATTTTTGGCTCAATATTTCAAATTCCTTTCATTTATATAAGTGTGTTCTAAATCTGGCAAAAAATTGTATCCTAGGTTTGTATAAAACATATTTACAAAATATTTCAAATATCAACATACTATTTTTCCTAAGCAGTGATATATCAAGCCATGTATGTGGGTTTCAGACCATAATATACGAGATTGAAGTTTCCTAACTACAAAAGTTAGGGGTTAGGAAACCACTGAGTCCTAAGCGCTCTAAAAATGTATTGAAATCCATTCAAATCGATAAATTCATCGTATATTCTGTGTATCCCTAAAATATCTACATAATAAATACATAACGCCAGATCGCAAACTTAACTTTTGCCCTTTCTATGATTAATAAACATTCGCAATTTAATATTAAATAAGGATTCAGTTTCCCTTCCCACGGCATAAATAAATAGATATAATGAAAGGTTATTGAAAGGTCATGGAAATTAATAAATAAGAACTAACATAACATTTATTTACGGAATAATTCTCTACAAAGTAGAAATCACAAATATTTCTAACTACTACTAAACACCGATACCGAATAAAAATTAATATTAAAAACATAAATGAAGCTTTGATACCTCGTTTCATGTTAACCAGAATATTTGAAATAATAAATAACATGCTCTTGTCGGTACTTAACATCTATTGCATTTCAACAACAACAATTATTTATATAATAACGAAATAGAAATCGCAGCCATAATATTACAAATAACTTCCGATAAATTCCTGCTGTCAAAAATACATTCGCTTCCAAGAATTTGTATCAAATTAATGTAATTAAATTTATTTTTACTAAAATTCATTTGTTTTGTGTACGATCGTGTTCAGTGATATTTTATTTTTATTTGCTATTGTTTTGTTGATTTATGAAACTATAGCGTTTTGTTGGGCAAGTAAATTTAAAAGCTTTTTAATTATTAATTTATTTTAATATTTTTTAAAAAATATTTACCGTTTCTACTTAGTAGATATCATGGCTCTATGTATATACCCTCCACTTTACTCCCACATTTACATACTTCAAGATCAAAATCAGTCCAACCATTCTTGAGTTTGGGCGATACAAACGAACAGCATTTTTTATACGTACAGATTCAATCATTTTCTATAAATCGATATGACATCTGTGGCTATATCTGTCAAATGCAGGTTTGAGTAAAGAGAATATACCTAGATATTTTTTACTTCCGACTCTCTTCCGACTATATTCTGATTGTTTCAAAGTCTTTTCACGTATAATGAGAAAAATAAAATATATTATGTTTTTAAAATAATTTTTCATAGCATCATTACCGTTGGTTTTATAACATTTACTTAATGCTTTCATTCGAAATTTCTATAAACTACCGAAAGAAATGAAAATATAATTACATAACATTACAACAAATAATTTCATAACATTACCATGACGATGACGCAGAATTAAGCGCAGAACCCATAACCTACCAAAAACATACAAATCTTTGCCGTAGGAAAATAACAGTTGAAAACTGTTGGATTTGAAGTCGTTATTATTGAAGTAAAACTTCTTTAGGCGCGACTAGGGAGTAACTCAGATTTTTTTTCTGACGGAAGTAACGCTTACTGAAGTCTGTGTAGTTTCCGCCATTTAAAAATAATAATTCTGATTGGTTGTAAGTATATGTCATATACTACACGCTTCTTGACTTATACGCCAGCTAGTGGCAAATATCATAATCAATTACAGTGCCACAAACTTATCTGACCCGGTGGCAAAAACTGGAACTACGTGCCGCCATTTTGAAATGTCACATTTTCACAGACTTTTCATACGGAATATTTTGTTTATATAAAAGAAAGCGACATCAGTGACACTGTCACCGGGTCAGATAAGTTTGTGGCACTATAGGATTATTTATTTTCAAATTTTCAAACGGATCAATTGTGAATAGCAAAGTGAATAAAAAATTCAACAGTTTTAAAAACATTATTTTAAATTGCAAAATTTTTTGAAAATCTCTAAATATACTTGTTTATTTATTACTTTTAAAATAAGTAAATTAAAAATAAAAATAAACATGTTGCGGATTATAATCAATCTATTTTAAATATTGCTGAAGACAAAGTAGTATCCATAGCAACAGATATGTATATAGGTTGTCATTCAGTTGAACAAGAAGCATATGTACGCCAACAATTTCATAAAATGTCAGTTATTGATACAGGAGGATCGCCTTATGAAATCATATTAGTTCTTAACAAATTTTACATTATTACAACCAATATTGATGTATCTGATGGCTTAGCCAACGGTTGTGTTGGAAAGTTAGTGTATATTGAACGTGATGACAGTGATAACATCATACGCTTATGGCTTGAGTTTACTGGTAAGATAGGAGAGAAAATTAGGAAAAAAGCTGCCCATCATATTCAAACTCTAAACATTAGTAGAACAGCAGTCCCAATTTTACGAAGATCGTCATCTGTACCAATGAATAGAAATAAGACAATATTTGCAAAGAGAAATCACTTTCCATTAGTATATGCTTGTGCGCTTACAATACATAAGTCTCAAGGTGGTACTTTTGATCAAATCGTTTATGAATACAATAAAAGTCACAGTCAGCAGCTGTTATATCTGTGCCTCCAGTGAATAAGGGAGTAAGACGAGTTATTCCCTTTGGTTTTTATTGCACCATTGGATTCAGCTCGTCAAAATACACAACATATCAAAAGGTCATATCTCTAGCTGCGTCCTAACCCATTTTTTCGAATGACCCAAACGGTATAAGTAGGGTGTGATTAACGGTATAAGTTACCTTATCCATCATTTTAAGCAATCGCAAAGGAACTATTCGTCTCGAGTCAAAAGTACCCACGAACACAAAGACGTATGTGTAGTTATACTTTTTGAATAAAGACTTAATTCATTTTGTTCCATCAGTCCTAACACTATTTTTGGTATAAACGCATTTGTGTCATTTTTCTAACATGAGCATAAAGGAACAACTCTTTTAGTGTCATTGGTTCAAGTGACGACATGAGACAGTTTGGCATTAATGGCGTGTTGCTATGGGTCTATTAATTGAATACTGCACGGAAACAACACACACTATTCCTTATTATTTTTAAATCGTTTTTTCAATAAATCTGTAACAACAAATCTTTATATATTTTTTTAAAAAGGTATTTATCAGTTAACTTGGGATACTAATATATTTCTATGGAAATTAACTATTTTTTGCAATAGATATTAAAAATACAGTTAACTAACACATTAAGTGCATTTAATGATATTATACTCTTTGTTTATATACAGAACGATAATTGAATCATCTAAAAAAAGCCAACAAAAATATTAAACTTATATTTTCTTCTTTTAATTGGGTAAGTTATTAAAAAATAACTCGTTTTTAATCTTTTTTATAAAAAAATATCTAACTACAATAATCAAGACAATAATACTATAGTCTATAATAGTCGCATAAAAAAAAAGTATTTATAACCAGTCTTGACAATTATGAATATTGTTTTCTCCGCATATAGCGTTTTAGCCACTGTTCTTTGATAATTTGCCTTTTTTATAGGAAAAAAATCCGCAATATCGATACTTCTTTGGCCCTGCATTTTCGTAAACATTTTATGGATACTCTGGTACCACATATTTTGAAAAAATTGGGCTATTGTCACGTAAAGTCTCTTCAAAGTGCGTGCCACAAGTCGTATTTGCATCCAAGGCACCTTCAAATCTGTGCTTAATTTTTTCATAAAATCTTTTCGTCTCATTGTATTTTCTTTATTTATCTACATTATTTTGATATTATATGATATAGAAATTGTTAAAATTCTATATCATGCCGTAAAATATCGCCACTGACCACCTATAACTTTTCCTGTATTAACTGAACATACAGGAATATGGTTTTCGGGCTTCTCTTATCTCTTTATAGTGCTTGTTTCCTCAATGTATACCACCATGACATTGTGGCGTTGCCACTTTTATTATCTATATTTTATTATCTGTGGCGTTCCGAAACGGAACGCACTTGATCGAATTTTAAATTGATTCGACGATTCATTTTCACTAGGAAAATATATAGTTAATAAGCAAAACGCAATACGCAGTTGATACGTATTTAATACTAATACTCAATGATTGTCTCCTGCTAACCTGTACAGACTAGACTCATTGTGGTGACTGGTGAAACATTGTATAGCATTAACAACATAGTACTGTAGGTATTATTGAAAGATCGATTAAAGGTTTATTTTCCAATCTACGACTTTACTTATACATGGGCTTTACATGGGTAACAAAACCCCATAACATATTCGGTTTTACTCCGGACAACCACCTTCACTTCAGTCACCCAATCCCTTTGCTTGAAGTCCAAATCCAGCGGAGGACAATAATCGTCATTTACTTGAAGGTTTTTCGTCCTAGTATAAAAGTTGTCTGGATTCCATTTTATACTCAATCTATAGTATAATACTATAGATATCACGTGAAACGTGACTTGGAAAAAAATTATTCAAATAAATCACAAAATAAAAATTTGAAACAATTTTAAAAGTTACGAAAAGCCCAATTATACGTCAAAATGACGCACAACATCCTCTTTACAACCAAATGGCGGAATTTACCTGGACGAGCCAACTATGTACTGCTAGGTCTCGACGGCTAATAAGTTGGTTCTGGATTTTGCAGCGATTCGATGGTAAATATAGAAGAGTTCATACGTCAAATTTACGTAGATTGGACTTCTAGGGTTAAATGCATAAATACCTAAATGTTGTTTTGTTTTTATTATCTAATAACGATAAAAAACCCGTTGATTTCATTCGTTTTTCAAGCTACGTGCATAGTTTTTCCACCAAAATGCCTCAATTGAGTCATAAAGTACACAAATTTCAAGCATAATAAGTCACATCATTTCTATAAAACCAAAACTGGCAATAATATAAGTCGTGTTGTGCGGATATGAACATAGTGCATAAGGGCATAAGTCGTTATATTGCAAAGAGTAAAAAAAAAATTATGTGAATACATTGAGTTATTCCATGAAGTACTCGTTCATAAGGCCACAACTACAAAAAAACACGAAAAAAGTATATTTATGGGGTTGTTGCAATATGTGTTCATATGTAAAAATATAGTCTAACATCATATCTTACACATACAAGCTTAAAATTTTGAATTAATAAAGATTTAGTATTGATATATAGTTTTTTGTCTCTCCTGAAAAGTGCTGTTTTTGAGTTATTCCCTTATTCACTGGAGGCACAGATATGTAGCATTATCACGAGTAACTGATATAAATGGATTGTTCATTGACTCAAACACCGATGACAACAAATTTTATCATGGAAGAAAGCGTCCAGGGGGAATAGTTGATTTACAGTGTGAATTGTAAAGACTTTCAAATTCTCGCCTAATAACACAACAGGAAGAATTATATAACCTTATAAATGAGAGTAACATTACACTATTTTCCTTCAACTGCCAAAGTTTACGTGCTCATGTTTCTGATCTGAATGATAAAGTATTAAAAAGGTCCACATTGCTGTTATTTTCCGAAACTTGGATGAAAAATGACGAACAAATTCTTATTGAAAATTTTTATTGCGTTACCCAATAAAACGACCCAACTCAACTGCTGGTGGAGTAGCTGTATATCATTCATCTACAGATACACTGAACAATGTAACACCAATTCAAAATATTTCACCAACTATATTATCACAAATTTCAGATGAGGTTTCACAAATTGGTGACATCGCCTTGGTTCGATGTGTTAATACGAATGACCAACCTGTGATTATCGTTGTTATTTATATTTCTACAAATACTAGCCTGACAAATATCATAAAATTTATTCATCAGCAATTACTTCACTTCACAATTGAAGGTTCTCGACTTTTAAATAGTAATTATCATGAATTACCGATGATTCTAACTGGAGATTTTAATGTTAATTTTCGCTCTCAGGAATCTCAGCCGTTAATTGATTTTTTAGAAGAAAAATTTGATTTATCTATGAATACTTCTCGACTTCATTCAACAACGCGTTTCGGTACAACGATAGATGCTGTATTTTCAAGAAAAGTAGCAAATTTAGAGAGTAAAATTTATGTTTCACATTATAGTTACCACAAACCTATAATTTCGTACGTAAGAAATTATGATGACATTCAATTACCTGTTTCGAATGAATAATATTAATATAACATTTAAATAATCTTTGTAAAGCACATGAATAATAAATATAATTAAATTATAATATAATATTTATTTATTTAAGTTAATATTTAATCATTTCAGTGATATATGTCGTCAACGCCAAAGAAGTTTTACTTCAATCGCGCGTAAAGGTTACACGCACACACTTTTTCATCTGAGTATGTATACCTAAACCAAATCCTCGCAAAAAAGGTGTATTCCCTTCTTTATAAACGTAATTATCATTATAATATGTTCGTATAAAATAACGAAGCTTTCCACTTGTACCGCGGCTCCATAAACTCTCAAAAATATTAAATGCAAATAAACTCTGTATCACTACGCTTTTGTCAAACCGCACTCGTGGTCATACAACTGCCTGTGGTTTACGCTGCGTTTCAATTACGAAATCATGAAGTACTTTGAACGTATAGTATTAACTATTAATATTTAATTACAACATTTACATTATTTTTTATGTTTATAATTATTTATGGCTTTTCTTTTATCATTTTGGTTACATCAATTTTTATGTAGAATTATAAATAATTGAATAAATTGGTATTGTATATTTATGTTATTATATATTTATGTTAGTGTGATACTAAGTTCACTGGATCATCTAGTGCCAGACAAAATTACATTCGTGGAATAAAAAATCCTGTGATTATTCCAACCAGGGTCGAAAGATCTCAAAAATATCAAAGGTGTCAAAATAATCAAATAACATTCAGTTGTTCTTTTATATAAAATTTCTAATTGTATTAAATACTAAACACACATAAATAGCGTGTTTAATAAATAGGTATTAAATAAATAAATAGGTATTATAGGATCAATTTATTATTGTATTTAAATTTATCATAAGCTTGCTTTTTCAGGTGTACGTTCGAGTCTTTTACAATGTGTTAAGGCATAATAAATAATTTTGGGTACATAATTATAGCATGTTGACAATATAACAAACCGATTTTGTCATAGATATGTTAGGAGATTGTATGAAATATTTACATGAGTTTCGTTTTCAGAAAATACATTTCTTTTGGTTATAGAAATAATATTTTATGAAATTGGTTATCGGGACATTTTATTAATAAACGATTTATGATATTAAGTACATGAGATAAAGACCTTTTAAGAAAATATCCTTAAAAGGCTGACAGGAATGTTTTGATTGAAACGGTAACTGGTATCATTTATAACATTATATTTACATTTGTGTATTATAAAACTCATGTAGATTTTTCTTCTTACAAATATGTTAAAGCGTGGTTGTATTACGTAATTAAATACTGATATAATACTTTTTAGACATCTTGACTCGACCAAAGTCGGTACAAGAATGACTCGCAACTCTGCCCACCAGAGACTAAAGAGCAGTAACAGCCCTTTTGTGATTTTTCGTTTTATTAGTGATTCTGAAAGCGGGTTTCTTAAGCTTTCTATTGAATTAACTTACTTATTTCTAAGACTATAAGAATGGTTTTTATTTAACAGTTTTCACTTACTGCAAACGAAAAAAATTAACAATTTGGCGTGATTTCCCAACTAAAATACAGTATAAATTATACTGCAGATTAAATTTTAAGGCTTCATAACTAAAATGCAGTAAGCAATATAATTTTACAGTTCTTTAGATAGTTTTATATATCTGGAAAAAAATTAAAAAAAAAATTAATACGCAGTAAAATTTACCGCCATACAAGCTATTTTTACTGCAAATTAAGAAAATACAATTTATTGTCACGAACTCCCAACTAAAATGCAGTAAAATCAAAGCTTGTCGCATTTTAGTTGTGAATACTTAACATTCTTTTATCATTATAAACTGACTAACACGCAGTAAAATACAGCATTACTGCAGATTAGTTTGGATAGCATAATGACACAGATATGATTATTCCTAGCTAAAGTGCAGTTAATGTTTTAAATACTGCAACTGTGAACTAGCTATTTTTCTTACTGCACTAGTAAATTGAACACTTTTTTCTTAAAAAACTAACTAAAATGCAGTATTTTTTTGACCTTACTGCATGTTAGTTGGGTTTCTTGACAAAATAACTGATCCAAACGCAGTAATAGGGCTTTTTGCTGCATTTTACTAAGTTTAAAATGGTATTTTTTACAAAAAAGGCTATGCAGTAATAGGCACCAAAAAGAATAAATGGCCATAATAAATTCAGTTATTAAGATATATTTTTTTTATTGCTTTAACGTGTGAACCTATGCCTTTACAACCTTTCTGCATTCAAATTTTTTTGCTTATCATTCTGTTGATTTTTTAAAATCAATTCTTAACTTTAAATGCGTTTTACTCGAAATCGTGATTTTGCTGTTACTGCACTTTAGTGTATGGTGGGCAGAACTGCAGACAACCGTTATTTATAAGACGATTATTCGAGTGCCGTGACTGTGTGAGTCAGCGCAGGTGTTATTTGTGTTGTTTTGATCGTTATTTTGAATATGACATGTAATATTATTATTATTTGATAATTAAATGATTATTAATACTTTTATCCATTTGATTATTATTAAAATAATTAATAAAGTTCATCAATTGATTTACTTTTAAAATATAATTTTATCTTTAAATTAAACGCGCTAACACGGCCATTCTGAAAAAAGCTCGTGCTCTGAGCGGTAATTCAAAACTCGAATTAATATCAATGATATAAATTGACATTCAGACTTGTTTTAAGTATAATATTCAAATTATTTGTTTCTTTGTCCAGTTGTCAGGCTAAACCACTGTCTGGATCCATACTGACAAGTGACAATCAGGTTATTATTATTTTCCGCCCAGTTGTAAGACTAAGTCACAGAAAACCCGTACAGACAAGTGGCATTCAATTCTATTATTATCTGCCCAGTTGCCAGCCTAAGTCACAGAAGACCCGAACAGACAAGTGGCATTCGATTGTATTATTATCTGCCCAGTTGTCAGACTAAGTCACAGAAAACCCGTACAGACAAGTGGCATTCGATTGTATTATTATCTGCCCAGTTGTCAGACTAAGTCCTAGAAGACCCGTACAGACAAGTGGCAGTCGGTTACCATAATTAGTTTCCATTACCGCTAACACGGTCATCTAAATTTGGCTTTGGTACTGTACATATTCTTTTATCATTACATCGAGGGTAGGCGTGAAAAAGGCAACAGTTACAAATTTCGATCTGATAATTCTTTTATGTTTAAAAATATTTAAAAGCTATATTTCCACCTAATTCTATGGAATTCTGATTAATTACACCTACCAGCACTAAATTATTTAATTTGTCTCCTTTAACCACGCATAAATTTTAAAATTTCACATCAACTCTCTCTCACTATGGATTCACTTAAAGAAACTATGGCACAGATGACAGAAAACTTCAATACAAGGATGGAGGAGTTTCAAAAGGAATTGCAGAACAACACTTCTCCTGCTACCACAAACATATCCGCGGATTTTGAACTCTTCAGAAAGTTTGTTGTTTCATCGCTTAAAAACATCCAAGCCGAAATTGAACTACTTTACAAGCTTCATGACCTCCAGGAAACTCGTTCTCGACGTAAAATGCTCCTGATCCATGGTGTTGATGAAGATAAGAAGGAAGACACTCATGCATTAGTTTTGAAAACTTTATCCGACAAGCTGCCGGCCATAAAAATCTCTGCTGATTCCATCAGCCGTGTTCATAGAATGGGACGAGCTGAAGTCAACGGTTCAAACTCCAAGCCCCGTCCTATATTAGTTAAATTCAGTGATGTGCAAATAAAAGATAGCATTTGGTTCAAAAAATCTAACTTAAAAAACTCTGGCATTACACTTTCTGAATTTTTAACTAAGAGTCGCCATGAAACTTTCATAGCAGCTCGTAAGAGATTCGGCATAAACAAGTGTTGGACACGGGACGGGAACATTTTTATTATTGGACAGAGTGGTGATAAGTTTCGTGTAACCTCCTTAAATGAGTTGGACTTGATTCCGTGCACAACTTCGGGCGCAACGCAGGTGATTCCTAATGAACAATCTATTAATGATCCCAAAACTTCTAAATGTGTAGTAGCGTCCAGGTCACGAAGGCTAGTTAAACAAACTAAGTAACATATGTAAGTTTTGCTCATATCATATCCCTCTGTCATGTGATTTTAGTCCTTGTCACAATTGCTAACAATTAGTTTTCGTACTTCTTGCTTTTTTGTTCATGCTAAAACCTTGTTACCCACTTATAAGTAAACAAAATGTTAATTTACCAACTTTAAATTTTAATATTATTGTCATTATTGATTACTGAATAGATCACATTTGGTTTGTGTCAATGTCATGTCAATCACTGTCAAGTGTCAGATGTCATTAATTGTCAAAGCGTTTCGGATAATCATACACATTTTAAATGCGTTCATTTATGTACTCAATTTATTGCTGGGGTGTAGTTAAAATAAGTTACTTAAATTTTACATTGAGCACAATATAAAATTATTGTATCTCAATTAATATTTCATTTATTACATTATTATCATTTTATTTAAATTTGAAAATATTTATTCATCTATTTTAACTTGTATTATTTATATTTTATTTTTTATTAGTATTTTTTTTTTTATTCTTATTAGTATCATACTTATATTTATTTTATATAATCTATATAATTATTTTTTATACATATATATAGTAGGTATATTGTATTTATATATAATATTTTCTTATACACTTATAGCATAGAATATAATATTATCTTGCAAATCAATATGTTGAACGATAGCACATCTAGTAATGTTAATTATCTGTCATTCTCCTCTGAAGATCTTGGTAGTGAGGACAGCTTCCACAGTACTTCCTCCTTTACTCCTCTAAACAATCTCCTATCAAACTGTTTCTCTAATGATTCCAAAATATTTAATGCGGTTCATATCAATGCGCAAAGTGTCCCAGCACATTTTCCTGATTTGTTAGCAACTTTCGATTCCGTCAACATGCACGCTTTACTTATATCCGAGTCTTGGCTCAAACCTTGTCTTCCTTCCTCCTGCTATTCCCTTCCTGGTTATAACCTGATACGAAATGATCGGATCGGCAAGGCTGGTGGCGGTGTCGCGATTTATTTAAGGTCCCATCTCACTTACAAAATTATTAGCCTCTCCGCCCAGCCTCCACCCTCCGATGCTGCCGAACATCTCATCATTGAAGTTACCCTACGCCACACCAAGCTCCTGCTTGGTGTGTTCTATAGCCCCTCCCTTTCCGTTAACTACTTTCACTCCTTTGAATCCATCCTTGATCAACTAATTCCTATTTATGAACACTCCCTAATTATGGGTGACTTCAACACCTGCATCGTCAAAAACGATTCCCGAGCCAAGACTCTTACAACTATTATTGAGTCAGCGAATCTACACCTTCTTCCTCTTAATCCAACTCATACTTTACCTAACTGCACTCCTTCACTTCTTGACCTCATTATTGTCTCCTCTCCTAACCTTGTCCTTCAGCATGGTCAATATGCTGCCAATGCCTTTTCCCATCATGACCTCATCTACATCTCCTATAATATCCGTCCTCCTAAACACAAACCCAAGATCTCCTTGCGACGCAACTTTGCCGGAATGGATGTTGATCGCTTGTGTTGCGATGCTCAAGATATTGACTGGTCTATCATTTATTCTCAGGACAATGTTGATTCTATGGTTGAACTATTCTCATCACTTGTTACCGATCTGTACGATAAGCATGCGCCACTTAGGCCGGTAAAACTAAAACACCTTCCAGCGCCTTGGTTAACGGATGATCTGAAATCTCTTTTGCAACAGAAGTCTAAAGCCAAAACCAAACTCAAACTGAAATGTAACGACGCGAACAGGGAGAAGTACACTAAGATTCGGAATCGTTGTAATACATGTTGTAGAGATGCACAAAGACGCCACATTCACTCGTCGGTCGAGAACGGCGACCCTGCTAAAGTTTGGAAGTTCTTAAAAACCTTAGGAGTTGGCTGTAAAGATCCCAAAGCTGATTTTAAAAATTTTAATATTGAATTACTCAACCAATTTTTTGCTGGAACTCCTCACTTTGATAACACTACTAAAGTTATGACTATTAACACTCTTTCTTCTATTCCAACTCCAAATTTTCCTCCGTTCTGTCTGAATCAATTTACTAGCAGTGATGTTAAGAAGAATATCATGTCTTTGTCATCTAATGCTGTTGGGAGCGATTGCATTAGTCGTAGCATGATCCTACCTATCCTCGACATAGTCGTTCCTGTCATTACCCACATTTTAAACCATTCCATTTCCACGGGTACCTTCCCCACGGCCTGGAAAAAGGCTAATATTATTCCTCTCCCAAAAAAACCTAATCCTTCTTCTTTTTCCGATTTCCGACCTATCTCCATTTTGCCATTCCTGTCCAAAGTCCTTGAAAAGTTAGTACATAATCAATTAAACATATTCCTTAATAAGAACAACTTATTGAATCCTCTCCAGTCCGGCTTTCGTCCTGGTCATGGTACGACTACTGCTCTCACTAAAGTCACTGATGACATTAGATTTGGCATGGACAACAAGCAGCTCACATTGCTTACGTTACTGGATTTTAGTAACGCCTTCAATTCCGTTGACTTCGATGTCCTTGTGAGTCTGCTTCGTTCACTTAACATATCTCCAACTAGTATTGATTGGTTTCATAGTTATCTAGGTGGACGCCGGCAAAGGATTCACAGCGATGATGTCACCTCGTCATGGTGTGATATTCAAGCTGGTGTTCCTCAAGGTGGCGTTTTGTCTCCACTCCTTTTCACTATTTTCATTAATTCTATCTCGAAATCCTTATCTTCTCTCTACCACATGTATGCCGACGATGTCCAAATCTATACCCAGTCAACTCTTGCTGAGTTGCCGAACGCTATTCAAACAATGAATAATGACTTGAACTCTGTTGTTGAGTGGAGCAACCAGTTCGGATTGAAAGTCAATCCACTAAAAACGCAAGTCATCATTGTTGGTAGCCCATCGCTAATCGCGAAGGTTGACTGGGTTTCGCTTCCTTCAGTTAATTTGTGCGGCACTCAACTCCCCTACAGTAAAATCGTCAAGGATCTCGGCATATACATTGACCAAACATTGTCTTGGGATCCTCAACTGAAAGAAGTGAGCAGGAAGCTGTTTGCCTCCGCTGGTGCTTTGCGACGACTGCGTAATCTACTACCCATTCCGACAAAGTTAGCGCTTGCTCATTCCCTTCTCCTGTCCCACCTTGACTATGCTGATTCATCTTACCTTGACCTTTCTGAAGCCCAGTTGGATAGGCTTGAAAGACTCCAAAACTTCTGCATCCGATTTATCTTTGGTTTGAGAAAATTTGATCACGTCTCCGACTTCCGTAAGAGACTGAAATGGCTCCCTATCCGACTGAGGCGAAACTCCCATATCCTTCATCTTCTGTACTGTGTGTTGTTTGATCCAAAAGCTCCAAGCTATCTTCGAGAGAAATTCAAATACTTGAGCTCGAGTAATCTACGCTCCTCTACTAACCTTTTACTTCTGATTCCGGCTCACAAAACAAAATTCTTTCACAATTCGTTTGCAGTTCGTGCGGTTCAATTATGGAACTCTCTCCCCACAAAGGTCAGATGTGCTCAAAATTTGAATGCTTTTAAATTTTTATTAAAAAATTATTATCTATCTCTTGTGTAATTTTGTATAGCTGTCGTATTTACGTTTATTTTTATTCTATTTTTCTGATTCCTTCTTTTCTGCATAGTTTCTAATATTTATCATGTATATATGTGTGCTATGGATATATATTTGTTTATGTATTTATGTATTTATTGTATGTATTGTAATATGTAAGTGTATGTATAACTATGTATTATATGTATTATCGTATTTATGTATTTATTTATTTCATTATTTTTATGTATTTTATATTACTATTAGTAAGTAGTTAGCTTTGTATATGTTTATTTTATACATTTTACAATGTGTTACTGTTAGTATTGCCTTATTTTTGCTCACCCACATCATATTGTTAAATTTCCTCTGATTGTTGGGTTGCCTGGTAGATATCGCTACCTAGCGATAAGGCCGCCCTTTGCTGTTTCTGTAGTATTGTCTTTGTTATATGTATTTTTGTATTTTCAATGCAATAAAGTATAATAAATAAATAAATAAATAAATACATAGGACACAATAGTAGTCTAGCAATTGCTTGTACTTTTCGCTTCATAGCAATCATTGTCGAGTATTATTGTGATTTACATAGGATTCGATAGCTCAACGAGTTTTTCCAGCTGCGAACAGCGGCTTCTGTATCTCATCTGTTTCTCAACTCTCAAGTGATTGCCATAAGTCCTGGAACATAATTAAAAGTTAAAACACAAATTATATCCGGCTTGGCCATAGTAAAACATTAACACAATAACGTCCTCGTATGTTCATTTGAAATGAGTACGGTAATTTATCTCGTGATGTCAAAACACAATGTATTATAACACAAACATAACCGCTCGGCCAAACTGACCTTATAGAACACCATCACACCCACATGATGAACTCAAACTCAAATATTGATTTATTCAACTGGAATTCGCTTAGAAGCGTTTTTCAATCGTCAAAATACAGAAAAATAATAATTTACCACCACAATAGCTTACACTGGGCGCCATCGAAGGCACCACATTGGATCCAAATTCCATGGGATCAAAAACTTATTATTTGCGACATAAGCACGTCGTTCGCTTACCACAATTAAGGCTCAAATGTCCTGGACAACCGCCCGGATTGCACATCACATTATAATATTGATGAACTACATTACCGTTACAATATTCCACACCACAAACATTTACTTCACACAACGCACAAGAAAACACACATTGTGCGAGTTCCTTCATCCTTGTTTACTTGAAGTCAATTCAATCCAATTTTTTCGAAGGTTGAAATCCACAGTCGCATACTGTCATGATGGTGACAGTGACAGTTGCACACTGTCACGTAGTATGATGGAAGAATTTGTGCCAGCCTGTCAGGATTCCGAGTAAGGGCTGGTTCATCTTCTACTTCTGATGTTAAAGCGTGGTTGTATTACGTAATTAAATACTGATATAATACTTTTTAGACATCTTGACTCGACCAAAGTCGGTACAAGAATGACTCGCAACTGCAGACAACCGTTATTTATAAGACGATTATTCGAGTGCCGTGACTGTGTGAGTCAGCGCAGGTGTTATTTGTGTTGTTTTGATCGTTATTTTGAATATGACATGTAATATTATTATTATTTGATAATTAAATGATTATTAATACTTTTATCCATTTGATTATTATTAAAATAATTAATAAAGTTCATCAATTGATTTACTTTTAAAATATAATTTTATCTTTAAATTAAACGCGCTAACAAATATATCTTTAAAGTCGAATATTTGCATGTTTCTACCTCGATCATTCATTGAGCTCATGTTATTGCATCTTTTATCCAAGAACATATTTCCAATGGTATTAAAGCATGTATTCTTTATCGAAATAACACTATATACAACCGCCCTTTGTGATTTTATTTAATGTAAATTGTACCTTTATGTACTTGTTTTCATGCACAATAAAGTATTGTATTGTATCGTATTGTATTGTATTAGCCTGTTGTGTCCCAATGCTGGGCAAAGGCCTCCTCAAAGCGCTTCCATGAATCACGATCTTGTGCTATTGTAGACCAGTCTCTATTAAATTGGTCCAGTTCATCCCGCCATCTTTTAAAGGGTTAAATAAATATAAATAAATGAAACAAAGGTAGCGTAGCAACAACTTCACGCATAATCGTACGTTTATAAATATGGCTTAATACAAAATTGCCTATTACGCCGCAATGAAAACATAATTCACATCTTCGCAAGTTAATCCAACACCGAAACACCCTGTATTGTAAAACGGTAAACATTTACGTATCCAATATTTTCCTGAAGCGAGAATCGGAATATTGAAATGTAGGTTAATACGAACTAAACGTAATCGTGCGTTAAATCGTCATTTCGGTATTTGTTAAGATTTTCAAACTGTTTCAATGTTTGGTTTAGAATCTGTTGTGGTTTGATGGAAGTTTACTAGACATTTAGATAGCCTAGGCTATTTAGGGACGAAAAAGGTATTTAGTATTATTGTATATTTTGAATTTAATATTTAATTTTTTATAGCATTTGTAGCTTTATAAATATCTCATTCTTATCTAAAAATCAATTAAAAAAATAAGCAGTTATTGTATTTTGTGCACCGGAATTTGATTGATTGTTGAAGTAACTCTGGCTATAAATAGAAAAATATTTAATTACAAAGTGTATTTCGTATTTAAATATGAATCACATAACACTTTATCATCTTACTCGTATATAACCAGAATGTAATACTAGGATTTGTTAAATTAGATTTTGCATACATATTACAAATTAACGCAGCTTCATAACGCCGTGTCATAACACAAACAAATCGCACCTCATAATTAATTGTCCATTACTTAACTAACAAAATAGAACTTGAAAAATTACAGTTTTGACCAAATATTATTGATCCGTCTATTTTAGTTGAAGTACGTTAATGAAGACAGGCCGTTAGGTTCTAACCGTGGTTTATGCCGTTGAAAGTTCCGGTGTTGTCGCTGACAAATTGCGAGCCACCGTCGTGAAGCCTGACATCACTTAATTGACTACCTTTTTAGCAAAATAACATAAATATAGGTGCGATGTTCGTGCTTTTAATTATATAATATTTTCCTTATAATCTGTATGATTTTGAACTGTGAAAGAAAACATCGTGAGGTAACCGACATGTCGAAGAATCAAAAGTTCGTCGACATGTGACATCTGTCACATGTCAATGAATAATGACTTGAACTCTGTTGTTGAGTGGAGCAACCAGTTCGGATTGAAAGTCAATCCACTAAAAACGCAAGTCATCATTGTTGGTAGCCCATCGCTAATCGCGAAGGTTGACTGGGTTTCGCTTCCTTCAGTTAATTTGTGCGGCACTCAACTCCCCTACAGTAAAATCGTCAAGGATCTCGGCATATACATTGACCAAACATTGTCTTGGGATCCTCAACTGAAAGAAGTGAGCAGGAAGCTGTTTGCCTCCGCTGGTGCTTTGCGACGACTGCGTAATCTACTACCCATTCCGACAAAGTTAGCGCTTGCTCATTCCCTTCTCCTGTCCCACCTTGACTATGCTGATTCATCTTACCTTGACCTTTCTGAAGCCCAGTTGGATAGGCTTGAAAGACTCCAAAACTTCTGCATCCGATTTATCTTTGGTTTGAGAAAATTTGATCACGTCTCCGACTTCCGTAAGAGACTGAAATGGCTCCCTATCCGACTGAGGCGAAACTCCCATATCCTTCATCTTCTGTACTGTGTGTTGTTTGATCCAAAAGCTCCAAGCTATCTTCGAGAGAAATTCAAATACTTGAGCTCGAGTAATCTACGCTCCTCTACTAACCTTTTACTTCTGATTCCGGCTCACAAAACAAAATTCTTTCACAATTCGTTTGCAGTTCGTGCGGTTCAATTATGGAACTCTCTCCCCACAAAGGTCAGATGTGCTCAAAATTTGAATGCTTTTAAATTTTTATTAAAAAATTATTATCTATCTCTTGTGTAATTTTGTATAGCTGTCGTATTTACGTTTATTTTTATTCTATTTTTCTGATTCCTTCTTTTCTGCATAGTTTCTAATATTTATCATGTATATATGTGTGCTATGGATATATATTTGTTTATGTATTTATGTATTTATTGTATGTATTGTAATATGTAAGTGTATGTATAACTATGTATTATATGTATTATCGTATTTATGTATTTATTTATTTCATTATTTTTATGTATTTTATATTACTATTAGTAAGTAGTTAGCTTTGTATATGTTTATTTTATACATTTTACAATGTGTTACTGTTAGTATTGCCTTATTTTTGCTCACCCACATCATATTGTTAAATTTCCTCTGATTGTTGGGTTGCCTGGTAGATATCGCTACCTAGCGATAAGGCCGCCCTTTGCTGTTTCTGTAGTATTGTCTTTGTTATATGTATTTTTGTATTTTCAATGCAATAAAGTATAATAAATAAATAAATAAATAAATACATAGGACACAATAGTAGTCTAGCAATTGCTTGTACTTTTCGCTTCATAGCAATCATTGTCGAGTATTATTGTGATTTACATAGGATTCGATAGCTCAACGAGTTTTTCCAGCTGCGAACAGCGGCTTCTGTATCTCATCTGTTTCTCAACTCTCAAGTGATTGCCATAAGTCCTGGAACATAATTAAAAGTTAAAACACAAATTATATCCGGCTTGGCCATAGTAAAACATTAACACAATAACGTCCTCGTATGTTCATTTGAAATGAGTACGGTAATTTATCTCGTGATGTCAAAACACAATGTATTATAACACAAACATAACCGCTCGGCCAAACTGACCTTATAGAACACCATCACACCCACATGATGAACTCAAACTCAAATATTGATTTATTCAACTGGAATTCGCTTAGAAGCGTTTTTCAATCGTCAAAATACAGAAAAATAATAATTTACCACCACAATAGCTTACACTGGGCGCCATCGAAGGCACCACATTGGATCCAAATTCCATGGGATCAAAAACTTATTATTTGCGACATAAGCACGTCGTTCGCTTACCACAATTAAGGCTCAAATGTCCTGGACAACCGCCCGGATTGCACATCACATTATAATATTGATGAACTACATTACCGTTACAATATTCCACACCACAAACATTTACTTCACACAACGCACAAGAAAACACACATTGTGCGAGTTCCTTCATCCTTGTTTACTTGAAGTCAATTCAATCCAATTTTTTCGAAGGTTGAAATCCACAGTCGCATACTGTCATGATGGTGACAGTGACAGTTGCACACTGTCACGTAGTATGATGGAAGAATTTGTGCCAGCCTGTCAGGATTCCGAGTAAGGGCTGGTTCATCTTCTACTTCTGATGTTAAAGCGTGGTTGTATTACGTAATTAAATACTGATATAATACTTTTTAGACATCTTGACTCGACCAAAGTCGGTACAAGAATGACTCGCAACTGCAGACAACCGTTATTTATAAGACGATTATTCGAGTGCCGTGACTGTGTGAGTCAGCGCAGGTGTTATTTGTGTTGTTTTGATCGTTATTTTGAATATGACATGTAATATTATTATTATTTGATAATTAAATGATTATTAATACTTTTATCCATTTGATTATTATTAAAATAATTAATAAAGTTCATCAATTGATTTACTTTTAAAATATAATTTTATCTTTAAATTAAACGCGCTAACAAATATATCTTTAAAGTCGAATATTTGCATGTTTCTACCTCGATCATTCATTGAGCTCATGTTATTGCATCTTTTATCCAAGAACATATTTCCAATGGTATTAAAGCATGTATTCTTTATCGAAATAACACTATATACAACCGCCCTTTGTGATTTTATTTAATGTAAATTGTACCTTTATGTACTTGTTTTCATGCACAATAAAGTATTGTATTGTATCGTATTGTATTGTATTAGCCTGTTGTGTCCCAATGCTGGGCAAAGGCCTCCTCAAAGCGCTTCCATGAATCACGATCTTGTGCTATTGTAGACCAGTCTCTATTAAATTGGTCCAGTTCATCCCGCCATCTTTTAAAGGGTTAAATAAATATAAATAAATGAAACAAAGGTAGCGTAGCAACAACTTCACGCATAATCGTACGTTTATAAATATGGCTTAATACAAAATTGCCTATTACGCCGCAATGAAAACATAATTCACATCTTCGCAAGTTAATCCAACACCGAAACACCCTGTATTGTAAAACGGTAAACATTTACGTATCCAATATTTTCCTGAAGCGAGAATCGGAATATTGAAATGTAGGTTAATACGAACTAAACGTAATCGTGCGTTAAATCGTCATTTCGGTATTTGTTAAGATTTTCAAACTGTTTCAATGTTTGGTTTAGAATCTGTTGTGGTTTGATGGAAGTTTACTAGACATTTAGATAGCCTAGGCTATTTAGGGACGAAAAAGGTATTTAGTATTATTGTATATTTTGAATTTAATATTTAATTTTTTATAGCATTTGTAGCTTTATAAATATCTCATTCTTATCTAAAAATCAATTAAAAAAATAAGCAGTTATTGTATTTTGTGCACCGGAATTTGATTGATTGTTGAAGTAACTCTGGCTATAAATAGAAAAATATTTAATTACAAAGTGTATTTCGTATTTAAATATGAATCACATAACACTTTATCATCTTACTCGTATATAACCAGAATGTAATACTAGGATTTGTTAAATTAGATTTTGCATACATATTACAAATTAACGCAGCTTCATAACGCCGTGTCATAACACAAACAAATCGCACCTCATAATTAATTGTCCATTACTTAACTAACAAAATAGAACTTGAAAAATTACAGTTTTGACCAAATATTATTGATCCGTCTATTTTAGTTGAAGTACGTTAATGAAGACAGGCCGTTAGGTTCTAACCGTGGTTTATGCCGTTGAAAGTTCCGGTGTTGTCGCTGACAAATTGCGAGCCACCGTCGTGAAGCCTGACATCACTTAATTGACTACCTTTTTAGCAAAATAACATAAATATAGGTGCGATGTTCGTGCTTTTAATTATATAATATTTTCCTTATAATCTGTATGATTTTGAACTGTGAAAGAAAACATCGTGAGGTAACCGACATGTCGAAGAATCAAAAGTTCGTCGACATGTGACATCTGTCTAACCGCACTTGGTCAGCGTGGTGGATTATGGCCTGATACTTTACGGGAAGCCCGTGTCCCAGCAGTGGGAGCATTATGGGCTGATTATAATGATCATATATAGATCTAATCTTTAATACTGAACATGTTAACGTTAAGATGTCTTTCCTGCGCCCGATCTCATTCTGTTCGTATTGGTTATCCATCTCAAAGGACTATTGGAGTAACGGCCATGCGTCCCAGTGGACTGCAACAGAATTAACTTATTCATGTGCATATTTGTTTACACTTTACTGTAATTGTACAGTTACAAAAGAAATTATTCGCCAGGTCAAAAAAATACAAACATACATTTTTATCAAATCTCTTTAATGAACACTTACTTACTAATCTTCTTAATAGCAAGTTTTCATTATAACAGTCATTATCATACTGTTGATTTAATCGAACGTCACGCTAAAAATAGAAATCTAAAATGTGTGAAATTCATAACGTGCTCGTTTCTTTCTGCGGGACACCTTGAATGGTATAACTCGTCAAGGTGTGAGTGAAACAATCCGCAGTTTTTGTACGGAGTTTCCATATTTTTCTGTGTGATTTTAAAAGCTTAAAAGGTTCCTGTAAGTTGAAAAATACGTGTATGAATAATAAATAGTCTTGTAATAGAAAGAATAAATAGTCTGTAGGTTTTTTAACCTTAGAGCATTAATGTTTATTACTAATGCGTTGTGATACATTATTTTGTGTTATTTTATTTAAACATCCAAATCCAGCTTATTTTCTATTTAATGAAATATGCCTAGTATTCTAGAATAATAGGGTGAGAGGAGGAAAATTACCAAATAATTATACATATATTTAAGTGTTGTTATAATCTTTTCTATAAAAACAAAATTTATTACAGGCAAACTTAGTCAACCACAACACTATTGATGGTTATTAGAGGAATATCAAACCAATTTATCACAAATATACGTATAATGGATGCCAATTATAATGGTTTGTCTTAATTGGGTCAATGTTTAAAACCATGAGGCTCCGGGTAACTATTGTATCAATACCTTTGTTATTAATTAAACGAATACCTGAGATACAATCATTTTATTTAACATAAGGCCTTGTAACCGCAACACACCTTTACTATTGGTCCGGGAGCCAGCAGCAGATTTTATGACCAAGTTCCTCTCAAGCGGTAATTAGTAAAATGCATCAAAGTATAGTATTATGAAGCCTCGTGAACGTCAGCTGGAGCTCGGTTGGGGGGAAGAGCGGTTGTAGCCTCCCGTATCAGCTGACGGTTTTTCCACCAAGATACAGCCAGCTGACATATATATTTATCCACAGTTACATATAAGCTATCATCAGGTAAATTTTTGTTTGAGAGGAAATAACGGAAAATAAATTTTTCTTTAAATTTAACTTTCATGTTCGAGACACCAGCTGACGTATAATACACCATGT
This sequence comes from Colias eurytheme, assembly GCF_061535395.1. Lineage (NCBI taxonomy): Eukaryota > Metazoa > Arthropoda > Insecta > Lepidoptera > Pieridae > Colias > Colias eurytheme. Next base: position 1,751,506 of record NC_142989.1, on the reverse strand, counting down.
TGTAACCAGCTGACTGTTTTTTTTTCGTTGAGATATTGGGTTAGCTACAATTTGACAAATTTTTAGCTGAGAGGAAATGAATGAATGAATGTATTTTTTTTCCTAGGTGCGTGGGAGGCTACAACCGCTCACCCCCCCAACCGAGCGCCAGCTGACGTTCACGAGGCTTTATAATACTATACTCTCATGCGTCTGACGAATTATCTCTTGAGAGGAAATAGTTAACCAAATTTGCACCTGGCTCCCTAACCATATTAAAAATCCCAAAAAAGCAATTTATTATTCTCATTTCTGAGAGTTTTTCACAAAATTATACAAAACATTTCCAAAATATTCTAGAAATGTTCTCACCACGGAACATTATTCTGTCATTCATCATCAATATTCCATCCAATGATTTAAATTCCGTAAACAAACCGTCAAACCGAAACCATTTGCGTCAACTGTTTACAGATTATTGCATTATCAGTACTGAATATTACCAACAACAGCTTATATGAGACACTAGCTGCGCCCCGCGGTTTCACCCCGTGGCACCACTCCTGTTGGTCTAAGCGTGATGATATATAGCCCTCCTCGATAAATGGGCTATAACATCGAAAGAATTTTTCAAATCGGACCAGTAGCGCGTTCTGAGATTAGCGCGTTCAAACAAACAGACTCTTCAGCTTTACAATATTAGTATAGATATAGCTGCATATATTTTACGTTTCGAAGTTCCCTCAAATAGATATTTGTGTTTATTCTACGACTTCCAGAGATACTGTTTATTTTACTTTGCATTTGCGTTTCAAACTTGAAAAGCACCAACTATTTTCAGGTATTACGGCCACTGGGAATAATATTTGAATATATTATATCTACTGGTGTGAAAAATGAGCTTTATAAATAAACTTTCAAGTTAAATAATTTATATACTTTGGTGATAGAAATTTACATTACTTTGTGTACGAAACAATATGACCCGCAAGAAAATGTGTTATAATAATTATCTATGGCGCTGCTTCTGCGGCCAATTTAGCAAAGACAGTCAAAAGAAGCATGCATACATTTGGCATCACTTTGGCATGAATTACCTAATCCATACCAGAAGTTAGTACCATTTCCATAGACTAAAATAGCATATTAATGCTATTATGATAAGCATCCGTTTCCTTTTCTATATACCCTCTCTTTATTCCTTTAACACAGACCCTTTTCAAAAAGTCTGCAATACATTTTCCGAGCTCATAATTTCAAAATTCTACCGACAGTGATAAATACCACATGATTTACTTAATTATTAACCCAATCTGGCATAAAAAAGTTCAACGCAAGTTGCTAAGACCAGTAATTTTACCATCATGTTAAATATAGCACATTTCCTTATAATTTCCCCTCATTGTCACGTTTTATACTTATAAAATTCATGACTCTAACAAGAGTTGTATAAAGATTTTATGTTAGGTACAAGACTTTTGACCGCCTCTTTGGTACAGTGGTTGACGCGTGAGCGTAGAACCGAGGGGCCTGAGTTCGATTCCCGGTGGAGACGAAGAAAAAAAATGTCTCGGTCTGGCAGGACACAGAAGGCTAACCTACATGTCCTTAAAGAAAAACGATCAGTGAAACAGATGTATGCATAATGCGTCTGCAGCCTACCCCACCTGGGGACATGGGACTTCACTATAGGTACAAGAGGGTACGAGTAATAACATATTATTATTATTGCTATACCTTTATAATCTACAAATTAAAGTACACCATGTTAACAATGTTTCATTAATGTCATAAAAGTAACATATACTCTTATGATAAAGTTCGACTGGACTTTTGTCACTTTGAACTCAATGTTTAAAATATCAGGGGAAAACTTTTTCAATCAAATTTACGTAAATGTCTCTGTATATAAAATAACATAAGAAGTATCACAAAAACAAATTATCAAGTGGTATCTTCTAATATAAATTAATCAATTCTATTAATAATTATAACTTGACAGCTAATTTTAAACATTCTTCCCTAATCCTTCCTACATAATATTATAAAAGCGAAAGTTTGTGAGGATGGATGTATGTGTATGTATATATGTTTGTTACTCTTTCACACACATATAGAGAATAACTTGGATTAACATATAGGATAGGTTATATCCAGGAAATCCCACGGGAACGGGAACTATGCGGGTTTTTCTTTGAAAACGCGGGCGAAGCCGCGGGCGGAGAGCGAGTATACCTATACAACGATAAATCTATATAATATATTTCGTAATATCGACAAAAACATAATACGATGAGTAAATATTTAAGTCAAACATTCAACCCAGCCAAAATGTTCGCTTTAATAAATTTATTTACATATCCGCTAAAAATCTAAATTTGTAAATAAATAAAACTCACGTAGCAAACACGGAAAGACCAATGTTTTAAAACCATACCTATCCGTTTATTATAAAAGCATACTTTGTTTCAATTAAAAAGCTTTGCGACAGACCCTTATCAACACGACCAAGAAGAGGAATTGAATCGTAAGATGAAATATAGAATTAGCTTTTTATTAAGCTATTGCATAGCTTCTATCGCGGGCCTCGAGCGCGGGGACCGAATCGAGAAATTCCGTAACGAAAAAACCTCACGCTCCCCACTCCGACGGACACGGAGGTGTGGCTTGAAGGCATGCTATGCAATAGCTTCACCGCGGCAGTCCCCGAGTGCCACACGTCTTTTTTTTTAACATTATGCATGTGCTACATAATATGTAGCGTAGTCAATTTACTTAGAACTGCGTAGCAAAACTGTGAAAGAAAACATCGTGAGGTAACCGACATGTCGAAGAATCAAAAGTTCGTCGACATGTGACATCTGTCTAACCGCACTTGGTCAGCGTGGTGGATTATGGCCTGATACTTTACGGGAAGCCCGTGTCCCAGCAGTGGGAGCATTATGGGCTGATTATAATGATCATATATAGATCTAATCTTTAATACTGAACATGTTAACGTTAAGATGTCTTTCCTGCGCCCGATCTCATTCTGTTCGTATTGGTTATCCATCTCAAAGGACTATTGGAGTAACGGCCATGCGTCCCAGTGGACTGCAACAGAATTAACTTATTCATGTGCATATTTGTTTACACTTTACTGTAATTGTACAGTTACAAAAGAAATTATTCGCCAGGTCAAAAAAATACAAACATACATTTTTATCAAATCTCTTTAATGAACACTTACTTACTAATCTTCTTAATAGCAAGTTTTCATTATAACAGTCATTATCATACTGTTGATTTAATCGAACGTCACGCTAAAAATAGAAATCTAAAATGTGTGAAATTCATAACGTGCTCGTTTCTTTCTGCGGGACACCTTGAATGGTATAACTCGTCAAGGTGTGAGTGAAACAATCCGCAGTTTTTGTACGGAGTTTCCATGGGGACATGGGACTTCACTATAGGTACAAGAGGGTACGAGTAATAACATATTATTATTATTGCTATACCTTTATAATCTACAAATTAAAGTACACTATGTTAACAATGTTTCATTAATGTCATAAAAGTAACATATACTCTTATGATAAAGTTCGACTGGACTTTTGTCACTTTGAACTCAATGTTTAAAATATCAGGGGAAAACTTTTTCAATCAAATTTACGTAAATGTCTCTGTATATAAAATAACATAAGAAGTATCACAAAAACAAATTATCAAGTGGTATCTTCTAATATAAATTAATCAATTCTATTAATAATTATAACTTGACAGCTAATTTTAAACATTCTTCCCTAATCCTTCCTACATAATATTATAAAAGCGAAAGTTTGTGAGGATGGATGTATGTGTATGTATATATGTTTGTTACTCTTTCACACACATATAGAGAATAACTTGGATTAACATATAGGATAGGTTATATCCAGGAAATCCCACGGGAACGGGAACTATGCGGGTTTTTCTTTGAAAACGCGGGCGAAGCCGCGGGCGGAGAGCGAGTATACCTATACAACGATAAATCTATATAATATATTTCGTAATATCGACAAAAACATAATACGATGAGTAAATATTTAAGTCAAACATTCAACCCAGCCAAAATGTTCGCTTTAATAAATTTATTTACATATCCGCTAAAAATCTAAATTTGTAAATAAATAAAACTCACGTAGCAAACACGGAAAGACCAATGTTTTAAAACCATACCTATCCGTTTATTATAAAAGCATACTTTGTTTCAATTAAAAAGCTTTGCGACAGACCCTTATCAACACGACCAAGAAGAGGAATTGAATCGTAAGATGAAATATAGAATTAGCTTTTTATTAAGCTATTGCATAGCTTCTATCGCGGGCCTCGAGCGCGGGGACCGAATCGAGAAATTCCGTAACGAAAAAACCTCACGCTCCCCACTCCGACGGACACGGAGGTGTGGCTTGAAGGCATGCTATGCAATAGCTTCACCGCGGCAGTCCCCGAGTGCCACACGTCTTTTTTTTTAACATTATGCATGTGCTACATAATATGTAGCGTAGTCAATTTACTTAGAACTGCGTAGCAAAACTGTAGCGCTACGCATTGTTATAATACGGAAATTTGAAGGAGCATATTTTTATTTAAAATTGATCAAACATCTTTTACTGATTATTTTTTACGTATAATGAAACTTAAACCACAAATTATTATTATTGTCAGATTTTTTTTCTTTCATCCTTCGACTAAAATAAAAGAGTGTTTGCTAATGCGTCACAAAAGTGTATTCGTTCTGTTTTATATTTATATTCTAATTATAAAAAAACTTCATAATTATTCAATATTTCCATTCTTTTAAACAAACTTTCGCCGATATTATATTTTCCTATAAATATTCATAGTAAATTATCCATTAATGACAGAATAATTAATGAATTTAGTCGGACCAATTCGTCTTTGCAGAAACTGCTATTTTAACACTTTATATGTGCATATTTAATGTCACGTTTTTATTCCAATACTAAGTTTAATCTAGCGCGTTTATAATTAGGTCTAATATTTAGTTTTTACCTTGAGGCTAAATGTAAGCAGCTTAACAACTATCGATCAATTTTATATCTTAATCGTATGTTAATCCCAACGTGCGCGGCTAGCACTGTCAAAATAACTTTTATGTAACCAAAAATTTATACTTTATCTAACCTACTATATAAGTTATATTATAAAAGATAAATTTATTTTAATAAGCATAGAGATTTAAATTTTTTTACAATAATCTAATAATCTAAATAATATTATAAAGCTGAAGCGTTTGTTTGTTTGAACGCGCTAATCTCGGGAACTACTGGTCCGATTTGAAAAATTATTTGGTGTTAGATAGCCCATTTATCGAGAAAGGTTATATAAGCTGCAGCGCACAGCTAGTATAATAATAAAAATAATTTGGAAAATCCAAAAGTGCACGCCTCATAATTTTTTTTAATAAATATTTATTAATTATTATTTTTGTTTATTTAATAACAATTAAACCACATCGAATCAGACCCTGAAAAATGAAAGGGTTCTATTCCTGAGCATACTCAAGCGTAAGAGAAAAAAAAAGACTCGATTAGTAAAGTATTTCGGTCGCTATCGTGTTAACAAGAAAAAGGATCCGCACATACAGACACACGGACGTCCAAGACAGAACTTTTTTAAACTGTTTTTTAACTAGTTTAAATAACAAAAATGACATCAAAAATATCATGAACGTTAAAAATAGTGTTTTTTCTTAATATGTGTGTGTATGTATTATCTAACAAGTGCAATGTATGATACATAAAGACATTTTAAGTTTGAAAAATCAGATGTTTTGCGCGAAGTGACAGTAGTACCCACCTCAACGCTTCGCTTATGAGGCGTGCAATATAATAGAAATACCAAAAATATAGTGTTAAATATCAGCTCAAACTCCAGAATGCAGTCTGTGGCGCACAGTTCAAAAGTTACCAGGGAATTTCATGGAAGTATTGAAGTACTTCTCATCACAAAATTCTCAAAACTTTACGGTAAAGTATGTTTTTTGTGCGAACTTTTTATATGTTATACTGTAAGCGAACCACTAGCTTCATTATGGTTTCTCAGTGAGAAATAAACTTGGTAATTTTCGTTCTTATAATTCGGAATTAAATTCTTATAAAACAAGGAATTTGCGCGATCAAGTGGTAGAAAGAGAAGCCTTATAGTTATCATTCGTCCCTACATCACAAACATTTTATTGGAACTAGCTACTAATGGGATTTATTAAGAAAATTCCATGGAATACACGGTTCATGAGCTACAGGAATAAATCGTAGGGAAATAAACAGTGGAATTACAATTGACTCCCACATGTATAATACCAATACAATTGATATTATACATGTGGGAGTTCTTTGGCATCATTATTATGATATTTATACATATTATATTAAATTTAAATGTGATATTGTCATGATTTTAAAAGAGCGACTTCGGAGTTTCTTGCATGTTCTTCTTTCCGATTCAGTGGTAAATAGTTAAACTATGCCATTCAAAAGTGCTTCTATAAAAGGTCAAATTGAATAAATAAATGTTTGAGTTTTAAAGTTTTGATAATAAGCCTAATCAGACTTGATTAAACAGCTTATTCATTACATGGCGACGTTTAAATAACGGCCTGAATTATATCCAGCCGCATCATTTAAACAACTGACTGACTGAAACTTAGGAAATGACAAGGGATAAAATGGAAATTAATTCAATAGAAAATTGGACAGTGCAATCAAATGAAACGACACAGATATAAGGTAGTAAAGAGATTGAATGCAAATGATGATCCATATAGTTCGTAATAATTTTGAATACTTTTAAGCTTGTGCTAGACAGGTTTGGCGTGACTTGTTGTTACCTAAAGTATTAGATAGTAAGGTGCAAAAGCTCACGATTCATTTCTATTTAACTCTTAAAAGTCTTAATAATGTAACAAAGATAAAAGAAATGTTTAATACAATTTACATTTTTCAAAAGCACAATTAAAAAAGTTTAAAGAAGACTACTTTTGCGAAATTTGCTTAATTTGTATGCCCTTGTTAGTCCTTACCCTTAGTCTTTAAAATTTCCTTTATTATTTATTCTATTTAAAAGTTGATGAGTTAAATAAACATAAAGTGGCCGACATTGCTTGTTTAAGCAACAATAATTGGTTAAATAGAGAAAATTCTTTAAAATGTTTATTTGCTTTTCTAGAGTAGAATACATAAACCTATAAATGTTTTGCAACTGTGTACAAAAAATGTTAACAAAAAGGTTTTTCTTGTATATTAATGAGTTAGAGTTTCAATTAAAGGAATAACAAGGAAAAGAACCTTCAAACTACGTCCTTACATCTACTTCCATAAAAAACTGACAATAAGTAGAAATTTCCAAAATTACTTTGCTAAATCTTCATAAGTAAACAAAGCTCTACTTTTTAAGTAACGGTAGAGCTTTTACGAGCTCGTAAATGTAGAGTCAAATTCTTTGAATGATTGTTTGATGTAAGAGCATTCAAAGTTGGATGAAATTATATTTAGATACGACCCATGAATGTTTTAAAGTTAGTTTTACAATACACTAACCTAGATCAATTCCAAATAGCACTAAAGTTTTATAGAACTATTTGGGATCTTTGTTATTTCAAAAGGACTCGTGTTTTGTTGACAACCCTTTTAAAAAGATTTTAAAAAGATACATTAACCTTAGTACTTCATTCAAATAAATAATATACATCGAATACAAAACGTAAATAGTAACAAATAAAATGAGGACTTTGAAGACACAAAATGATGTTGATATAAGAGTTGTTGATGAAAGAATATCCTTAGAAGAATATATAAACATACAAAAAACTTGAAAAATACTTACGTGCAGTAGCATCCGTGGTCCTGGCGAACAGCCAATCCAAAATCATCAGCGCCAGTAATATCTTCCTTATTTTTCGAACTCGTAAATAACATAGAACGTGCATTTTTACACTTTCTCTAACCACCAGTATGAGGTAATCTAAATAACTTTACTGTTCTCTAATAACCTACAATTCCCCCACAGAAAGCTATAAAAATATATTTAACATCGCGCACACATTATTGTGTAGCTCGACGTCGAATCAAAACAAGATTAAGAAAGCGATACCTGCAACTACCTAGATGCGAAAACATTTTTACAAACAAAACACATTATAAACGCTCTTATGATAAAACGAACACGCAAGGAAGTGATTAAGGGAGCGGTCAACTCCTGGCCTACGATACACGTGGTTCCGTGAAAAGTTTATCGGCGTGTTTTCACAAAGGAGTACACGACCACCTCCGACAAAGGCTCGATGCGAACTGAATAAGGGTGCACAAGCGAGGACTGCACCGGCGCGGGAAAGCACCTCCCCTTAACTAAAGCCCTCTCTTTCATTAGAGCTATTCAAACACGGCTTAACAATACCTTTTTATGAACTTGCAACCAAAAGGTGTAACTTTGATAAATATTAAATTTATTCGAACTGAAAGGCCATCTCGTTAGTGAAGAGCATGTTTTATCGATAACGTGTGGTAGGATAAAAATGTTTCGTTTTTTATTACTATTCTACGTGCAGATTTTTGTTTTAATTTATTCATTAGATAGTTATTTTAAAATACATTAATAAAGGAAAGAAATAGAGATTCATCCTTTTCATTTTATCAATAATATTTTATTACCAGAAACAGGATATATGTATTGTTGAAAAAATCCCAATATTCTAATGCAATATACGAAAAGCATCAAACTCAAACAATGCTATATCAATCAAAAATAGGTAGTAACTAAGCAATATTATGTTTCGACGAATTTGTGTATTAAATTCCTTCTATAATAAATCGGCATAACTTCCAATATCATGTTCCACACATGTACATGCATTTAATGTGTAAGTGTGTTACAAAGACAGGATTTTAAAAGGCTTCGCTCTGTTATTTGTTTGCGGCTGACACTGATACTCGCACGTGGACGAAATGATCCTTCCTTTAAAAATTCTCCATTGGAAGCCATGTAAATACTTCGTAAGTAAAAGGGGTTATATTGTGCCGTTCTTGAAGTATATTTTCGCGTTTAATGAATATTTATAAACATTATTTATGACTAAGAACTAAGTTTATTGATTCATTGATGGGTTTTTTTACTAATTTTAGTATTTTTACTCTGTTTATTTTAAAACTGTATGAGGCCGTACGGCACTATCTACGTAGTGTTATAAGTATTCATTGATTTGTAACGCAGAACCTTCGTTGAAATCCTAAGTAAACAAGTCCAATATGAAGATCAAACTATACATTTGGTGGTGCCTAATCAAGTTCCAATTAACGGTAATACTTTACAACCTTTAATTTTAAATTTAATTAGCCCTTAGCATGTGTATTGCAGTTTGTTTTCAAAGAAAATAAAAACGGAAGTCATAATGTGGCCGCAACATGATTTAAAAGTTTATAAAATAATAGGGGGCTTTTGTAGACAGTCAGAAAATGCTCTTGATTCCTTAGAATTGGACACATTAAATAGTTACTGTATTCTACTTTAGAGTTTTATTAAAAATAAAATTTTGGCACAGAAATAACAAAGTAGCGAAATGTAAGGCTATTTATTTTTATGTCGTAGGTATTGTTACAAATTTTCTAATTATTGTATTTTCCTACAAATTTTGGATATTATATATTTTGTATTGCGTGCGTGACACAAATATAATACGCAAAGGCAATTTGAGTAAAGACGAAAAAAATAGCCAAACAAATCTGAAACAGAGAATTTTATTATTACACATATACCTATGTACAAAAAATATGTCAATCCGAATACGGATAAAATTATCGAATATCTTTTTATTCTTTAAATTAACCTTATTGTCCCGACATCTCTGACATTCAACAAGAAATATATGAAAGGATTATTTGTTATTTGCTTCGAAAAATTTGAATATGTTTTCTATATGATATTACGTGATATTACCCATCTTTGTTACCCGATTGTTTCGCCTATTCTATATTTATTTTAATAGGTACTAGAATGCTTTTTTTCTAGATTCCGCGGTCGCCTAAAATTTAAATCTATTAGTCAATTTACAAAATAATAAAGACAAATATATGTTCTGATTTTCAACTAAGCTGTTGCTACTGTTGCTATAATACTTGGCATGTTATTATTATTATTTGTACGAATGTTTATTATAAAGAAGCGCGTTTGTATCACAAAGTACGAAGGACGTTAAAGAACCCTTGTGTTGTTTATTAAGTTACTACAACTTGAAACTTAGTTTAAGAGATGATACTGAAAGTTTATAGAAATATAACTTGTAAATTTATATTTTTATTGTAATAACTAATAACGTAAGCCTTTGGAGGCAGAATTATAAGATTTTTCAAGTGCGTTTGCGAAAATAAATGTAAATGGTGAATTTTAACAACCGAATTGATATACTAGTATAGGTAGAATTAAATAGGTATGTTGATCCAGTCGATAAATATCACACATAATTAATGTATTAATAAACTTAAATATAAAATAAAGAACCAGACTCAGGAAAATCACTATTTCTTAGTGGATTTGCATATTAATAACTGTCAACTAATGGAGCAAACAAGTCACTCTCTGGCTACCAAGAGACGGCAAAAGAAGCAGGGGTCGTCAAGTCAGAAGATGGGAAGATGACTTGAAACAGACTGCGGGACCATTTTGGATGAGAGTAGCAAGGGACAGGTTACATTGGAAAGAATTGGAGGAGGCCTATGCCAAAAGGCACACTGAACTTAGGGACCTCTTGTAACCCTATGTTTAGGAATAAAAGGCTATATTATAACTGTCAACTACTAATTTCAGTTTAGTAACGAAATCTTATTCCTTCGCATAAACCTCTTCTACGTCAGTTTATATATGTATCTAAGTTTATGTAATAGTACCTGTGTAATAAATCATTTTAGCCCTTCTTTAGCTATTGTTTAAGAAATATTGTTAGGTTTCTTCGATAATTACTAAAACAAATTACAATTAGCGTATATCCAAGATCAAGTGTTTGATCCGAGACGGCTGAAATTAGATCTTTTCTCTCATGCTTTCCAAAAGTTATTCTAATCTCATTGTTTTAAATAATTTGCAAGAAGAGTTATCTGTGTTGTATAAAGTGGGTTTTATTAAATACTAGGATTCCGCCCGCGGCTTTGCCCGCGCAGTCAAAGAAAAACCCGCATAGTTCCCGTTCCCGTGGGATTTCCGGGATTACATCATTTTCCCGGGATAAGAAGTAGCCTATGTCCTTTCTCGGGTATCAAAATATCTCCCTACCAAATTTCATGAAAATTGGTTCAGTAGTTTAGGCGTGATTGAGTAACAGACAGACAGACAGACAGAGTTACTTTCGCATTTATAATATTAGTATGGATTTTGAACAATAACTTACATTCATTTTCATTGTAATATCACTACATAATATTATAAAACAAAGTCGCTATCCGCTCTCTGCCTGTTTATATACTTAAAATTATCTTTAAAATTACGCAATAGATTTTGATATGTTTTTTTAATAAGATGGAGTGGTTGTCGAGGAAGGTTTTATTATATTTGGGCGAAGCCGCGGGAGGAAAGCTGTGCAGAAGTGTATTATAATCTGTTCTTTACCTCAACATGATTGGAATACATCTGAAGGGGATTTACATAACGCGTTTGGTGATGTGCTCTTTAAGGAGTTATTATTTCATGCGCCTCGTTAATATAATTTTGAATAACTAAATATTCGAAGATTGGCAGACTCGTATTCCAGGAAAAGTAAACCTTTGCCTCCGGGGATCTGAGTTACGAAAAATTCCTTTAAACTATACCAGCTATAAGATAACAACGAAACATTAACGTAAAAATATTTCTTTTACTTTTTCACACAATTAAGTGATTTTCTTTATTCAATTTGACCTTTGTTGTCAGCCTTTTATACAGATTAAAAAGGTTAATAACAATAGCATCCGCTGAGAAAGAATTTTTAGTACCTACACAATTTAAGGAGGAATATTTGTACATACCTATAATTATCTAATTAATTATAATAGAGATATACCTACCCCGATCTGGAAAGATTATCAAGGCAAATACAAAGCTATTTCAAATACAAGGCTATTTCAAATACAAGGTATGACCACAGATATTATAATTCTATTAGTACTAGGTAGGTATAACTAACAAGATGTTTTTCATTGATCCCATAGAGCTTTGCAAACACAATTGTCTGACGTCATAGCTTAAACAAGTATGCCATAGCAAGCTGTAATTATCTACTGGTCTTTTGACCATTGCTTGCTTGGGATCTAATTAGTTATTCTCAAACGTAGCTCGACATGACAAAGCGTGTATTTGATGATGTTTCTAATCACGTAACATGTGGTCAAATACTTTAAATTCTACTTATACGCAAAGTTAAAATTAAGGAACCTAACTTGAAGAGCAGCAAAAATTATAATATTAAAGAGTTTGTTGGTTTGTTTGAACGCGCTGATCTCAGGAACTAGTCCGATTTGAAAAATTATTTCGGTGTTAGAAAACCCATTTATCGAGGAAGGCTTAAGGAGGAATGTTTAAAACAAGACCAACAGGAGCGGACCAATGCGGGTAAAACCGCGGGGCACAGCTAATCACTCTATACAACTCGAACTCAAACATAATTTATCGATTCAACTGAATTTTCGCAATCGGAAAATGCAACAATTATAAACCACATTTACGACGACGATTTTATAGCCTTTACCGATTTAAAAAGTTTAATTTGAAAGAAAATTATTAAATGGCAGAATTTATGTGATGCAAACTAATAATAGAAAGAATTGTAGGCACTATCTGCCTCTGTCCCTATGCCTCTGTATACCTACTGAAATCTTTAAAACTACGCTACGTATTTTGATGCGGTTTTTTAATAGATAGACTGACTGAAGAGGAAGGTTTGAGTATTCATATTATTACGGTTTCGACAAAGCAGGCGAAGCCGCGAGCGGAAAGTTAGTAGTTTATATTAAAAAAATTGTAAGCGATTATAATCCTTCCTAAATTAAATATTAATTAATAAATGCGGCGAGTTTCATTTCATTGGTATTTTATTTAATTTCCCTCAAGTAACATTTATTTATATTTGTTACTGAAGTGGGCACTTGTTATTGACTATATTTATTAGCAAAGATATTAAAAATAGAAATATAATTACGTTTTTATTGCTAGCTTTTTATATTTAGGATCTTTGTTATGTATTATTTACTACTTATAGATTGGAACACGATAAATAATACCTAAATAAAATTGTTATTTGGCAATTAAAACAAATGTACATAAATTTTTGACTTAACTTACACGCAACATATTATAATATATATGCTACATATAGTAAGTAACCTGAATGAATGTACCTACGCGGGACATTTACTAGTCATTTCTTCCCTTTGGGGTATAATAACAAGCCAGATAAGCCTTCTGTTCGTCCCAGAAGCAGTTGACAGATTAACAGCAAGCCATTTATACTAGACCAAAGTTACGGCTCATCAAAACAATAAAGAGTTATGAAGAATTCTTCTGTTTCTTTTCTCAACCGACTTCAAATAAAGGAGATTTTAATTCGACTGTATTTCCGTTTGGCCGTTTTTTATGCTTCATTTTTTATTTGAAAGCTCCCGTAATCCCTTAATTTAAATTTTGATTAGTTCTGACCATTTGAAAGCGATTTAGTTTTTTTTTATTATCGGTTCTAATTTTTGCTCTATACATTCGCATTTTAAGTATTATATTTTGCTCTATACACTCGCATTTTAAGTTTTATAGAAAAAAACGTCATAAATGTCATCTACATAATATACCGATGGGAAAACGCAAGTGACTAAAACAAGCTCATTATTAGAATTCCAAGTCAGGCCAGCCGGCGCCATGAAATTGTGTTCCACGAAATACAACCCCCTTGCAAGTGCACTACATAAGGGCCTTGATACACGAGCCTTCTTAACTGACACGACAATTGACTATATTAAACCATACTATAATAAGTAGCTAAACTATAAAAAAACGTAAAATGAAATTATTTTGCTTAGTGAATTGAAAAAGGAATTATTCGCCGCAGATGGATTTATTAAAAAAAGAAGATTATATAGTTTATATTTATTTATTTATATATTTAGGTATAAACTTGATGGCTAATAGAAAAAGTCCATTAAACTGCGATTTACGAAAATAAAATACTCGTTAATTTATTTGATAATACGAAAAGAATCTGAGGATCTTTATTAACGCAACAGAACTTCAGTAAATAACTTTATTTGAATGCGTGTTTATATGGGCGGGCGTCAGACAGCATGTATACAGCTGCTTACTGTGCCCCGCGGCTTTACCCGCATTGTTCCGCTCCTGTTTGTCTTAGTGTGATGATATGTAGCCTATGGCCTTCCTCAATAAATAGGCTATCTAACACCGAACGAATTTTTCAAATCGGACCAGAAGTTCCTGAGATGAGCGCGTTCAAACAAACAAACCAACAAACTCTTCAGCTTTATTATAATAAGTACACATACTATAGAACCATATACAAAAATGATGTGGTACACAAACTGTTATCGTAACGTAAAATGTCCCACACTGTTCATATAATCCTCACTACATAACATAGTAACCTACTTCATGCGTTATATCAGCTCGCTAACAAAACTCTTGACTAATCTCATTCCTTAAGACTACGGAGACGAAGTTAAATAAATATGAAGCCGTTGAAATGAAGTAATACCAACTCTTCTGTGGTAAACATGACTCACGGTTGGTCGAAATGAGGTCGGTACCTTGACAGTTTATATCAAAAGCTTCTAAAATGCAGTATACATAATATAAACATAATAACATGATTATTATGGGAATACAATTTATCTACATCTACACTAATATTATAAAGAGGAAAACTTTGTTTGTTTGTTTGTTTGATTGTAATGAATAGGCTCATAAACTACTGGACCGATTTTAAAAATTCTTTCACCATTCGAAAGCTACATTATCCACGAGTAACATAGGCTAGGTTTTATCCCGGAAATCCCACGGGAACGGGAACTATGCGGGTTTTTCTTTGAAAACGCGGGCGAAGCCGCAGGCGGAAAGCTATTTTAATAGAAAAAACAAATTAATGTATAGTATAAGAGCTTATTAAAGATTTAATGCTTGAGGTATCTTCACAGGTATCTTGAATAGAAATGCAATCGATACATGTCCTTTTAAAGATAACCACAAATTACCTCCAATTAAGATTATTAGAAGAGCTTTATAAATATTATTATATGTATCAAAAACTAACTGTGACCTAGTATTTTAATCGTAACATAATCTTTATTTAATTTTAGCGGGTACCTTGAGAAACGAGAATAACCCAACTCATATGTTGTTTTAAAAAAATTTGACTCACATAATATACTCGAAGTCTTGATTAAAAGAAAATTGTTAAGAGATTCTGAGAATATAATAAACTTCTGTTAAACTTATTTGAACAGAAAATAAATAGAAAAATCCACCTTATTGATTCATAACTCACCAAAAAACAATTATTTATTCTATGAATGATTTATTTTGTATACGTTTCCCTAAATACGTTCACAATAACGTCAATATAATGATACTTGCATTGAAAGCGAATCGTTTTTTCCTTTCCTACACAAACACTAATAAAAGTAGGGACAAAGCCAAAAGTTTTTTAAGCAGAGTTTAGGTGACAGGTAGTACCGGCCTATTACTGTAAACTAGAAAACAAGACGTTAACTCCCCTACTTTAACGTAATTTTGGATATCGTTAGTAAATTAGTTTACTACGTGAATTATTTTGTCGTATTACAAATATATACATTTTCGTTATAATATACTATGTGCAGATTACATAAAAGGCGCGAATAAAACACAATCGCGCTCGATAAAAGTTTGAAATTGTTTTTGTCGAATCGTTTCAAGCAAACATTAGAGCAAGCACACGCGCTTGCTCTTTGCTGGTTGGTACCGGACTGTCGGCTCTGAAACAATTCTAATTCCAAGAGAAACGCGGAAAAAGGGCAATTTGAACCATTCCAAACCTCAGTTGGTTGTACCCTCCTGCGAGCTGTATAACGGCAGGGTAAAGCTGCGGAATGGCTGCCAAAAGGCTTGTAATGGCTTGTGTTCACATTAACGCTACTTTCCTCTAAACCTTGTTTTACTTCCACTCCAACTCTAATTTTATATATTAGCGCTCGAAATAAAAGCCTATTTTTAAATTGCCATACATTGCGGTATACTATAATGTATCGGATGTTTTTGTAACAGATTACAATCCGATGCGAAATTAATTAACGATAATTATGCAAGCTACATTAAACTAACATTAGTTTGCTTTCACTTGTTGTTGTTGCGTAGCGGAAATCGATTGTAACATAACTATTGGTGAGCGAAAACAAATGTATTTCTATTCTCTAGTAAATTTTTATTCGAATTCAATGAATACTTTATATAGGAACATTTACACTGTCACTTAGATAAATTGTTTCATCACGGCATAGGCAGCGAGCGCTGTTTGCAATATGCTCTAACTTATATCCCTAGTACGTCACAAATAGTGCTGTGCAGTCAGTCTGTCACGCATTTATTACCCCGTGACGTTAGTGATTTATACAGCCCTCGAACTAGCTATTTTGCTAAATGTCCAACAGCCGAATCCAAACTTTCACGTCTCTACATCTAATTCAGTAATGTACACATAAAATGACTAAATGACTACAATATAAAAACTTCAAACTTCATTTATCGTTTCAATATTATAATATCGTACATCACGTATGTATAGAGTATAAAACCAAAGAACAACTTATGAACAACAAAAGTATTTTGTTTTAATAGTGGTTCCAAAGTTTTCTGAACTCGTATCTTTCTTATCGAAATAGAGTTCACCAGGAAGTGTTATAAAACGTTTTGTATTAACGATACCACCATTTCTCTTTACTGCTATTTTATATTACATCATTAAGGCTAAAATGTATTAAGAAAGGAATGAATAATGTGAGCTAATTTGTCTCAAGGCCGGCGTTTAGTTGTTGCCGGTAAAAGGCACTGACATTTGATTTCAATCGGTCACGTACACTATCAAACGTAATAGAAATTTTGTTGTATAAATAGCGGAGCAATTTGCAGTTTATCTGACATTTGGGCAAATTTTGAGGATCCCTTTTCTGGTGGCATTTTGTTTTATATGCCTGCTCGTTACCGGAGGCGACCGCGCATGAAGTTACGGCCGCTTCGCGCCACGCCAGCGCGTTGGTGCCTTCCATTTCGTGTGCTCCATGCTTTACGGAGTAATGCCTCGCGAATGAACAC
Organism: Colias eurytheme; assembly: GCF_061535395.1. Classification (NCBI taxonomy): domain Eukaryota; kingdom Metazoa; phylum Arthropoda; class Insecta; order Lepidoptera; family Pieridae; genus Colias; species Colias eurytheme. The sequence goes on along the minus strand of NC_142989.1, from coordinate 1,734,181 downwards.
CAGTCTCCGAGGACAATCCCGCCGCTATACCATTAACGCGATCATTATCCGAGTATTATCGATCTAGCTTTTTGATAACAAACACAAAGGTTAGTAAACTTGTTGGAACGTTTAACAGCTTTGTGTTTAATAAAGCTATATGATATGATTAAATTGACCATTAAAATGTACGACTCGGTGATTAAAATTAATGTCAGTTAGTGCATCAACATCAAATCGTAATTAAAGTGACCTTTTCCAAAGCAAACGTGAATTTTTAACAAGTAGTGCGTCTGGACCGCGTGTAAACCTCGCCCGGGGGAACTGAACCGAATGCATCTCACTTGTACAATATTTTTATATTTTCACTGCATTTCTGTACGTTGCCACAAAAGGAAAACATTTGTCAGGTTTAAACTTCATAGATATTGTGTTGTTTATTTGATCCAATTGGAATTTTTCGTGCCTTTAGCGGTATACGGTTAAATTGTGTAAAATATTAAATATTTAATTTGAAATTCCTATACTGTGAAATAAACACTATGAAAAACTTACAGCACTCCCTGGTATTGAAATAGTATGTCTATGGGTTATAAATAGTGAAAGGTATGGGATAGGTACAATACGCGCCTGTTTCACGTATGTTTTTATTTGCATCACCGGCAAGTTATCATACTTTCATACCGTGCCCGACCAAGTTTGATTTTTGTGCGACATTGTTTGTCTGTATTTATTATAAGTAATAAATATATTTTATTTCAATAAATTACAAAAAATGTTTAGAAGATAATTCGTAGATATTACAGTTAAATATGGGACGATAAAAAATAAACTTCAAGATAATAAAAACCATTTGGCACGGGTATATCTTTCTAAACTGATCCAATACAGAGAAAACTAAAAATCACTTACATAAACGTACCTCGTGGGAACCGAGCAACCCGACTATTTGCAAAATAAAGGCTGAGGAAATCCATTTCCCTATTTCATTTCCAAGGATCTTGTTCATAGTCTCAGTCCCTTGTCAAAGAGAAGTTTCCCCTGGCTTATCAAATCAATTACACTTATTGTACTTTGTTTAGCTAATCCCGGCATAAAAAAGGCCGAAAGACGTTTGTGTTTATTGCTTTTTATATTTTGTCGATATTTTTATCATAACATTTGTAATTGCTTTTTGTGTATTCTTTTTCAGTGCATTCTTTTTATGGTAAACAATTTTCTGTTATGATTAATTTACATCGTTTAAAAATATACAGCCCAAAACATAGTTTTATTAAAACGGCTGCATAGTTCATTGATTAATAAAATTTTGTTATTTTAGTAGCTGCTCTATTTTGATTGAAGCATGTTTTAAATAAAATACTTATTAATACTTGTAAATTATATATTTGTTCTTAAGTATACAAATCGTGGTGTGGTTTTGGTCACTTTTCGATGTAAAGGTAGTTCGGCACTATACCTACGTAGGTAAATTCAGTTTTTTCGAACTATGCTGTAAAGGGAACAATTATGACAGCTCTGACAAGCAGAGTATTTCCGAACGACTGACTTCAAAACACTTGACTTTAAAGTTACGATACAGTCATAGGGCTGTATTTGAATGATACGGGTAGAAGGGTCCTTTTGAACTTTTAATCTGTCTATAAATATCACATTTCAAAACATTGTAAACGTAATATTAATCACCTTAGTTTTGCTGCTAATTTATTTATGTTTCTTATTTAAGGTTAGGTAAACCGCTAAAAAGCTAAAATTTTAACGGTTACATTATAAGTATAAACAGTAATTGCTTGTGGTAAAGGATTGCAAACAATTAACATTAATTTAATTGAAATCGGTTCATCCATTTTGGTTCTACGCTGACACTGACACACCAACAATTGCATGTTTATAAATATAACTATGAAATAAATTAAACAACATATAAACTATTAACCAGAATAACTCACGAGAACTGAGAATAAACTCGATTAAATCACATGTTGATTGATAAAATTACGCAGCTTTGTCAATATATAATGGATCCTGACGTCTATTAATCGACAGTGAATAGACGACATATATACAATAGACAAACCTTTCAATATATACATACAAGTAAAATACAAGTTCTTGAATGTAGTACCTATTAGTTTTTTAATGATCTTATATTACAATGAATATCGTTTCAATTTGGTAGTTAAGTGACCTATAGAGATATAAGCTCAAGCTTACGCGGGCCACTCGCCTGATTATCATTTAGAAATTAGACAGTTAATCAAATGGCGCTATTTCATACACTAGGCTCTTAATCGTTAACGATCGTTTAATATAAAACAAATTTTATATGTACATATTTTAATTCAAAATCTTAAACAAAATCTACGCATTTAAATAACAAAAGTACATCAAAACAACCCGTTTGCGACATATTAATATTAAGGCTAACTCTACTTCCCGACGGTTGTATGTATAATATTATATATAGCTAGTATACTTAGTATTATATTATCTGTGGCTGTATCTCGACTTAGGAATCGTAAAATATTTTACGCGACTTGCACGGTTTACTCGTAATGCCGGAGAATTTTAAGAGTTTACGTACTTGACTCTTCCTTGTTCATTTTTAAAGTCCAAATTTTTATTGGTTTTCTACTTTTTATTTTAACTTTTGAATACAGTTATTTTTTACATGATCAATTTTCTTCTTTTGTCTTGAACTTCGAACTACGAGAAGCTCACAATTTTCTTTAAGTTAAATTTACTTCTACTTTGAAAACAATAAAGGTTGAAATGAGTGATACAAATTGTTATAAAATCGGTCAATTCATGTAACGATTGTAACATTGACACGTTGATAATGACCGTGACGCTTCAATGATTGATTATAAGTACGGTAACAAAATATATTGCTTTATATAACACACATATCACATAAGAATAGCTGGCCCCGTAACATAATGTCTTAAAGCAGTATTACCACGTATTACTTCCAGTGTGGATAAGTGACAGCGCTATATCGTCTATTGCCGTCACTTTCTGTCGTCACTGGAAATAATATTGCTATAAGACATCATGATAAATCTTTAAGCGATTAAATATCGAAGCACCTAAAGATAATATACAGCCCCGTAAAACAACTGAATAGTGAAATAAAAACAGTATAGTAACCAGTTATGCTATGAATAGCAATAGTGAACTCGTTGAAAAAGGAGCATGGCCAATTTAGCCCGTAACTGCAAGTAAATGCCACTATATCCGAGAGACGTCAGATTGAGGCGCCAATTGCGCCCTGCTCGTAAAATGCGTGCCTTATTATTTCGAAGAGCACAAACAAAAGTTTATGAACGTTCTTGTTTTATATACTGGGACCCCTTCTACTATCCACTTCAGTATTTGCTTTAGAATATATTCTGTAAGTTGTTGGATTATATGAGAGCTTAAGAGAGCTGTGTGTCTGTTATGGGGATATAATTTCCATTAAACAATTTAACCGGAATGCGAATGATACCCAGCGTTAAATATTAAATTGTATTTAATAAATGTTACATTTCAAATCAACATTTTTTCGCCCGTCAGATATGATTTTATATGTAATTGTGACTTAACTCTATTTTTTCTCTATCTTTAAATCAAATCAATCCTTTAACTTAAAAAAATGCATTACTATTACTATAAAGACATTGCCGTTTTGTTTAAAGTTTAAATTTTGTTTTCTCCTTAAAGAAAAATGTGAACTTTCAGTAATATTGTTAGGAACGATTTTACTGTAAAAGCACTGACCGCTTCAGTTCAAGAGATTTTCCCATAAATAATCCAGTTTTTAAGTCGTGAACATATTTTGTAGGTCACATGTTTATGTTTTGAAGTACATAGTAAATAACACTTTGGCACTATTTTTTGATACAAATATGAAAATAAAACATAAAATATGAATTGAATCCACTCACAATTTGCATGGTAAAATAATATTTTCTTTAACAAAAATAGAAGACTGTAACTTTTAATTCACCTTGAAAACTAAAGACAAACTTTTCAAAGTGACCTCCTCACATATTATGAACCTTGACCATTACCCGCTTCAATCAATTAAATAAATAAATATTTAATTTGCTTTAAACATTGTATATATTGTATTATGATGATACACCAATTTTAAATATAAAACGGATTGTAATTTAACCAATCTATAATATAAAAATGAATCCCAAAATGTGTTGGTAAGCGCATAACTTGAGAACGGCTGAACCGATTTCGTTAATTCTTTTTTTATTATATTCCTTGAAGTACGAGGATGGTTCTTACGTAGAGAAAACGTAAATATGTACCACGGGCGAAGCCGGGGCGGACTGCTAGTTGACAATAAATTAGCTCCCACTAAAACCGCGTAAAACAAACGAAAACTATCACTATTCAACCAGTCACAAATAAGATGAAAAATCTGCAACCATAGACAAATTCTTTCATTCTTTTTCTTCAAGATCGAAGGAAATTCCACATCCCTTTGTTGTTTTAAACGAGTCTTGTATCCATGCCCGCTTTACTACATTCACGTTGGACCACAACCTCGCAAACGACTCAAAATAAACCAAACTCAAATAGAAGCAACAATGTAGATAACTGGATACCGCGTTTCGTTAAAAGCTCAGTTGTATGTAAGGAAGACCAGTCCATTTTGTAGAAATGGTACGGTACATATTATATGCGGTAAATAATTTCGATTAAATTTTGACTTTTATGTCTACAATGACTGTACAATAACATTCATATAGTTGAACTTTAATTGATATAAAGAACTGCTTTCTTGAAATTATGCGATTCAAATGTGCTTCTAGAAGTCTAATTGAACAAACAAATGTTTGAGTATGGAAACAGAAGAAATGTATGGATTCAGGATTTGATATTCTAACTAACGAGATAGTTTATTTTTAACAATATAAAATAAAACCTTCGAATATAAAAAAATAGAAACCTGTGTCTCAAAAATACACTATAAAATTTAAACAATACACGAATGCAGATAAATTTATAAAATGTTATATTTAAAAAATATCAAGAGTAATTTTAAATTTCGTTTAAAAATATTTACATTTCTGAACATTAAATTACGGCCCATTTAAGTGGCTTGTTGACATAAGCCGCAGAACATTTTCGGGGGTCGACAATTCCTTACAACAATCGGTTAGTAAATCTATTGCTATAATTGCTGGTTGAACCCCAACTGGCTAATGTCGATAGTGTAGGTAGGGTCAACAACTGAAAAACAATAAGAAATAGAAGAAAAGTCATTAGTCACGCAACCCTGTGTCCTACGTTTCAGCGTTATACCAATGCATGTGATACCTTTTTGCATTGTTCTATCAATAATACCGTATCGTAAGCGAAATTTTTGAAATATGTAGAGTAATTTGTTAAATACAGTAAAACCGCGTAAAACAAACGAAAACTTTAGGACTATGCATGTTTAAAGGTGGTTGATTAAATAACTGAATTAAGAACTAAATGTTTAATCAATACCTCGGATTATCCACATACATTTTCAGCTTTAAATTCGATAAAATAAGATTCAAATTCAACAACCATAACGAGAAGAGAGCTGCGCTAGTTGTAGGGTAAGCATTAAAGTTGAGTAAATCTGTGCTTGACTTATTATATAAATATGAAACTTATTTATGGCTTTAATTCTAGACTCGCTTTGATTACTTTCTTTGATAAGCTTCCCATTTTCGCTTATTAAATGGTACACTCTGGTGATTTGAAATGCCGATCTCAATTTGAATTTACATTTCAAATTAATTTAAATAGATTGGGGTTAATTTGATATATGTAATGCATTTGCATGATTTGATTTTTGAAAAATGTAAAGCTAAAAAACTACATCATTAAAAAAATGATTACGATTTTGGGTCGTCGGTAATCGTAAAATTATTTCAAATATTTAACTTGTTAAAAGGTAAACAGGATGATAGGCACTACTTAATGATCTAAGTAGGCACTTGTCACATTAATGATTAAACTCTACTAATTAATTTTATTTGAACGGAAAGCCAAATTATTACATTTACATTAACAATATTCATAAATCATAAGCGTATTAAAATGAAATGAGCAGTTGAACTTACCTCCGTGGGAGGATAAAGTACACTTATTAAACACTAGCTTCCGCCCGCGACTCCGTCCGCGCGGTAAAATTAAGAAAAATTAAGATGTTTTTTTCTACGTATTTTTCCGGGGTAAAAAGTATCCTATTTTATGTCCAGGATAATAAGGTATAATTATACCAAGTTTCATCGAAATCGAACCGTTAGTTTTCGCGTGATGCCTTCTACAGACAGACAGACAGACAGACAGACAAAAATTTTTTTAATCACATATTTGGGTTTGGTATCGATCCAGTAACACCCCCTGCTATTTATTTTTTCAATATTTTCAATGTACAGAATTGACCCTTCTACAGATTTATTATATGTATCTATACATAACATACACAACGTTCAGACAGTTTAGTATGCAATTTGAATGTGGGTGTACTACACATAAATAAATATTCCATACCGGTCTGTAGAATGTTCTAGTATCTAACTCTTGATGTATAGCGCGAAAAACTAACACTAAAAGAAACAACGAAACAAATTCGATCCGAAACGCGGGTTGATCTATAGCAATCAAACTTCTTTTATTTATTTAATTGATCTATTAAAAGAGATACGAGTACAATCTAATTTATTCTGTCTCACTATACTTTGATGGAAAGCGTATGACTATTTTGTAAAACTCTAGATAAGAATTGATTGACGTATTAACCTAAATATTTCATTAAGAGCTAGCGCGCAAGAGCAACTTTTGTCTCCGCAACTATTTTGTCTCTCCCATCAACTCTATGGGGAGTTGCGTCGCTACGTGCGCGCACTATCTTTCTAGCTCTAAATTAATAAGTAGCAAAATAAATGAACTATGAAGTACTGGTTATTATTGCTATAAACCTATTCATTGTACAAATTATCGAATGAACCTATTATTCCATACCCTTTACCATGCAGCCATTTATTTACCTACAGACAAACATTTCAAATTCAACAAAAACGAAACATTTAAAATTGTTGAATTTCTAATGTCTTAAATATAACACTTACTTTTTAAACTGTATCCTAGCCTAATCAACTATAGTTAACTTCGAATCATCTTCGCTCATAATACGAATAATTACAAACATGATATGCTTACAAAATAACTTCTCCTTTTCATATAGAGGTTGTTGACTTAACAATTGTAATTAAACCCTTACAATCAAGCTTGTAAAAATAGGCCACTCAAAAACATTTAGAACTAACGAGGTTTTAATGCTGGGGAAGCAGTGAATCAGCTTATCATTATCACTACGGGTATAACTCATATGATGGCGTGATACCACCAGTCCACCTCGCTGCGCATTCCTTACACCAGACCTCATCATACATTACCTACTGTCACTGCGACATTCATATTATATTCCATGAAATTCCTTTATGAAGATTAAGTAAAAATCTGAAAAGTAAGAAACATAATGCTCTGTATATTTTTTTCAGCGCATGTTTGTAATTATTATTGAACTTGCCTTATAGAGATATTCTTTCAGCATGTATTGGACTATATTTGCAGTGAAAAGATTCGTAGATTAATTATGAAAAGTTGGAGGAAAAGTAGTGGTGTATGTGCGTTTACAGAAGTTATCCAATTGCCCGAGTTCTACGGAAGGTGCAATTATTCTCTGTAGAGCGTGGAGTCGCAGAATCACATTAAAAAAATATTGAGGTAATCCCGTCCATTGTACAATTTATCGATGACAAATGGAAAATATAACTATGATTATTTTTCCGACCCAAATATCGACCAATAGAATTGCACCATTCGACGTCACGTGGTACAACCTACATGGTATTATACTGATAATTTTTTGAAAATTTTCTCTGGTCGTTGACGTCAAACTGACAGGTTCAATTCAATTGTGAAATTATTGGCCGACATTTGGGACGGAAAAATAATCTCCCGAATACCACACGAGCTTCAAAATTATCTGGCATTTCCCTCAAGGTTCCCTGCAAACAAATAAAGTCGTCAAGTTTTTCAGGAAAAATCACTCGCGCTTCGCGCTCGTGATTTTTTAACCTTGACTAAAAACTTGACTCCTTCATTTGTTTGCAACGAACCTATCGGAAAATACCCGATAATTTTGAAGCTCTTGTGGTATTATAAGTGATTATTTATCTTTAAATAACTGTTGCTTTTTCCTTCGTTATAATAATACAATTACGACATCGGAGCTCAAATTCACAAAGCCGTTTCAACTAACTGCAAATAAATTTACCAAAGTCAAAGTTTTATAGGGCAATAAGAAATTATTATAGCAGTATTTATTACATTCTCAATCCCTTAGTTATTGAAGCAAATGAATTGTACAAGAGACATGTCCTTACTCACTTTTATGGTTAAGCGAAAATGAAGCAATGTGTAAATTGTCGTTGCGAACATTTAGGAAGTATTGAAATTTATATTTTCATGGACTACGCAATTTTAACGGAGAATATCATATGTGATAAAATTGAACATAAATCCACGTACAAATACCACATACATTTTGTATGAATATGTTGTTAGATTGTAACCCAATTTTTAAAATCTTTTATTTTTTTACAAAAAAAATTATTCATCAAAGGCCATACTTTGCTGTAGCTTTTGATCTCACCATGCAAAACAAAGAGGTCCTAAAATAATATATTTCAGTTCATGACGTCCACGGGTGTTTTACGAGTAGGTATATCCTCAATTGCAATATTGGATAAGGTAACAGAATAGAATGAATTACAATTAGAACGTTCAAGTTTGCTTCTGCCACAGATAATACATATAGGGCAGAAGCTATTGCCCTAAAGTTGGCAATGATTTATTATAAATACAGTCACTAAATGTGCTCATTTAAAACTACAAAACGATGCCTCTCTGTGAACTAAAATATAAATAAAGGTCAATGTTTTTTAAAACGTTCATAATACACTTTGTCTCTCCAACGAAAATATTTGAAACAACAACGCAGATATACAAAGAGAATAATAGGAGTAACAAACGGTAAAACCGAAACAGCGTCTCGCAGATCCGTGCGGTCAAATTGCCTGAACGTCAGTTGGATAAATTTGTTTGAGTTGAAAAGGGCCAGATATAGCACAAAAGTAAAAGATTTGAGCGACAGAAACAACGTACAAAATCTTATTAAGGGGCACTTAACTTGCTATTAAAATTTGACGGCTCAAGTGTTTTCTACATTGGAATATGGCTTTTGTGATGAGTTTTATTTTCCTTTTATTGTCCTGGATAAAATTTTATATCCACCTCAAATGTTAAACATTTATCTCAAAGGATGGTTGTGGAACAACATTTCTTTATATTTTACGTTGCTAATTAATAAAAAGCTACGAAAGATTTAAAAATGCAGGCATGTTTAAAGTATCGCCATAAATCATAAACCACACCGACGTGTACTTGTGAAGTTTTATAGGCCTTACTTTGCGCGTTTGGGCTTAAATTAAGATGCGCTAAAGTTAAGTGGATGAAACAAGTCTAGGAAGCAGATTTAAGTGCACATAAAGCGAGTTACCCGTCGCGATGTTCCACTAGCCGGCGGTAATTCTAGATCGTGTTCTTTTTAACGAGCCGGCAGCTAGCTATAATTTATGCAGGGAAAATAAGAACTGAGATCGTGACTTCACCGTAATCATATTACTTTTGGTAGCGAGTTTCCTATGGATTCTACTAGGATAACCGATGCTTTATTTTCAAATTGATTAATTATAATTTTATGCTGTTTAAACATTCATTTGATCTTTGAATCGAATATGAGTTAGGAACTATATTTTATAGGTATTTTTGCTCATAATTAAGTTCCATAACATGCTCTATTTACACGATATATTATTTAAGCATTTAAGACATCTAAATCTGCCGGGAACCACGAACGCTGCAGACTTACAAATATTGCTTATATTAAATACTTACCTACATAATATAATGCTCGTATAAGATGAAACACGAGTAAACTGAATAATAAATCAAATTCATAAGTAGATATACTACAATAACATGAGAAAATATGAAGTCATGCGGCTTCTCACAAACACAACTCTTTGGTTTATGAACGTGTACGTGTCGATAGCCGAATATAATAGGTATTTGTGAATATTAATGACTATCTTCACACTAAAGAATCAATCATACAGAAAGATACGTAGGTAATAGTAAAAACAAAACAACGTCTTGTTGGTAACCATATATCTTAAAGCAGTTATCATTCGAGTGTATTAAAATCACAGAGCTATATAATATTGTGTCGGCTAGCGCCGTCATCTCTCATACACTGGAAATATTATTACTTAAAGACCAAATAGTTGCCCTCTACTTTAGAAAAATCCACTGCATTTCATTGTATGACATTAGTTTGTGTCTTTATTACGTCAATAATGTCGTTAGGCAAGTGCATCTAAGCGTATAATCATCTTTGGGTGCACTAAATGGAGTCGGTTTGGCTCCAGCCCAGTGCCAAGACCAAAGGCTGAAAGGTGAACAACATTATGCAAATTACCATACTCTTTGTTAGAACCGTAATGCTGTTTACATTTTATTTATTCCCCACAACATAATGCTTAGACCGTGTTTAGTGACTTCTGTTATTGTTTAGATAACATTTTAGAGCCCCCGCAGACCACAGACTTTTTATCGGCCGATAGTTTAGTCGGGTTGGCCTGCTAGTACGCACACCGAGCCAACTAAACAGTTCAGTCGGTTATGAGTGCGCAAACTATCCAACAGTCTGCCGACTATTTGCTAGTTTCTAACCAACTGTTGAAAAGAGTGGTCGCACCGCACAATGAAAATTAATAAAACATTGTATAGAATTGTTATTATTGCTCTCATACACCGGAGGAGGAAAATTAAAAAGAGAGCCCGAGAGTATTGGGTGCATCCTATCTTTAGTGATAGATTAAAATGGAAAATTTTACACTATGCATTCCAAATTACTCCATTACCCGAAAAAATTTTCGCCTTTTATCGAATGAGCATAACTAGCTTCAACCAACTTGTCAAATACAGAGTACCTACTCTTTTAAGTCTTTCTTATAAAGTGGAGGGCGTTTTTCGACTTCCTCGATCAAAGTTACGATCGAAAATTCCGAAATAAGCGACTGAGAATTGAGCGACGCCATTTTACAAAACACGCGCGGTTGACCATTCGCTGTCAAAGCTCGGAGCGAACTGAACTATTGGCCTAGTCGGCCGACTAAAAAATCGTCGTGTTTGCGCGTGTGGTAGGGAGCCAATACTGATTATACAGTCGGCCGATAGTTTGCCGACAGTATAGTTTGAATTGAATCGGGAAGCCCATCAAACTTGTTTATCGGCCGATACCTAATCGTCATAGTGTGCGCATTTGCTTACATCTGCGTACTGATTAAGAGCCCGACCAAACTATCTGCCGATAAAAAGTCTGTGGTCTGCGGGGGCTCTAAATGGATTTTCACAAATCATGCCCTAAAAGCACAGAGATACCTATAACAAAAAGGTTCTTTACTGTTATTATATTTTTCTCCATAAAATGTTCAAGGTATGATTAAAGTTTATGATTTATTTAATCCTTGCATAAATACATTAGCAGGCTTTTCATTCTTGTAAAAATATTTACAAAGGGAAAGTGTTACGGTTTTCATAATAAGCTATTATTTGTGATTATTATTATGGTCCTGAAGGTAAATGATCAAAAGGGATCATTTGTAATTTCTAAAAATTCTCTTATTTGTTGTTATTTTTATCACATTTTAGTCACAGAGTAGGTACATTTAAAAATTAAGTATGGATATTTAAATACGAATCTATACATATAATAAAATCGTAGGAAAGTCAAAACTGTACATTGAATATTTTTTTAAAAGAATACATAATCCATGATCTATAATCGATATAGAAGCCAAAAATATAGTTTTTAGAATTTTTGTCTGTTTGTCTGTTTGTCTGTTTGTCTGTTTGTCTGTATGTTTGACCGAGCTAATCTCGAAAAGTACTGCATAGATTTACTTCAAATTTTGCATGAATATTCCTAAGAGGTCGGGTGAGGATAGTTTAAACATATTATCATGATATCACCTTCGGGGGAGGAGCTGTGAACCTTTATTTTTCTTACATATTCCGTGTACTACGACAGCGTACAATCTAAAGACTCATGTTTAAATGTTGGTTTCGAGTAAGCCATGCTATTATCTAGCTTTACAAAATAAAAACTATGTCATTTACGTAATTTGGGCAGAGAAACAGTTTAATGAATTTAGTAGTATAAAGACAAATCTGAAACAGCGCCATCTATGAGATTTCGTAAAAATCAAATCAATTTACATGTTAACACTACTGAAAATACTGTTGAAAATTAATAATTTAAATATAATCATGTTATTTATTTAACTCTTTAACCCATATCTTCCCTTCCCTATAAGGTGCGCTTATATTTCGTGTGAATATACTACATTTTTAAAAGTGAGGGTAGATGTTTATTATTTTAAGTCAAACTAGACACCATTACAATCTCAGAGCAATATTACAATTAATCTAATATTGATTGTGTTCATTGGTTACATTTTTAAAATCTTCGTGTTTTATAAATTTATAAAGAATAGAAAAAATTCGATCACGATGCGGGACTCGAACCCACATAATTTCGTGATCGAATGTTTCTATTCTTTATAAATTTATTATTTATAAATTTATATTAATTATAAAGCATTTGAATGTCATAAAACCAAAAATATCAAATTCAATCTTTGTGTTTTGTGAATTTTTACCATGCGTTCCCACAAAAGGTAAGTTGTTACTTTTATAGGTATTTATTATTTATAATGATAGCAATTCATGTTATTAAAGTGAAACTTTTATTACATCGTCTCAAACTTTTTGGTCTGTGTAGCGCATGTCGCGTGACAGTCGAACCGTACGATAATTATCGTACAAATACGATAATTTTGTGCCTAAGTTTCACTTTTACCGTGGTTTCATAAAACCACACAACATTTTTATTGGTTTTATAAAGGTTTTATATTACACTTTTAGAATGAAATAATAAAATGATGAATTCTTTTTGACTTTTACAAGATTTTGAGGTGCGTTGGGAACAGTAGTTTGTTGATAAAATTTTATTTGTAAGTAGCTTTTTTTATAGATTTACAGTTAACTTTTGATTTTTTATTTACAGATTCAATGTTCATAAAATTATATCGCCTTTGGAAGACGATTTCTGCTGACAATTTTACAACACCACTTGAAAATTGATGATTTGATGATGAAGATAGTGGCAGCAAGGATTAAGTGGAAATTAGTAATCATCCGCTTCGTCAATTTTTGACTGAAGTTAATGTCCAACGTATGGTTCAATCATTGGAAGTATCTCGGGTAATTTTGGAGGATATTTTTCAGGAAGGAGAGAAGGGGCAGCCAACCACATATCAAAGTATGTACTACGTTTTAGTACCGAAAAAAATGTTATTGCCAAATGAAACATAAATTTTGCACTCACAACTGTACAAGTTATGATTTTTATTCTGACTTTGCTGTTATCTGATTATAATATTTATCGTTATGGCTATCGACCGTACTGGGATGAAAGTACATGATATACTCATCATCCAGGATTGCATAGAGCATTTTCACACTGAAAAAGATGTTTTCTTTGAATCGTAGTTGCTTCATTTATTTATTTTTAATTTTATTTTACATAATATGTTTTATATTTGCCCATTTTCATTATATTTTATAAATAAAATGGAACCAACATAACTTTGTTGTGTATCATTTCTCTATTAATAACCCGTAGGCATATTTTCCAAGCGCCCCATTTAAGGTGCGGTCCTGAAATTTTAATGTATACTTTTGCCTAATATAAGCTCAAGCTCATTTTTAGATAAAAATAACAAAGAGAACTTATTTATTAAAATTTAGTAGATAAAAGAAATTATGTTACGATTTTATAAGAAAACACAGTATATTTATTAGGCGGCGGTGATTTTCCAGGCAAAAGATATTCATCAGCTCAATAAAATTGAATAGTATGTTGTTAGTTATTCTTTAAATTCACAGATTGTAATGAGCATTTCCGCATGCAAGTTGTATCGTAGTTTAGATATATCATAGTTTTGACACATTAAAGTTCCAACAAAACCCTCAAATTTTTGAGCAGAGTTGAGCAAGATAATTTAAAAAATGTGCTGTGTTAAGTATTATAGAAAAGGTTAGTTCGTTGATAATTATTATTTCTTCATCATTTACATGTTGTTAAATGTTAGTAAAAATAAACTTTGACTGTTAATACTTTTGTTCAGTATTTACCTGTATGATTATTGCTTGGTAATTAATATGTATATTTTCATGTCGTATAGCTAATTATAAACATAAGTGTGATGTGAAACTAGCTGGATTTATTTTTACACACTCACAGCCATATCTTTATATTAAAATAGTGTTAATAGTGTAAATCATAATATTTTTTCACAATTAAAGATATTTCCTTTTTTCTGATGGTATTGGCATCGAATTAAACCGCGCTGTCGTTTCGTTCACTAAAAGTGATGTTATGAGGACCGAATATTTAGCCGCCTCAACTTACGGAAACGAGAGTAACCTGCGTTGTCTGTTAGTTATTGTATAGTCGAATTTAACGTTACATGGAAATTGGAATCTAAATATATTATGTATATGTCGGCGAAAGGTGTAGAATGTGGATCTATTTTCAAGCTGTGGGCGTTGCGTTGGGTAATCGAGCAAAGAAACACCTCTAACTCAAACATTTCTTTATTTACCACCGATTCGGAATGCAGTATCTACAGAGAAGAACCGGCAAGAAACTCCATAGTTGCTCTTTTAAATCATGTCAGTTTTACAATACAGTCATTTCTAATACAATCACTTTCACTTGGTATTACAATTATTATGACCACTAATAAAATAAACTTCACAAATAAGTTATAGTAAGCTACTACGTAATAGATGTGCACTCGGCAACGGTCGGCGAACGAATGACCCGAGCAGCAAGGGTCTTCACACACGCGGCCTCCGTTAGGAGGCTGCGTGGGGGATGCTGTTCAGGACGATTCGTCCTCTGCAGCAGGTTGATAGCGCTGCCCGCTAATACGGGCAGGTCACTGGGAGGACGAATCGCCCTGTTTGGGGATAGAAATATTTGTTAATTGGGGCACAGTATAGGAGACTGTGCCCGACTTTTTAAACCTTTTCGCATTTTGCGAAGACTCGACCGACCTGTGTTTGGTTTTACGAGCCCGTCTTAGACTTGTGTCTAAGCCGGGGACGGACAGGGAACCCGGGAGCGACACAAAACCGATGGGTGTGATAGGAGGCGCCAATTGCGCGTGGGAGTGGGCGGTGGATTGGCTGGGTACGTTGTGTACCGACTGTGTAGGAGTTATGCAGGGTGAGGCGACAGACGGCGCGATAGGAAGCGCCGTCGCAGGCGGAGCTTGCGTGGGTGGGGGCGTTGTATAGGATTGCGCTATTTGCGCGTGGGAGTAGGTTTGGTAGGAGGGAGTAGTGAGGGGCGCACAGAGTGCGTGGGCGGTAGGTGGCGCTGGAGGCGCAGTGTATGGTGCCGGCATTGTTTGCAATGCCGGTGGTGAGGACGGCGTGTTCGCCTTAGGAGAGGGGGGAATGACCCGAGTCGTGCGCGCGCGCTGCTTTATATCGGTTCGCCGTTCGTTATTTTTTAAAGCTTCGACGGTGGCGCCGTCACGGCCATTCTGACATACGCTCGTCCTCGAGCGACTTCTGAGCACCTGGGAACAAGACAATTAAAACAATGTGCTGGTCCGGCAAGCCCTTCAGCAACCGTGCTAGTCCGGAAATCTCTCCAGATTTCCCTCTAGCGTGCCAGTCCGGAAATCTCTCCAGATTTCCCTCTAGCGTGCCAGTCCGGAAATCTCTCCAGATTTCCCTCTAGCGTGCCAGTCCGGAAATCTCTTTAGCTTACTGCTAGACCAGATTTCCCTATAGCGTGCTAGACCGGATCTGCAATCCCTATAGCCGAGTTATTGGACCGGACTCCCTTCAATAACTCGCTCTCTCTTTTTTTTTTGCACCATTCTTTTTGCTCTCCTTTTTTTTGCATCATTCTTTTTGCATCATTTTTTTTGCATCATTCTTTTTGCATCATTCTTTTTGCATCATTCTTTTTGCATCATTCTTTTTGCATCATTCTTTTTTTTGCATAATAATTTTTTTTGCATAAATTTTTTTTTTTTGTATAATTTTTTTTTAAGGATTATTTTTTTTTCCTTCTTTTCTTTTTTTTTTTTTTACACAACAATATTAAATCCAAACTCACGACTCTCTCCACTCTCTCCACTCCTCGGCCATACTGACAATCGTACGTCCTCGTACGTCCCTTCTTGTTTTACAGCACTACGGTATTTCATCCCGGGATTAGACTACTATACCGCTCGGCCATACTGACCTTACAGAAACCAACAACATCCACATAACATAGACACGACGCTCGCTCACCACAAATGAAGGCTCAACTACCGTGGACTGCAAACCAGATAGCACGCACAATTCCTGCAATGAAATCATTACCGTTACAATAATCCATGTTACAAACTTTTACTTTACACAAGTTATCTCCGATACAGTCATACTTGCGTCCTCGTACGCCATAATATCTCACACTACATTACTACGATAATTCATTTTCATTTTTTTTTTTGTCTAAATAACATCCATCCTGCCTCAGCCTACACTGACCTTACAGGGTTTCCACACTGCCCCGATCCTACTGACCGGTCAGAACACACATGTACTATCCTGGACCTCATGCCAGATAGCATATCACTTTCTTCTAATAAACGACATTACCGTAGTAATATTGGAATATTACGTAAATGTGTGTTGTGTGGACACAACACACATTTACTTCGTACAGCGTACGAGTAAACAGATGTCAGTATGCTACTGGTCAACTATGAAAACTGAAAACAGAGTGTTGCCGCAGCAAATCAGTAAAACGGTACGCGACCGTATCCTCAACGTTTGTGCTGCGTCATCCTGGCATCGCGTCATCGAGCCGTACCATTGGCCGCTGATGATGCTACGTTGCTCCATATGCTACGCAACCGCTGCGCCGTACTGTTAACTGCCTCGCTTCTAAACGCTGTGTCGTAAAACGCTCTCTGTAATTTAGCTAATTAAAATCAATCTGACATTTCCTGTCGTTAATTATGATCATTGACTATAGCGCAAAAATTACAATATCTAAAAAGTTTAAAACGAATAATTCGTAACTTAACCGCAAAAAAACACAAAATTTCGACTAACTCAAAAAGTGGCAAAAGCTTGTTCTCAAATGTGGTTAAAATTCCTTAACGGTATGTTAACTTTTGAAAACTCAACTTAAAACAATTGATAAGTGTAGGCTTAAACTCATCTGTGAATCTCATATCGAACAGTAAAAGGGCTGAGCTAAATTTTAGTTTCAACGTAAATAAGAATGTACTGCTCAACAACTACTGTACAACTACCTAATTGATGTATTCAGTTGATGTCAAACTGCAGCTAGTCACAAAAACTATTATCAAGGAATTACATTAAATGCACACAATGTAAATCGATTATACTATCGAATACTCCACGTTTAGGATTTGCGTTCTTATATTTTGAAGCTACAAAATAACCTTCAGAAAACCTGGATGGATTTTTTTCTTTTCTCTATTCAATTAAACAGACATTATATTCTGACGACAGTATGTAAACTGTAAATGCGCTATTAACCTTGAGATTATTTTCGGTTATTATCTTTTTTTTAAACTATCGTAATATTTAACGGACCCTTACGTTGATGGGATAGTTAAGAGTTTTTTTTTTTTTTTCTCTTTTTTTTATTTTAAAGCAATCAAATTACATACTAAAACCAAATCTAGACCCGTACTCCAATCATAAAATCTTACGCCAGATGTTTATTTGAACACACGCTAATTATCTGTGACATTGTATTATGAACTGCCTAAATAGGGACTTAATAAATTATCTAAGTAAAAATTCAAAACTAAATGCCTCGATTTACCGTT
Organism: Colias eurytheme; assembly: GCF_061535395.1. Taxonomy (NCBI): domain Eukaryota; kingdom Metazoa; phylum Arthropoda; class Insecta; order Lepidoptera; family Pieridae; genus Colias; species Colias eurytheme. The sequence continues at coordinate 1,716,089 of NC_142989.1, read as the reverse complement.
CAAACTAAATCTGCCACATTTCATAAAACTGCATATTGTAAAAACTGTATACTGTGAATTGTTCACGACTTAATATTTTTTTTTTATAAAGAAATGACCTCAATAATATCACCCTAAATAAAACCTACGAAAAGTTTATTAAACCTCTAAGCACAAGTTAACGCATTGCTTTTCGTTTTTTAATCGAATGGCAATAAGGCTGTCTTTGTGTAGCAATTAATTGCTATTTGTCAAGGGTATAGTCTAAATAAAAACTAACGCAGGTAGTTCAAGAAATGAATGCGGGTAGTCAAGAAACTAACGCGGGTAGTTAAGAAACTAATTTAAAAGTAATTCGCATACTGTTTTTGTTCTGATACACGGACAAGTGAATGTTTATTGTTTACGTTTGATTGAAGAATCTGGATGCAGTGTACAAATTAATGTGTTTTCTTTTTTTAGTGTTAATTCTTAAACTTACAAACATTAAAGCAAGTCGTTACTTAATTCATCTTGAAGACATGCTTACGCCGCGAAGTATTTTTTTAAAATAACACGAATTACCTACTAAAGTAAACGCGTCTCTGAATAAGTGAAATACAAGTCACACGACCTACTGATAATTTATCACTGCGTATCTATAAGATGGGCTAAATGTAATGGAATAAGATTTAACTAATTACAAAACCGTAAAGCAATATCGCACGACCTAATAATAACATGCGTGAATAAGTCGAGTTAAATGCAATAAGATTTAACTATACACTGGTTTTGTAGGTTACAACTTTTAACAAAATCTGTACGGCCTGTAAATCAGCGCTGTTTTTATGCAGCATTTAGCTGAGGCTGTGACGATTTTCCTCAATTAATTTTAAGATAAATTTTGTAATTAATGTTTTTGGCAATAAATTTCTTTTTCTTTCAAATAAGTTACTACATTTTAAAAACCTTACTTTCTTTATCTAATTGCACACTCAAAGTGAAATGTTATCTACTGACCTTCTTACAAGAGAACATCAGAAACATAGTAATAAAAATAGTACGACTGACCAGATTCACCAGCACTTAGCCTCATACATGTGCCGAGTGGCAGCTGCCAACGCGTCGTTTCGTTACACCATACGGTCCTCTGCCATGAACCACACGGCTTGTAGGCGCACCGCCCGCGCCACTGCTACTGCGATAACGCTGCGATGCCAGACTTGTGAAGTCATGATGAAGCGCTGCTCTCGATGATACGGGGTCCATACGAGCACATAACGAGCTCTCCCTTTGTCACCGGCTGCTCAGTGACACGTATGCTCGTAGAACTGTAGGATGCCTCTTCCCGTTGAAACTGGATCGAAGTGCCACGTGGTTGCGGCATTTTGTCTTTTAATCAGCACACGCATCAATTGTATCCAGGTTATCGCCACGTGTTTTCTCATTTGCTCGATTTCATCCCAATTCTGATGTCGGCGAAAGGTGTAGAATGTGGATCTATTTTCAAGCTGTGGGCGTTGCGTTGGGTAATCGAGCAAAGAAACACCTCTAACTCAAACATTTCTTTATTTACCACCGATTCGGAATGCAGTATCTACAGAGAAGAACCGGCAAGAAACTCCATAGTTGCTCTTTTAAATCATGTCAGTTTTACAATACAGTCATTTCTAATACAATCACTTTCACTTGGTATTACAATTATTATGACCACTAATAAAATAAACTTCACAAATAAGTTATAGTAAGCTACTACGTAATAGATGTGCACTCGGCAACGGTCGGCGAACGAATGACCCGAGTCGCGCGCGCAAGGGTCTTCACACACGCGGCCTCCGTTAGGAGGCTGCGTGGGGGATGCTGTTCAGGACGATTCGTCCTCTGCAGCAGGTGTATGGCGCCGCCCGCTAATACGGGCGGGTTACTGGGAGGACGAATCGCCCTGTTTGGGAATAAAAGTGTTAGTTATTTGGGGCACAGTATAGGAGACTGTGCCCGACTTTTTAAACCTTTTCGCATTTTGCGAAGACTCGACCGACCTGTGTTTAGTTTTACGAGCCCGTCTTAGACTTGTGTCTAAGCCGGGGACGGACAGGGAACCCGGGAGCGACACAAAACCGACGGGTGTGATAGGAGGCGCCAATTGCGCGTGGGAGTGGGCGGTGGATTGGCTGGGTACGTTGTGTACCGACTGTGTAGGAGTTATGCAGGGTGAGGCGACAGACGGCGCGATAGGAAGCGCCGTCGCAGGCGAAGCTTGCGTGGGTGGGGGCGTTGTATAGGATTGCGCTATTTGCGCGTGGGAGTAGGTTTGGTAGGAGGGAGTAGTGAGGGGCGCACAGAGTGCGTGGGCGGTAGGTGGCGCTGGAGGCGCAGTGTATGGTGCCGGCATTGTTTGCAATGCCGGTGGTGAGGACGGCGTGTTCGCCTTAGGAGAGGGGGGTGGTAGTAGGTCGCGCGGATTCGGACGACGCGACCCGGGAATGGCGCGGTGCGGAGCAATCTCTCGGAGATGGGAATGAGAGGAGGCGTCCGCCCGCGAGAACATGTTTTGGGAGAGACGAAGGATAAACTCATCCAGCGTTTCTACACCGAGATCGCTACGTATTAGCTCGTTTCTCACATACCTCGGCGCACCGACGATAGCGCGTAATGCGAGTGACTGCCGCGCACGCATTTTGCGGCGCAGGCTTTCACACACATACACATACCAGGCGGGCGCGGCGTACGTGAGGAGCGGCCGTAGGTAGGTTTTATAAACGCTTACCTTTATACGCAGCGGGAGTTCAGAGTATAACACCGGACGAAGTATGGCGTGGGCGGCTTTGCACTTGTTAATTACCTGCTTCACGTGGCTGTTAAAGCGAAGCCGGCAATCAATAGTTACACCTAGGTAAAGGACGGTATCGGACCATGGGATCTGCTCACCAGCCAGAGTGAGTTGGTGGGAGGGAGTCAAACCACCGAACCGAATCACCTGTGTCTTTCGTGCGTTAACAGATATCCGCCAACGATCGAAATACGCAGGCAACTCATCAAGCCAGCGTTGCGCCTTAACCATCGCATGCGTTGTATTCAACGATGCGGCGATTAAAGCTACATCGTCGGCGTATAGCGCGAGGATTTGATTAGAATTTGGCGCGGGGGAGGGGAAGTCATCTGTGTAGGCGGAGTATAGCGCGGGCGATAAACAGCTGCCCTGCGGGACACCCGCCTGCACAGAGTGGTTTCGGGAAATGGCGGGGGACACGGAAACGTGAAAGGAGCGGTCCGTGAGGAAGGAGTGCAATATCCTCACGAGCCGCGCGGGGCATTGGGTAGTGGTAAGGATCTTATATATAAGACCCTCGTGCCAGACGCGGTCGAAAGCCTTTTCGATATCTAGGAATATTGCGACCGCTCTCTCATTCCTGTTCAAGGCGGAGCTAACATGGTGCAATACTCTAGATACCTGAAGGGTGGTACTGTGTGCCGAGCGAAAGCCGAATTGCTCAGCGCGCGGCGACACGTACGGACGCAGCATAGGCAGCAGTAGTGACTCGAACACTTTGGAGACTGTGCTCAACAAGGTGATGGGTCGATAACTGCCCGCTAAGGAGGCATTCTTGCCGGGTTTGGGGATCATTATTACGCGACCGGTTTTCCACACTGAAGGGAAATGACCGGCGCGCAATATACCGTTAAACAGCCGCGACAAAGCCGCGACTGTTTTACGGGGGAGGTGGCGAAGGGATTCGTTCGTCACGCCGTCCTCACCGGGCGCTTTGCGCAACTTTGTACGCGAAATCGCACGGCGGACGGCGGACGGGGAGGTGAAGAATACTTCCTCAGCGGGCGGTATCGGTGATGCTAGAAAACCTGATAGGTGTTCGTTCACCACTGCTGCGTGGGCGGCGCTCGACGGCGTCAGGGGGTTCGGCTGAAAAACTTGTGCCAGATGTTCGGCGAACAAGTCAGCGCGACCCTGAGGGGCGTATATATAATTACCCGCGGAATCGGTGAGTGGGCGCGCGGGGGCGGCTGAGGATTTAAGCCTGCGACAGAGGTTGTGGAGCGAGGGCCAGTCCTCGGCGGCCGAGTCGATCGCACGGTGCCAGCCCTCGATCCTGTTCGCCTCAAGCGCATCGCTAACTTGCTCTCGCAAACGAGCAAGTTGCCGCTTGAGGGTGGGACAGCGCGAATGCTGCCACTGCCGTCGCAGAGCTCGCTTCCTCTGGATAAGGGCTTTAATGTGAGAAGGAATAGGGGGGAGTATGGACGTGGACGGTTTGAGTGTCGTGGCCTGGGAAAGAGCGGACTTAAGTGCTTCATGCAAGTCATTTGCGAATATCTCCACGTCCTCGGCGCTTGAAACCGCGCGTGAGGGCGTGGAGCGCTCAAGCGTATTCGCAAATAACTCCCAATTGACACAGCGGCGGGAGTAGGATGGGGCAAGCGCGGAACTGTTTGCGGTGATCTCGACCAATACCGGCAGGTGGTCTGAGCCGAGATCGTCCACAATAACAGTTTGCGTCATCGACTGGCGGATCACATTGTGAATCGTAAAGTCGATGACGTCCGCTTGGTGGGAGTCTGTACGAGGATAATGAGTAGGTTCGGAAGGGCCCTCTATAACAATGTCGTTATAATCGATAATGTTATAAAGGGCTTTGCCGTTGCAACAATCGAGGCGGGATAGCCAGTGCGAATGCTTACTGTTCCAGTCACCCGCGGCGATCGTCGGCACGCTCGAGGCGAAAAGACGTTTCACCTCGTTCGTGTCAACTCTCCCCCCGGGCGGCCTGTATACAGCATACATTCGCAGCCTGCCCACCGGAAACTCCGCCTCGATGCCGAGCGCGGAAAAGGATTGGGATGCGAAAGCGGGGAGTGGGGTGTGAGGGATGGACTTGCGGATAAGGATCGCAAGTCCGCGGTACTTACGCCCATACGGGGAGCATTCGTCCTGTCTGTACGAGACGTAGCCAGACGCGCTGAGTTTGTCAGGCGCGCCCAGGTGCGTCTCGTTTAGGAGGACGACGTCTACTCGTTGTTCCCGCATGAGGTGGCGCAGTAGTGTCGCTCTCTCCTTGCTGAGCCCGCTCGCGTTCCAGTAAATGAAGCGTATACTCACTGTTGAACGAGACTCAACAGGCCCTGCATCAGGATGGGTATTGGGTCGGCGCCTTCCTCCAGCGCGTCCATCGTGCTCTGGAGCACCTGGCACGCCGCTCGTATGACCGTCCGCTTGGCTGGGTCGAGGTGTGCCGGTGCTGAGCCGAGCTGTGTCGAGCTGGGTCGAGCTGTGCTGCGTTGAGGTACTCGGGCAGGTTCGGGCAAGTTCGGCTGTGTTCGTTGCGCCGAAGTTACCCGAGCGGAGATCGGCGGTTGCGCTCGTGTGCGCTCGGGCTGGCGCTGTTGCGCATGCGCTACTACGTAATAGATGTGCACTCGGCAACGGTCGGCGAACGAATGACCCGAGTCGTGCGCGCGCGCTGCTTTATATCGGTTCGCCGTTCGTTATTTTTTAAAGCTTCGACGGTGGCGCCGTCATATACTTATATTAAATCTTTACATGAAATATATTTCCTAAATAACTATCACGGGGTGATTAGGGATCGACACTGATGCCAACGAAGCAAACAGTAAAATTTTTGTCCGTCTGTCTGTCCGTATAACCGTTATAGAAACAAAAACTACTCGACGGATTTAAACGAAACTTGGTACAATTATTTTACATATTCCTGAGCAGAGCAGTAAAAGTAGAGTTAAAGCTACACAGAAATCATATTGTATGAAAGAAATGTTCTCCTTATTATATAAAAAATATCTCCCGACATCATAAATGTATATATCTTTTATGGTTGACTCACAATAACACGTGTAACTTCCGATAGCTTAGGAGTTCGAAGCTTTCTGATTATATTTGTCTATAACACTCTCAGTCCGTTTCAACTCAATTTTTATTTTCATGCATCAGTGCCACCTAAAAAATCTTTATCTCGAAAATCGAGCAAAGCTAAGAAAATGAGAAATAAGAGTTCTCAAGAATCGTTAGAGGTAAGAGGCTTACTATAGGCCGAAAACAACATGTGTTATGCCGAGAACCTGAAACCGCTTCACAACGAGAATTGCGGCTCACAGCTGACCGCGAACGGCATGTACTATCCCGTGAGACCGAAACCTTCACTGAGAGGGTATAATGTCTCACAGCTGATCACGGCCGTCATATTTTATCTCGAGAATCTGAAACTTTTACTCAATATGAAGACCGTTTGACAAATGATAGGGTGCACCATAATATTATTCGATCTCTTGAAGATGAACATGAGCATAAGCAATGACTAGAGTAAGGACGCGAATATTACAATTAATTGAGACAAAAACGATCAATAAGTTTGTTTAATGAAAGATTAAGAATTGAAACTATTCGGTCTCTGGAAACGGACGAATAGCGAGAGGCCCCTCTTACTGCAGACAGATTTCGACATAGTCTTAATGACTTAGATTAGAGGTAAACATAGAAGATCAATCTACGAATTCGGTGGTGGGGTCCGACAAATATAAAAGTGGGTTTGCTTATAACCTCACAATTGATTACAGATCATCTTCTGTATAGGCGATATTAACGTAGTATGTTATTTTTGTAATGCTTTAAAGTGGAGTAAGGACAATTTTAGAACATGTTTCATCAGGTTAATTCGTATGTATGCAGTTTTAAATCGACATTAGAAGCTTTTCCTCAAGATGGTGAATGGTGATATTAATATAAAATTGTTATAAATGCCGATAGACGGACGTCTATCGGCATTCAGGAACTTCCTGGGCGTGTTATAACGCCCAGGCCACAGTATTACAATTTTTTCTACAGCAGGGCGACGAATGTATTTTCGCATAGCAACGGAGGGGAACTCGCGGGGGGTCAAGTGACGCGGGCCACGTACCATTAACATGCTTAGTTTGTGGTACCAAGCGCGAAAGAAAGTCATCGTGTTTTTGTTTTGTTACTATGTAAACTAACGTAATTTAATATCTACTTAGGTACAATATATTCTATAACGGTGCGCTCAAACTGTTAATCTACATTTAATTTAGATTATTATTTGAAATACTAAGTAATGTAGAATTTAAATCACATTCATTCATGCTTTCCTCAGATTTTCGATTTTAAGATTTTCTTATCAGTGTTCAATTTTAATTTAGTTAAATTTTATAAGAGACAATTAAGAACATTCAAAAATAAAGTGTCACGTATTTTTTTAAACGACGAATGACGAAAAACGACGTAATCGCGGACGAAGTCGCGGGCAACAGCTAGTTTTAGAAATAACCATGAGAAATAACATAGACTTCAATTTAAATCTTTCTAATACCATGCTTTACTTTTAGAAAATGGCTTATATTATTATTCATTTGGATTCTTTTACCGTTTCACTAAACATTTCTTCATTTTAATTAAAATTAACGGACATTATTTCTCTTATCGTTAATAGGACTTGTGAGTGTTTTTGTATCATATAATGGCAATAATTATAGTACAGCGCAAAGTGACTCTAAAGATATTCTAAATCTATTCAGTAACTTAGAAGTAACACTAGCATAGCAAATGAATGTCCACAGAAATATTACGACTTCTTAATTGGAAAGTCGTTTTATAAGTGAACTTAAAAAATATAAAACAAAACATCTATTACGAAATATAGGAAAAGATTTAAATAATTTAACAAGCATTGACATTTTCTATTAAATTCAAGTATTCCATCATATAAAAAGGGTTCTATTCATATAAAAGTATAATACCTAGTTGACTTAAAGTGTGAAATGTTTCGACACTCAATCTTGAGGCCGATCAATTTACGGCACCCTTCTTCCGACGTCTTAACACTATTCTTATTTTAACTGGCCTTGTTTACTGTCTTCTCACTCTTGACCCAAGTAAACCCATACTATACAACCTTTTTTGCAGGTTCTTTTAATAGACGAACCTTTTAATGCTTCTTTCAAACTGGGCTAAAATGCTTTGAAAATTATCCCTTTAAATAGGTATACGCTAGAGCTGCATAAAATAAGCAATTTATGTAGTTTCTAATACAATTACTACTTCAACTAGGAGTATAACTCATATAACGTCAATTTCGTATAATATTTTACAAAGCCAAACCCTCCTCCACCGCCTCGACTATCATTACCGTCCTAAAACATAAAATGCAAATTTCAACCTCCTCGTACGTCGAAAACTATTTCATAAGCCTTCGCTACGTTCATACAAATTATTTGTTACGTGGATGTTTCCAGAAAAATGAAAAGCAAGCATACAAAGACCGCAAATAAATAAACAAAACACCGCGAAGTGTGTGCGGTGCTTCAGTTCACAAACGAGCGGAGATCCGCGCCCTCGTGTGGCGCACTCAAACCTCCAATTGCATACAACAAAAACAAATACGAGTGCAGAAACGAGCGTGGCCTTTGTGTGAAATCTGTCTTGGCAGGTGAAGAAAGCTAAACAATGGGCCGTACAGTCTAACGCTGCCTCGAGACCCTAAACTCCGCCGAGCGAGACAATAGCACTGCGAATATGGGCTGCCGAGAAACGTTCCTGTCTTGTTATTGCTGGCAATATTGTTAGTTTTATGAAGGAACTCAGAAAACCTTTGTGCAAACTTTTACAGTACACAACACACGGCCTTAAATTTTTGCTCGGGTTTCTAATATACCCGTTCACTAAAGCCAGCTCTTTGTTATATTGAGTAGAAAATTTGAGAAAAGATCTTGTTAGGAAATATTACGTTGCGGCGACACAATTTATTATTAAACAGGTAGAAATATATTTGTAATATTATGATACGTATTTTACCTTCAATCTTCATGATTTCAGAAAAATTATGAAGATTGAACAAAAATACTTCAGAAACTATATCATCGTATCACACACAATATATTATGGTGAGCCGATACCAAATATCTGTTTGACAGTTCGAAAGTTGTATAAAACTTCGCGCGTGGACAAAGTTTCCCGATGCCCTCGAAAACACCAAATATGTTTGATTTGTTTCTAGATATAGTATAACCATAGAAGTAACAGGTAATACTAAGGTCTTGTACGATTACTTAGGTATATTATAAATGCAAAAATGTGTTTATTTGTCTTTCTTACACGTCGCAACGGAGCGATATTGTGATATGATTTTTGTAACTGGAGATATTTATATTCTTATGGGAATTTCCTTAGTGCAGCCATGGACGGAAAACTAGTACACTATACATATACTCATGAACAACTGCCATTGACGCAATTGCCTCATATTCCTAAAAAAGAGTTAACCCGCCCAGATGCCACGAAATAACATTTGGAAGAGTACACAAATAGTGCCTACATAAAACCGTTTCAATTACGTTTCCCTTATTATTTAAATAAGGAGCACGAAAACACTAATTAATTTTAAATTAAAATAAGTCAATATACGTTTGGTTCACACATTTTTCAATTGCCAATGATTTCTAGGAAATTAATCCACAAATGTACATATAAATCAAAACATTGTACAAATCAACAATCTTTTCAAATACGACGGAAAAACAGAATAAATCTGGCAGATAATAATCAAACCATAGGCCACTCTTATAGAGAAAAGTAACGAAAGATGTTCCACATCGAGCCTTGTCACATAGCCAAGCTATATTCATATAGAACGCGATCCGTGCTAATCAAATGTAAACGTTACTCCATGATTGAAAGGGAAGGCTATTTGGCCGTACAGCAAACACAGGAGTTAACTAGAGACCAAAGCCACTGTTTGCGGGGTCACCGCTCCGAGTAGTTTTGTAATTAGCATCAAATAGACACATTTAGAGAAGGTTGTTTCGGTTGGGAATGAGTTAATTGCGTTGTTGGTACGCATACATTACGCAGTATTAATTTTAACATTTTCGAAGAACACGAAGTTCTAGTGACATAAAATGTATGCAATACATATTTCAAAATAGATTTACATAAGAAAAATTCATGATATACAAGTAGTAAGCACATAGCAACCAATAGCAGTAAAGCATGGATTTCCATCACGTCAATTATAATGCAACATTTTTAAGATATCGATTTTATTTAATACAAACACAACAAATAAACCATCACTGCCCCTTTCGTTAAGTGACCAGTGAGAGATCCTGGGTTCGGGCTGAAATAAAAGACATTTTGCTAACAGCGTAGTCTGGTAACTTACTTTTCCTTAAATCTAAATGATAAGTGAATCAGAAGTGGGATTTTCCTGCCATATAAACCACAAGGAAACACAGGATTTTCATAATTGCTATATCGGTATAAAAAATAAAGAAAGCATTTAATAGCTAGTATACGCGTAATATATATTTCGTACACAAGTGTAAAAATAATACTCGAAGTAAGAAGTATAAAGTATTCTACTGTTTTAGACTTTATAAGAATAACCAAATATGATCCCTTTCTATGCATAAAATTTGATCTTACATATTTCGGTATATCATAGAAAGTATAAAAAGTGGTCTAGACGAGTAACCAAATACAATAGTTGTCATTTCTAACAGAATATATTCAAAATAATTGCGTATGTTATATATTATATTATGCTTGATGCAACCCACACTATCAAAAAAATCTACACAGATTTAAGCTTTTATTATTATTCTTTTTTTGTTTTAAACAGAGCCTGTATGTTACATCAAATAATTATCTTATTACACAACAAAAGCCTAAAAGAGCCAGTGTCCATTAGCTAATAATTCTTTAGACGATATACTGCAGATGAATTTTCTATTTCATCATTCAGTCCAAAGCAGGGACAATGTGATGGGCAGACCAACTTGAGATAACTTATTTACTTTTCCAAAAAATATCATTTTACCCGGACGAAATCGGCTTAATATTTTCGGTTAACAAAATTACTGTTCCCTTTAAAACATACGATTTAAAGCAAATAAGTATTAAATAATTTAAATCCCCTTGATAGCTTTAATCTGTTAAAGTGCGTTCTGGGTTATTCATCCTTCAAAAACATTATATTTTTCGAAAAAATATCAGTCTTCGTACATATTGCAAGTTTGCTTTTAATATTAAACAACTTAAACCAATTTATCGCTACATGGACGTTATCGTAATGAAAAACAATTTAATATATCTCTACAGATTTTACTTCTCGACAAAAGTTAACTTAGTATTCGCTCTCGTATACGTTTAATAACTCAATTAATTTATTTCATTTTAAAACATGAAAGAGCCGTCTAACACATATATTTTTTTCAATTAAGCTCGTTAGTTTAAACAAGTTATCGAAATAACCTTTGCATTCGTAAAATAATGGGGGCTATACGCACGGTCTTTACATGGCTTGATACCATAAACCAAAACTAGTCTTGACCTTATCCAGCTCGTAACAAGTTCAGGTAAATGTATGATATCACGAAGTTAGTTGTTACGTGTTAAAACTTCGTGCGGCAAGGCGCCAAATCACGCAAGGTTCCTCGCCTTGGAGTCTTACCTGTTTCTAGCTTTCAACTAATCACACCAACAACTAAACACAAATATACTGCACATTCCATTCACTTTATTAATTAGTTTGCGAAGTTTTCAACTCTATAGAATTCGATTAATATATAAAATGTAGAATTAGTATCTACATGTGTGTTAGTATCTACGTTTCTTCCTTAATATACCCATACCTGTGAATGTTGAGGCGATCTTTAGCATAAATCATTTGTTGGAATGAAGCTTAAGGTAATGTGGGAGTGTGTATATCGACCTTATTAAAATTTTCAGGTGCCAAAATGTGTCCCAGCTTTATATTTTCCTTAAAGAGCGATCAATATAAAAAGTTAAAAGAATAATAGAGCAAGCACGAAGCAATTCCTGCGCGAAGCAGCTCGATTAGAATGGACCCGCCTTTTAACACTTTATTAAATGGCGTCATTTTTATTTTCAGTAATTATTTGTTCGATGTACACAAACACAAGTACGTAAGAAATATTCTTACAATAGTAATACACTTTCCTTACGCTTAAGAGTTTCCGCAACGCAGAACAAACTTAACAAGTCTGAAATACTTTAAAGTGGATGGAAAACAATAAGAACGTATTAGTAGGGAACTAAAGCGAAATATTCAAACACTATATATAGTATCTTTGAATAATCCGGCTTAAGGTTCCAAATAACATCGTCAAAGCATAGGTAGGTAATTAATAGGTGATGGCTTTCACCAGCATGGCGGATTTTGACTTCATGATATGGATAGGGTAATTAATGTACAGGCGTATGATGAAATTTATTTATAAGACTCTTATTTAGGTTTTGTATTGAATTGATGTTACAGAATCTTCACGAAGCAATTGTTGCACGAAGCTGCTCGCTCTGCGTAATTTTGACTCTAGGATTTAACAAAAAAAACTTATGAATTATTAAAATAATTACATAATTGATTTTAGTTTTATTTCTACCACTAATATATTATGTATTAAACAGCTGGATGAAATTTTATGCAACCATTTTGAACATAGATTATTGTATATTGGATAAAAGTACATAGTAAAAATAAGTAACTGTATAAAGTGTACTAAATACCTAGTTCATCGAGGTCGCAGGGTAAAGTTTAGAAATACCACAAATCGACATTTTCTTCATCAACTTTGCAGAAATAGATTTTCACTTCAACGATTTTAACTTCATTGCGCTATTCTTTACTTCTACAAAGTTTTTACTAAGCTTTCTGATTTAACAGCTTTTTTAAATGTATCTCTAATTTCTCTTTAACATCGTTGGCAGTGATTTAATTTCAATTATTATTATTTGATTATGTTTTGCCGTGTCTAAACAACATTACATAAAGCTAAATAATAATTTGTTTAAATATAATTAGTAATAACTAAAACATTTAATTGGTAAAAGGATTGTTTATTGTGGACTTAAGGATTAGTAATGCTTAAAATTCTTAATTTTATTTAATCTAAGATAGAGTTGTTAGCAATGTTTTATAAAACATTGATTAGCATTTAGGCGTAACATAGAGATGCCTAAAATTTCAATATATATTTTTGTGTTTGTTTGTTTGTTTGTTTGTTTGTTATTTATACCTTCATAAAATAACTAAGAAAGTGCTTGTTTTAATTGTATAAAAAGTTATTTTAAATGCATATCACTGTTTGGGACTAGCAACATTTTAAAATAAGACTCAATGTTAAGGTATAGACATAAATTCATACATATGACTCGTAAATAAATTCGATCAGTGAAACACATGTGAAATGCATCTTCCACCACAAGGGAACAAGAGTTCAATTTAACAGGAAATTAAACAAGGTGTTACCAGACAGACGCGCTCATTAGCGATAGAACAATTAGTTCAAAGTGGGATAGAATTCGGATTGTGGGATAATGGGATAGATCACCACTTCATATGTTAAATGCAAAATCGTTTGATAAATGCAGGTTGTTGTTGTTAAAACAATACTGTAACGATTAGGTCGCATATATTTTGATTACAATAAATAACTAACTTTAAAACTAGGGTCTTTAAAAACTTACGTATGTCGAATTCCAATAAAAAAAATGTCTAAGACGTTGTACAATTTTGTGATCAGGTAAAGAGTAAATAAGGAGATCAATAATAGATATAACCGTGTAACCATTTATTAAAAAAATATTAAAGGTGAGTTTGTTTAAGGAACTCACTAAAAGGAAGAAAAGAAAATCAATGAATGAAGCACATTTCCAAATCAATATCCCTATACATCACAAAATACACAGGAATTAAGGTCGTGTTAAATTTTGTGATGACCATAAAAGTTCCTATGCATATACTAAACACCAGAAACCAATATGAGCTTCACAAATTTTCCAGTCGGATAGTCTTTATATGTTTAACAGTCCATGAGCAAAAAGGGATTGCGTAAGTGTTGTGCTGCGTAAGTATCTGTGCTTGAATAATACACCTGTAAAAATGTACCACATTATTATTAGCCAGCCAATTACTATTAGATTATACGCGTTTTCCTTCACAATAAAAATTCTAAACATAACAATAAAATATATTCTGGTGCAATCAAATTTGCAAAACCAGGCTCGCTATATTCAAAACGACATAATTAAGTAAACAGTAATAAACCGAGTTAAATGGGTAATTAAAATACTTTTGACATAAAACAAGCTATAACAATCGTCTATTAAGGGCACTCGGTCGCCAGTCTGCTTAATTATTAAGAGCATAAATCACTAAATATTTGCTTATTATGGTTTTCTAATTCTAGGCTACTTGGACGTCACGCTATGGGGAGAAGCGGGTATAATAATCCCGGTCAACTGCGGGAAATAAACGCGACCACTCATAAACCAAAACCGATTTCGATTAAAATAATCTTACCATTAATATGCAATACATAGTTAAATTTCTGAATTCTAGCTATTACAAACGTTTATTATAACTTCACTTGATAGAATAAACATGTTTACCACATAAGTTCCAGACTACGGTCTGGTTGGTCCAAGAGAGCATTTATTGTTATTGATATTTTATTTAATGCAATAAGACAGTGAGGGTGATGGGACATTCCTGTACACATTGAGGGGAATAAGCTGAATGCAATTTGTGGCTACGACTTGCACAAAATAATATAACTGTAATGTACCTATTACAATCCAAAAATAATTAAAACAATCCATACTGTTTACTTTTGTAAAATCTACTATACTTACTTTTCTACTCACACAGTTCTCCTGTTCGATGGAAAACCTAATTTTTATTAACATTTATAAAAACATTCAAATAATAAAAATAATATTTTTTATAATAAAACATTTCTCTCACATCGATGGATAACCTCTAAATCGTGGCCATCCAAATCCTTCGGGGTTACTTGATAGTTTATCCGTTATCGTATGGGATAGTAAAGCCCTTGCCCTATGATTGATAGGACGTTGGGCGGATGCGGGACGCTTCCTCCAGTCATCCTGACTAAATACATTTCGAACTAGTACGCACTTACGGTGGATATCGTTTCTTTCTATATATAAGGTCCTATCTATAAGTGCATTTAGAATGTATATGTAATATCTTATGGTAACCAACGTGTTCAATTTTATACCGACTTCTATGTTTTATTCTGTAGAGCAATGCACGCTCTAGAGAAGTGATACGTGTGTAACAATTTGTGTTTCACATAATCATGTAAAAGCAATAGGCACATTTCTTTATAGGTTAGCTGAAGCGATATCATAATACAGTGAATCCTAAAGTGGTCCTATTGATAGAATATACCTACTGTACGAAAGAATCAGGTCTCGTTCTCAACAGTGAATTCACATCTTCTTTCATGTTTTGGCTATATGGCAGGCAAGCAGGAAAAAACAAACTCAAACATTTTTTTTTTAATTAGACTTTTAGAAGCATTTTTGAATCGACATAATGTTTTACCATGCACCACCCTAATCAGGCTACATCATCTACAAATACATTGGGAATGGTTTACAGAAAGTAAAGTTTGAGTACGTGGTTTAATCTATTGTTAGCGTTTAGCTACTATTATTTATTCTGTGCTATTGTCTCAATCTAAGTCTCCATCGTCAATCTAATTTCAGAATTCAACAATGAACGTTTCGAATGCAATTTGAATTGAGTGAGCGATATCCGTGTAACATAGATTACATGGTGTTGATAAATCTACAACTTTCTCGCCGAACTGTGTACAAGTGTAGAGTGCATTTGTATATGGAATAAATTTTTCGTCTTTATATTCAATTTCAAATTCAACATTCATATAAAATATAATAAAAATGTTTCGAATCATTTTATCAAAGATGACACAGTGTCGCAAAATATAAGTCTAGGTAGTAAGATACGCATTAATTGTCTCATCTTCTTAAAAATAAACAATTCTAGACTATTTAACAGATTTTTATGGAAAAGTGTCTTAGATCTTAGAAGGACTTGCATAACCCTAAATACCTCGCACCTCGGTAACAGATAGTCTTTTATCACATAAAATTCAACCCGATCATAGAGAAGCTAGACGTTAGCAATATATTTGACCTAAATAAAGCTTATATCTAACTGTATTAATATACCAATAAAGCGGAATCTGTTTCTTTGAGCTATTGTTTTCTGCAAGAACACTGTACATAGAATGCACATTGCACGTATGAATATTCTCGGTACGTGATATCGGAATGTATAGTTCTAGAATATTCAACATTCAAATATTAATAGTAGTCCAATACAATACACATGCTAAGTGACCAGTATAAATATCCTTTTTTTTGTTTCTATAAAATATGAAGGTGCTAATATTTTTCTTAGTTGTTTCTACAAACTTCTTTTACGATTTCTAGTTGATATTCTTGAACATTAGAATTCAATTAATTGAATTCAGTTCCGACAATTCTGCAGAATATACCTACCAGGAATAAAAATTGAGCACAGGGCACTTTTTAATTAATGACGAAGATTGCATATTAAATCACAAGCATAGATTATATCGCTTCAAGAACGTGATTTTGAAAACATTTTCATTTTATTTAAATAAGAATCTAATATTTATTAGCATATTATTATGATCTCACCTAGCTTGTTACTCAGGCCATTATTTTCACTAACAAGCTATGTTAACTGAAGCTGATAATAACATTTTTGCAGCGTCTCTTTAAAAATGTAAAGATTAAGATACTGCACTTAGTATTCGAAGTTATTTTACAATTTATTTTTATGTTGAACTATCAACTTCTCGCGTTCAAAATCATTATAAATTATTTCGAAAACGATTTAAAAATGGTACAATAAATTCAGAACCTAAGATCAATCAGTTGACATACGATATATGAAATTGATTTACCAACAATAAACCTAATATATAGCTCAAGAGTTTGTTTGCTTGTTTGAACGCGCTAATCTCAGGAACTACTCTGTCCGATTCGAAAAATTCTTTCGGTGTTAGATAGCCCATTTATCGAGGAAGGCTATAGGCTATATATCATCACGCTAAGACCAACAAGATCGGATCAATGTAGGTGAAACCGCAGGACACAGCTAGTAAACAATAAAGATCTATTATAAAACGTCGTACCTACGTACAATGAACTACCTTCATGTCTCTCCTTACATTATCCTAAACCAACGAACGTCCAGACAATAGACATTAATGTGAAACAATACGTTTATTTATAGATGTTTGGATTTTGACGTTAGTATAATAAAAGGACCGCCTCCTTGGTACAGTGGTTGGCGCTTGAGCGTAGAACCGAGGGGTCCTGGGTTCGATTCCCGGTGGAGACGAAGAAAAAAAAAATGCCTCGGTCTGGCAGGACACAGAAGGCTGATCACCTACTTGTCCCTAAAGAAAATCGATCAGTGAAACAGATGTATGAATAATGCATCTGCCCCTTACCCCACTACGGGGACACGGGACTTCACTTTTATAATAAAAGGAAATTACAATAACAGTAGGTAAGTATGAAAAGAAAGCATATCGTATTTAAAAGGGATAACGTATCTAATATTTTACAATTTTGTATTTAGTTTAAAAAAAGGTCTCTACCGTTAAACGTTTTTCCATCACGTCAAAACACAAACTTTAAGCAGCATGTCTCATAGGCATAATATTTATACAAATTAAAATATAGATTCCTAGCCATCTATGTTTATTTATAAGTATACATCTTTATATTTAAGTAAGAAATTGGTGATTTTCATACGATATGTATCTTTAACACACTGCGATCTCCTCGCATAAACCCACTTATTAATGTTGTTCCAATATTTAAATAAAAAATTAGTCTCATCTCGTAGCAAATTTAATAAAGACCTAATTAACTACACTCGAGCCATCAAAGGTTGAACGAATTGACTCTGGCCTCGGATTTTTATACCCGTCATTAAAAGGTTTCTAAGAAATTTTTTATAGCTCCTTAATTTATCATTTCCGGTGACATAAATAAATTTCTTCAATATTTAAAATTGCATACTATTTTATGACAAAACGTAGTTTTTGATCAATTGATAAATATAATTATTTACAAAGATAAAACAATCTAGTTATATTATGTGAATATATGCAGTTTCATAATATTATTGTGGAAAATATGTGAATAATCTAATTACAACCTCTGCATTCGGAATTTTTCATATTATACATTTGCTAGCCGCACGGTACGGGCTATTTGAGCTAAGTAGTGGAATAAGAACCTCTGGGATTACCTTATCCGCGAATGGGCGGAATAAATTCAGAGTTCTTTGAAATAATATCTCGGAAAGCAATAAACCAGTAAGTTAAAACATGCTCCGGAGAAATAGCGGTATAGAAAAGTTTTCAGCTGCTACCATAAACTGAGGAAAGGTTGAACATATACTGCGATCTGAACCGCACTTATAACAATTTCCATATCGTAAATAAAACAGAATTATACGCATGTTTTAATACATTTTGCCCGGTATTAAAGTGAACGAAGGAAAATGTAGTTTCTTAACGGAATGAGATACAAATGTATGAGCAATAAAATCAATGAACAAATAATACAGCGAAACGTGGAGCAATTTGTAAACGAGGAAACAAGTAACCGCTCCGCCGCAGTTGACAAATTGCGAACGGTCCAACTGATATTCGGCTCTACGCCGTAGATTGGTGATAAGCGACCAATTTGAGGAGGCGCCACGACGGGGTACGGAAGTCGTTATTACAGTAGGCGGTGCGACTGAGCAAATTGCACCCGGGCACGCCATCTGAACGTGACAGCGCTGTCGAACACATTGCTTATTTGAAACGTCTCAGTTTGACATTCCGACTGTATGCGAATTATGAATATCGAACTAACACTTGAAACAGTTGTTTATAAATAATGAAAGTTTCCCGGGCGAACTTGATAAATGTTGGAACAATGAATACTCATTTGTTTCCCTCTTGTTATTTGATGAAATTTAAAACTGTATTACGTAGAATTCGCTCAATGTTTTGTTAACGTTTTCGATGTATTATTTTATTTCGCTTTGTGATATTAGTTCATCTATTGGTTTGATAAAATTCAATTTAATCACTAAACAGTTATATTTGTAATTTCCGCAAACAATAATATATTAAATTAACTAGCGACCCGCCCCGGCTTCGCACGGGTGCAATTGGGTGCAATGCTGATACTAAATACACTACAGAAAAACTTTTAACGTTGTAAACATAGCGGCCCGGCCTGCCGGTGCCGCCGCAAACGCTACGTCCCGCAATTTTTAAATCTGTAATATCTTCGAAAATATTCACTTAAATTATACGGTGTAAAGGGCCATATAGATCTATATTAAATGAACAATGTATTTAAGGTATTTAATTGGTTAAGGATTAATGCTGTATTGGTTAAAATCGCTTCGAAAATTAGCCATTATTTGTTGTAAAAAGTAAATGACAAAAAAATGTTATTGTGGGTTATCCATAAGAGATAGACATATGCCATCGCGGACTTTTCTGTAGACCTTTTCAATGTGTACAATACGTAATACATTATTTTGATAAAACTCGTAGGGTTCAGCCTGCGTTTGCAATGTAAGCGGAAAAAATGTAATTATTTACGACATCACAATAGAAACCTCAAAAATAACAGTACTTCTCCACTATTTAATGGATGTTATTATACATGTAAACCTTCCTCTTGAATCACTCTATCTATTAAAAAAAACCGCATCAAAATCCGTTGCGTAGTTTCAAAGATTTAAGCGTACAAAGGGACATAGGGACATAGGGAAATAGGGACAGAGAATGCGACTTTGTTTTATACTATGTAGTGATTAACATATCTGGAATGGATCCAACGTAATTATCGTTTTGTAATTAGTTGATTTCTGCTTAATTTCTATTTGCGGAAAATTATAAGATTCCGCCTTTGTAACATAAATATTAGTATTTATTGGAATTGCTACTCAAGTAGGTACATTAAATTAACAGAAATCTTGATACATTATGATATCTTGATATGTATACTAGCAGTTTATCAATTTGTTTAACCGTTCGTTCGTATTTTGACCTAAAATATTGAAACTGATTTTGGATAGACTGTCCATAGAAATTATTTTAAGTTTCATATGAAAAAATAGAGTCGCGTCGCAGTGAAAGGTGACCTTTATATTACAATCTTCTATTTAGCTTTACTTGTCCCTACTGTACTGTCTGTCTGTGAAAAATCAAATCATTCAAGTCGAAATATGTTGTTTGTTTGAATAAAATTTTACATACACATATGTAGGTACTATCAGACCAAAGACAGAATATTCAATATTATGATAAAATATACATTCATCTTTAATTGTAAGTTTTTTTTTTTTTTCATTAAACGGCTTTCATCTCTTGAAGGGTATAATTGAGAGTTGGAAAAAAAATTTATTCATTTTATCTTCTAGTTTATATTTTTATTGGATACGACTCACGTGCGTTTCCCTACACGTGTTGTGAAAAACAAACATAATTATACTGAAATAACGATATACTCATCATGGCTCTTTCGCAGAAGAAACACTTTAAGCGCAAGAGAACACAATCTACTCTGTAATAAAATTTATAGATATAATGTTAAGATTATAGGCAGAATAAATATTTAATTAATATTTTCGCACGATGAACGTAAACTTTTATGAATAAATGAAAATTAAATTCACATTTTCAATATTTATCTCAGTTAGAAGAGTTTTCATTATGAGAGCCAGTACGTACAATATACTCTTTTTGAATCCGCCATTTTTGGACATTTAAAATGTATGGCCACAGTCGATATATGCCAGAACCGCTATTCTCATAAAAACATAAACAAATCTATCTAAATTGATCCATACAAGTCGATTACCACACTGTGCTTAAGAATATAATTGCGAATGTTAAATATTCATTTATATTGTGTGTTAGATGAGTTTTTTTTTTTTTTTTTGTGTGGTGTCTCTCAATGTTAGCCAGAAGGGCTTCTACATTTTAACGCGGACGCGGGGGTGAACTGAAGGTTCACCCTGGTAGCGACATGCACAAGGGCGTCCCCCCTTGACGGGGACCACGAACCTCGGCTTGAGCTGTCGCTTGAGTGGAGGAGGCCAGAAGGGCCCTAATCGGACGGGCGCTCACCCGGGTGGGCGCGGGAACGCGGAACAAGGGACCTCGTCTTCGCCGGCGAAGACGGTGTACGCTTTCTGCTGTGGTGTGTGCGGTGTCGCGGTTGGTTCGACGTTGGGCTTCAATCGCCGAGTCTAGCCGTGCGTTGGCTTTGGTAATGTCGTCGTCGGAGTCGTCCAAGACGTGTCTCGGCCGCCTGCGACGACGAGTGGGATCGGGATTCGCGACGTATGCGATGGCCTTTGTCACCAATGGGTTGGGGTGGTTTTTAGCCTTGTCGAAGTAGCGCTTAGACGCTTGCTTCATCCATTGGGCTATGGTGGGGAGTTCTAGGTCCCTATGTAGGTCCACGTTACGCACGAACCAGGGCGCTCCAGTCGCCGTTCTCATGAACCGCGACTGAATCGTCTGGAGCTTGTGTATGGAGCTGGGAGCGCAATGCGCGAAAACTACACTACTATAAGTGAGGATAGGACGGACCACCGTTTTGTAAAGTGTCACCTTATGTCTAAGGGACATTTTACTGCGACTGTTTATAAGGTAATAGAGCCGGCTAAGAACATAGCTGGCTTTCTTACGGACTGCCTTAATGTGGGCTTTAAATGACATGTGTGCGTCTAGAGTGACGCCTAAGAATTTGGTGTGCTTTTGCCACGGAATGACTTGGCCATAGAGTTTGACACTATCTATGGCCTCGGGGCCGCCGCGCCTGAAGAGCACGGCGGCGCTCTTGTCGGGGTTCACAGTGATACCCCATTTGCGAAACCATTTGCCTAGTGCATCGGTCGCGGATTGTAGGAGTGGAGTTATTCTTTTGCGGTATGGACTCGACACGTAGAGTGCCGTGTCGTCCGCGAAGAGGGATAGTTGCACTTTATCGTGCTTAGGGATGTCGCTAGTGTATAGCGCGAATAGGAGGGGCGACAAGACGGAGCCCTGAGGGACTCCGGCCTGGATGGGACGTGAAGACGAGAGCGTGCCGTCTAGTCTGTAGCGGAAGGACCGGTTAGACAAGTAGTCTCGTATGATGAACACGAGACTGTCTGGCACGCCGAGAGTGTACAGTTTGTAAATCAAACCGTTGTGCCAGACCTTGTCGAACGCCTTCGCTACGTCAAAGAAGACCGCTCCCGTTCTGTGGGGTGTGAGGCGGGTGAGGCCCGCGAGAATGTACTCCGTGATGCGGTGTACTTGGTGAGGACATGAGTGAGCTCGCCTAAAACCGAACTGTTCGTCCGGGAGCAGCTTTTTGGCAATGACTGCGTCCCAGAGGCGTTTAGAGATGATTCTCTCATAGATTTTCCCCAGAGAGCTGAGGAGACTGATGGGACGGTAACTAGATGCCACGTTCCGGGGTTTGCCCGGTTTGTGGATCCCGATCACAATTGCTTCCTTCCACTTAGCGGGGAAGGTACAATTGGCCAGGAGACAATTAAAGGTGGCTACTAGGAGAGCGATAAGGGCGGGCGGCAGGCTTTTTAGAGCTCTATTGGGAATAGAGTCTCCGCCTGGGGACTTCCTATTGGCAAGTGACTTGATGAGTGATTTTACTTCGGTGGCCGTCGTTGGTGACAAGGGCTCGGCATCGATACGAGGGGTTTCGGTAAAACGTGCGATCTCTTGATTAACTACGTTAATGTGAGTCGAGTCGGTCATGTCGAGATTGGGGGAACATTGTTCCTCTAAACTGTCAGCTAAGCATTCGGCCTTCTCAAAATCGTCAAAAGCGGGAGGTTGGTCAGGACGAATGAGCGGTGGCGTGGCGGCAATACCATCAGATTTGAGAGTCCTCGCAAGCCGCCAGTAGGCAGTGTGCGAGGGAGAGAGATCGCTAAGTAAAGAGTCCCACCGCTCGTTGCGTATTTCGTGAATTCGTTCTCTTACCTCTCTCTGTAAGGAACGAAGTATTCTACGGTTTTCGTCTGTCGGTGCTCGGTCGTAGGCGCGCGTCGCCGCGTTCTTATCGCCCACCAGCCTTCGTACGTCCGGGGGCAGATCCAACCGGTGGCCGAGGCCAACGGGGACCCGCCGGGACGCGTATTCAATCTTGGATTGAATGTGGCTGGTGACCGAGGAGACCGCGTCGAGCGCCTCTACGACCGTGTCGATTTTGTCAGGTACAGACTCCAGTTCTGGCGAGTCGACGGGCTGTAAGGCCTCGTGCAACTTTCGCCAGTCTACCTTCGTCATGTACTCTACGGTGGTGCTATCGGGGGGACCCAGTTCGAACAACACGGGCCTGTGATCAGAGTCGAGCTCGTGCAACGTTTCAACGGAGCGCAACTGTAGCGTCACGTTCCGCATCACCGCCACATCGAGCACGTCCTGTCTGTGTTCCGTGTTCTTCGGAAAATGAGTCGGTTCTAAGGGGCCTACAATCGTGACGTTAAGTAGGTCAGTCAGTCGGTCTAGTCGTTTGCCATTGGCATTCTCGTAGGAGCTATTCCAGTTCCAGTGCTTGCAGTTGAGGTCGCCGGCCAGAATGACCGAGTCGCCCAGTGCAAGCAAGGCTCTGAGATCGCTCTCCAAGATTGCCTTTGACGGTGAGAGATAGACCGAGGCGATTATGACGGGTTGATGACCGGTCATAGACACCTTGATCACTGTGGCTTCTAAGTTAATTAGAGGCGGCGTGTCGATGGGCGTGCAGTGCAAGGCCCTTCTGTAATATATAAGGGTGCCGCCTAAGGGGCTGTTTACGCGGTCGTTACGCACCAACATGTAGTTGGCGATTCGCGGATTGCGGTTAAAAGGCTTAAGGAATGTCTCTTGCATTACTAGCACATCGACACGCCGTCTAGTGACAAAGTCCCTAACTAAGTTAGTCTGTTTGAGAAGGCCGTCCGCGTTAAAAGTAACTACGGAGATCGCTCTGGGTTTAATTCTAGCTGTAGTAGCCATTAGGGAGTTGTGTTGATTTTATTTATTAACTCCCAATGGGTGAATACAGTGATCATGGCCTCATCACGGCTTTTGGCGTTTCTTAATTTCTCGGCCACTAGATTTACCTCATCAGGGTTGAGGTTGAGGTTTTTAACATAATTCCTAATGTAGATAACGTTTGCTAAGAACTCGTTAGGCGAGGCTAATTCTAGTGAGTGCACTTCAGCTGAAGGCTTCGGTGCTGCTTGTATGGCGGGAGCCGCTGAAGGCGGCGCCGCCACGCTCGGCTGGGCCTGCGTCACTAGTGACGGAGGTTTCGCCCAAGCGTTTGTTTTGGGTGGTGGAGCCGGTATAAAGGCCGGCTTTGGTTGTGGGGGTTGAGCCCCGGCGCGGGCGATCCCGCGAGGTTTGTTCGCCTTCTGGCGACCCCCAGCCCTGTGTCTGGGAGCCTTCGGGCAACCCCGGTAGTTCGCGGGGTGACCCGAAGTCTCACAGAGCACGCAGGACGGTGGATCCTCATTAGGCAAATCCTTGGACCTCGTGCAATCCTCCGTGCCGTGGTCGCCTAAACATTTGACGCAGCGAGGCCGCGAGAAACAGTTACGAGCAGAGTGCCCGTAAAGTTGACAGCGATGACACTGTCTAATATAGCTGTGGGAGTCGGGTGTTTCCACCTTGAGCCCTGAAAGTTTGCAGCAATGCCGCATTTTAAAAATGTCTTTACCCTTCGGGGTACGATCTAGGACCGCGAGGACCATGTCATATGGTGCTTTAGTGATTCTATTGTGCATGCGGAAGCACTCCTGCACAGGGAAACCTTGGTCTTTCAAGTCATTGAAGACTTGATCGGCAGAGATCTCTTTGGGGATCCCTTTTATAACGACTCTTAAAGAGCGTTCCTCCGGAAGGGGGAACGAATGACCGCCTATGTTTTGGTCTCTAAGATAGGCCGTAAAAACCCTATGGTGGGTTGACGTAAGCAATTGGACACGTATATTGTCCTTAGTAGGGCGAGCTTTGAAGGAGATTCCTTCACTATCTAAAAAGGCTGAGATCTTCAGCCACGCGGACTTATCCCTCACATAGACGGGGGGAGGGGAGGGCGGTTTACGCGTCGCGGCGTTGCCCGCGGTCGGGCCTTCGGGTGCCTGAGGGGCGGATGCCTGAGGGGCGGGGGGCGCACGGCTAGATTCGGCGCGCGCGGAATCGCGAACGGTCGCGTTCCGTTTGGCGGGCGGAGCAGCATTTTTTAGTTTGCGTCTCTTTTTATTTGTGACGGTTTCGAAGCCGTCTGACGAATTTGAGGACTCCGCCTCAGAAGCTATCGACTCTGGAGCGCTCTCGCACTCCATAACGGTCGGGGCTTCGAACCCCGCTTCGACTGCCACTGGGGACAGCGGTGGGGACTCAGGAGAGTCCCTTAACGGTTGCGCAACGGGCGCGGCAAGTTTTTGAGCCCCGGCGGCGCTGTGTGCTTTAAATGCATCCAGCACCTCCGGGTTCTCCCTGACTAAGAAAGCCATAAAGGCTTTTATATCTAGGTCCTCCAACGAATCGGACATCCTAACGGTTTTTAATTTTTCCTAATTGTCGTCCTAGCGGCCCTCCCCGCTTCCGGGCGGGGGGGGGGTTGTGTGCCTACACGTATGTATGTGTGTGTGGTGTGTTTGGTGCGTCCCGCTGGTGATAGCGGGGTGAGGTTGTCACTACCTAACAGTTCGCAGGGGTCTTGGAGTGACCCCCTGCGAAAGCGTGACGTGGACCCGTCAGGAGTAGTTCTCGGCCGAGTCCGGGCGCTAGCGAGCAGTTGGAGTACCTGCCCGCCGTGGCAGTGCCTACTAAGAGGACCCCGGACTCACAGTCACCGAAAAGCTCCCGAAGCGGTGAGGCTGTACGCCGTTTATACAAACGTGCGGTATCTGCGCCCCACAGATACTTCCACCGGATGGTGTTAATTTCTCCGAAGCCCGTTTGACACCGTTAGGTGGGCAACGGAGAAACCGCGACTGGCGCGTCGAGAAACAAGAATTAGTTGTACGCTGCGAGTGCAGCTGCGGTTGCACCGCGACTGACCAGGTAGTAAACTACCTGAGCAGGCGGGGTGGGACCGGTCGCTTATCGGTCGCTATTGTTCACAACAAAGGCGCGGGTCACTTCCCGGAATTTGCCTTTCGGCGAATCTCAGGCAGCGGTCCCCCGTCTCTATGGAGAACAATAGACGGCAGGTAGGGCGCTCTTGCTAAGCACGAGTGCTCAGCTCGAGTGCCAAACCCGGTATGTGTTAGATGAGATTTTCAAAGATCTAGTTAAAAAAATTGTACCTACATATACCAATATTATATTCTTCCCGAATCCTTAGAATTTTAAGTTCGTGTAGTTACGAGTAATTCATGCTTCAGAATTTTATTATTCATAGTACGGGCCCCTGTGTTGAAAATCTATAATTTGTTTTTATAACACTCTAGCATTCCGCGCGCGATTTCACGCGCGTGCATTTTGCTATCGCGATATTCTATCCCCATATAAATTAATATCCCCTTTTATCTTCGTGTTATAAAGAAAGCGTTATCATTTAATTTCTACTGAAATATGTAAACTCTATTTCAACTTAACTAATTTTAAAAATAATCAATAGGTAATCACAATTATACAAAAAGCAGGTTTTAAATTTCAGAATACTTATTATCCTAATCAGATCAAGCATGAAAATAAACAATATATTGTAATAACCTAATACGTTATAGTATCTATTAAAATTCCTTGAATTCCGATGTCATAATTGGTTTTTCTGTTCTAACGCTTTAAAACAGGAGATATCTAAAATTCTATTACATCGTATCGGAGCGCTCGAGTTAATCGATCCGATGTTTTAATTAATTTTTTTAAAACGTTGTCAAAAATAAAAACGACCAACTCTGTCCGAGTACAAAAGACTAGATAACGAATTGAAGCTGCATAACAAGTTTTAAATCGGCTTTTCCATAGTAAGCTGTAATCTGTATTTCCTACCTTATGTAACGTTTTCATGGATTATTTATTGTAAAGGTAATGTTTAATAGATAAATTGCTCTTTGATGAGCTGCTATTGAATTATTTTTTACTACATTTATAATTCAGATTAAAATTGCATTGATAAAATTGCAAAAAAGCATGCAGTGCTCATTATTGATTAGTTGTCCATCATGTCCCATATTTTTTGTGTATTTTTCATGTAAAACAATCAATGTACAGCTGCTAATGAGCCTTAATAAAATAAAATTTATATATTTTTACCTACTAGCTACTATAAATTTAACCTATAAATTATTTTTTTTTTTAAATTATAGCCAATAAAAAACAAACTTGAATAAAATAAACAACGAATAATAGATATGCCTTTTAACTCCTACTTTGACTTTTTACTTATCACGCTTAAAAAATTCTACGAAATATTTAATTTGACGCAAAATCTTAAAACAAAAAGCTAGCGCAGTCATCAAAACAATATATAACACAAAGCCATTACGATGCTAGCATAATAGGGCTATAAAATGTAAGAATGTTTTAAGTAGCATTCATATATTTTAATTAAGGCAACGTGCTCAAATCGACATTGATAAGGTAATACGAGCGGTAGACGGTTACTCAGTCTGGCTCGTTTTATTTCACATAATAACATATTAGGAAAAGCCCCGAGGCACGCGGTCCGTACGTCGCATATTTTCGTTCCCGTGTAAATAAAACTCCACTGCAAAATGACGGCACGAAACTACCGCAACTTTTTACATTTAAATTATTTTATAACCGCATTTGTACTACATTGTTACATTATTCGGTTGAAGCATTACATGTTTCGTTTATGGTTTACGCTTAAATTCCAGATATATGGAAGTGTATGTATGACGAATTTTGTTTTTGATTATTTTCCTTGCTAAAGTGGCTGATAAATCATAGGTTCATCATTGACATCATGATCTGAGTATCATTAGAGAAGCAAAGAATATTTTTACCTGTATAGTGTATACATATAGTGTATACTCTCGAAACAAATGAACCAAGTTTTTATTTCAAGAAGGTTGCATCGAACAGTTTCTAACGATCTGTCGAGTGTTGTGTTATGCGCGTTCATAAAAGAACCTATTGTATTAGCGGAGTACTGCAATACTGTCTGTAACAATCAAATGAAACTCATTATGGTAAAGCAATAAAGCTATCGAGGGGAGCTGCTTGCAGTGCGACCACGCACTTAAAGTATTTATAGCTAGACATCGCAGCAGACAGCGGAGCACGGGAGCCCTTTACCCTTATATCATCTACGGGCGGGCGGCCGCGATAATGAGGGCGAGTTGCGTAATTTACGACTGACCCCCTCAAACCCCTCAGGGGCAAGAACCCACCGTGATGCAAGTGTTTGAAGTTCTTCCGCATGCTTAGTCGGACACACCTAGGTTTGTGGCACTACCCTTCGATTTTCAAAGGGCATACGCTACGCTGGAAACATAATTTCCTGACAAATGACTTCAACATTTTAAAGTTTGTTTGTTTTTATTTTAATTTGTAAAACCTTTCGCATTCTGCGGATCTTTTATGTGCAGTTAAAGCAAATTTAGTCCCTAAATGTAGTAGGGGTATAACGGTAAAGTTTTATATCTATCTCACGAACTAGTAGCGCTTCAAATTGGCCCGTATGCTACGGACGTGCTACGGCTACGCGGCTCTACGCTAATGCTACAAAGCGATGCCTCACTCCTGTCAACTGTTTAACTATTAAAGTTTATCTTTGCACAGCATTTTCAATGCTAATTACAATATGGTATCTGATTATTTTATTAAGGATAAAATATTTAATAGATTTCAAGTTACATATTCACAACTCGAACATTAACTAGTATAATTATAAATTGAACACTATTGTTCATTAAAGAAAAGGTTATCAGTTTATAATTAAATTCAAAAGAAAAAAGATGCTTGACAATGTCGTAGAAGGTTTTCTGTATTTCTCTTATAATTTAAAAAACTGTACTTAAATATTCTTTATATTTCTTTATAACACGTCTCTTGCCAAAATTTTACTTTCAAATGCTAAACAAAAATACTAACTGTCTAAAATTTTTCATTAAAAAATACTCTTACTTTTTTTACAAAAACCTAGAAATTATAAATTAGGATATATTTCTAATTAAATTGTTATGTCTGGAAATAGTCCTTAGTGTTTGTGAGTTGTTTTCTAGATCTAACCTCCTTACTCCGCCCACTTAGTTTATCGTCAATAGCCCTTGATTGGCATTTGTTACCAATTGACTGCCTTAGTGTGGCCTTAGCTTGGTATTCGAGGTGTACATTTCTGTTAGGATCATTATTACTTTATATCTACACTAATAGTAATATAATATAAAGCTAAAGAGTTTGTTTGAACGCGCTCATCTTTAAACTAGTTTATCGATTTTTTTAATAATTAATTAATTGATCCTTGACCTACCTTACTATACCACATAAGCTATATTTTTACCACAGGTAAAGCTAGGGCGGAACGTGAGTTAAACTAGCAAATTGATCGAAAAAAAAACGTTGAGACTGCAATTAAACTCTATCATGTCGTTTATACAACTTAGACAATCCTAGCAATGCCCCTTGCATGCAAAGTTCAGCCAGAAGTTGGATGTAACAGTGAAATAAAAGAACGCATTGTACTTATCAAGCATCATTGGTGTAATGCATTACACTAATTTTCTGTCACAGTCTTGTAACTGATCATTATAATTAAATAATATATATTTTACTCATCCATCGGAGAAAACCTTACCTATAAATACTATTTATAAATCACCTAAAACTATAACTTCTGGTGCTCAGTAGATAATGCATATTAATGTCGCATAAAGTTAGTCGAACTCTCTTCCCACATTAATTAGAACCCAACATTGCTCCAGTCATAAATTGATTTATTCAATTACCTAAACACACGTGGAAATTGAAATTTTCCAATCCAATAAAGAAAAGCACGAAAGCTCGTGACAAATTGTTAAAATATTCACCTCAAATTAGGTAAACGTTAAAAACCGTAATTACGACAGTTCAACACTATTTACCTCTAATAGAGTGCCGTTAAAACTGATGAGAAAAAATCGGCGCTCCATTATATAACATTAAATGACGACTTCCTTTGCCGCCCTGGCGGTTCAGATCTTATCATTATGAGTTATACGTTGCCCAACGCGTTAGCATATCATTTCTAACTTATGTAAATCGAGATTTGACTGATATCCGAGACACGATTTAATGTTATTCATTAACGAAATTAACGCGTTTACTGTAACTGTGTATTATGTGGAATAATTAAACAGCGTTATGAGATACGTATTTATTAAAACAGTATGGGAATTAATTTGTAATTTTATAATGGTAGGTTCATTACTTAAATATTTACTACAATTAACCAATGTATGAATTCTCTACTAATTAACCATGACGTATATTGTCCATAAATGTAAAAAACAACTTATCTTTATATTTGAATTCAATTTGAATTGCAATAATTAGTATTTTTAATTGTATCATTTTGATCTCTAGCCAACTAGACTAAATTATTCTTTCTGGAAGTTTCTCCACAGATAACATTATTATACTACCAAATTCAATCTACCTAGTCTGGTCATAAGTTCTGTCACATATGTTTTATCAAATAAACAAAAAGTTACTTTTACATATTTATTGTTTTATATGTGGCAATAAAGCTTACATATTACTTAATAATTTCGTATAAAAATTATTTAAAATGGCATCCATGTTTTGCGATACAAGCTTTCAATCTCCGCGGCCAGTCGTCTATCGCAGCACGCACCATGTCCATGTTTATTTCAGCAGCTACTTTAATAATGGATGCTTTGAGTGACTCCAAATTTGGGTAGGATTTAGCGCAGGTTCGCTCCTCTAAATATTACCAGATTTTATAATCCAGAGGATTCAGGTCCGGGCTAGAAGATGACCAATCTTCATGACGAATGATGTCAATCTGATGGACCGCCAGCCAATTTTGGATACTCTTGGCTTTGTGGGCAGGTGCTGAGTCCTGCTGGAATACCCAGTGCTGATTTTTTAACATGGTCTGAGAAGAAGGTTTTACGAGATTTGTTAGAACCGTATTTTGGTAAACATTGGCACTTGTTTTCACACCCTTTTCACAGAAAAACACCTCTGTTAGGCTAAAATAAGACATTCCCAGGAAAACCATTACTGATATAGGGTGGTGGCTGCGTTGGACTCGAAATACACGTTGAAACGCTTCTTCACTACTGTGGGTATACACTTTGATATTCTGTTTTTTGCAGCACTCCTCCACTGTAAAAATTTTTTCATCTGAAAACAGGATTTCACGGTGCATTTTTCTTGCGCATCGTTTAAGTAAAGCGTAACATTTATCCAGTTTAATTTCTTCAAGCGTGTGTTAAGAAGATGCGATGTTTTTCTACAATAAGCCCGTAGTCCTAGGTCCTCGTTAAACACCCTTTTAACAGTGGTTCTGCTAAGGCTCATCTGCAGTGTTAACTGTTTTTTATTTCGGACCGGATTTCTTCTTATTCGCGCACATACTGCATTAATCACTGCCGTTGTCCTAGCCATGCGAGGAAGACCACTTCTCTAGCTATTTTCTAATCTTGAATCTTCCTTTAATAGTTTTATATGGCGATCAACAAATCTCTATGTTATTTGTAAATTTTTAATCAACCTGAAAAAGTTACTCGGCGCGTAACCACAACGATGCAGAGCTAGAACAGCGACTCTGTCTTCTTTTTGCGTCCACTCCATTATAACAAATATGTTATTCTAATAAAATAATTCGTTTTTAAATGCGTAAAATATTCAAAAACCGAACGTGAAAAATAAATTGGCGGTAAACATTAAAAATTTGAAAATCGATCATAATGACAGAACTTATGACCAGACTAGTTATATAAAACTTGATCTCTTAAAACCAGGCTTCTCAAGAAAATAAAACACAAACATCATCCACACTAAAGAGATGACTAGTGAAACCCGGTACTTTTATTTACTCTGTGGTAAACTAGCTTTTCATTGCCCGCCCGCTATGGAAAGGCGGTAACCCTAATCATTTGTCAAATCAACAGAAATATATTCGTGGGAACTCACAGATTGATGGAGCGTCCTAGATTGAATTACATCTCCGAATAACCTGACGAGGGTGTAATATTCCATGCGGGTACTGCTTCTAGAATAATACGGTTCTGCAGAATAAGATGGTGGAATTTTCTTGGTAAATGCCTGTCCGTTCGTGTGCAGTTTTCTATTAATGTCCTTATTCAGATGACTTTTGTATGTATATTATTATGCATAGCATTCTCCCGTGTATTTTACAAATAAATAGGTTTAAATCAAAAAATACAATCCTTGGAAACTTAGATTTTTCTAAAAATTTTCCAAGATGCTGTCATAGACATATCAAATACATCGTGCATCGGTCGCAGGCTTCAGTGGGTTAAATATCAATCAATAAAAATGTTTATAAACGGAAAAAATCTTTATCCATGTGTCAGGAGGATTTCTAATAACATGAATATAATTATGTTTATCTCATATTTTTATCGGTAAATGTAGGGTGAAATTAATAGCTCATTTAGCGAGATTCGACTTTACTGTTCAAATTCAAATTCATTTATTTGTCACCAAAACAAATATAGTGTATTTAACTTAAAACTGCAGTGGCCATATTTAAAAAAAAATAGAGGAGTTTTGGCGGCATATTTGACATTTACAATATATATCTTCTTCTTATATATAAAAATGAATCGCAAAATGTGTTGGTAAGCGCATAACTCGAGAACGGCTGAACCGATTTCGATAATTCTTTTTTTATTATATTCCTTGAAGTACGAGGATGGTTTTTATGTAGAGAAAACGTAAATATGTACCACGGGCGAAGCCGGGGTGGACCGCTAGTAACCCATACAAAAGAAATTTGAAAATTATCGTTCACGATGACAACGATGAAAACTCATCCTGTGGGTGCACCAATAGGGTTGTATCTACGTTACAGTTTTGTTAAAATACTATACGTCAATCGTAACATGTTATATTTTACTGAGTAGGTACGCTATTTTACCGTGTACCACTTGATAGCATCCGCGGTAAGAAGCTAGTTTGCTATATAATTGAATTTCATACTTCAAAGCGTCTAACCAGTGTGGGAGCATGCTCTTTGTAACTGCACCCGAACTAATATCATACTTTACACAGATAACCCGGCAAATGTGGTGTAAGTTGGACTCGCCGCAATATTCCGGCAATATTAATATCACTTGCCAAAAATAAACCTGCATTTTGCACGTAGCATGTGATATTTGGACGAAGCAAATAACGCAGAGACGCTACAGGTAGCAAAAAATGTACCAATTTTCTTCGTATTATGTAATTTAATATTATAAAATTATGTATCATCATGAAATTACTACTAAAAATTAGAACAAATACGGATGTTATTAATAATCCTTAATAATAGACAATATGGCGCAAGTTCAATGACGATCAAGATGCCAACATTACACGGGATTTAAAATCTACCTTAACACCCCTATTTTAATACTCCTGTTAATCGGTTCCATTGCATGAGGTGCGGAACCAAAAGTGATTAATACATCGAACTATGCTATCCGTAACAGAGTGCGTCCATCAGGTAGTTAACGTGGCATGAGCGACCGTAATCAGATCATTTAGCAATGCCAAAGCCGTCTCAAATCATTTAAGCCACGATTAATACCGCTAATGTATGTTAACAGTACTGCTTGGTATCAAACACTCTAAATTAATACGTTAAATTCGCGGAGGATTATGCCGCGTTTGTTTAAATCGATAAGGGAAATTAATAGTCTAAGCACATGCTTACTGAGCTCCTAAACTAGATGTTGCATATTCAATGAGTGATTTGCGTAGGTAAGCAATCGCTTATACACATAACACAATTTACGTGCCACCGCTCAATATCTCGTATCTAAATATGATAAGAAATAACAAGGCCTGTAGAGTGTAGATACATCATAGCAAAAGTCTTCGAGTATAGGTACTTCAGGTTAGATTCTAAAATCTCACTTATTTATTTTAGTTACAATTTTAGCAGATTAAAATACATTTCAAATATATACATATCAACTTAGAAACGAAGCTTTTTTAATAAATGATGGGGACAAACTGATGGATTTTGATCAGGAAATTTTATAAATTATTAAAATAAATAAAATTCAATAAATACTTTTTCTGCGAGATTTATTTATAAACTAAATATAATTTGCAACATGTGCTACACTTACTTGCTACTTAACTGGAGCCTGCATATTGAAGAGCTTTAGCCTTGAAGCTTTTAAGCATTTCATATTTTATGTTAAATATAATTTATAATCCAAACTTTAACGTGCTATAACCGAACGAAATATAAATAGCTTCAATTATTTTCCATAGAATAGCTATTCCTGAAAATATATAGTGTTACCACAGATAATATAATTATTGAAGTAAAACTTCTTTAGGCGCGACTAGGGAGTAACTCAGATTTTTTTTCTGACGGAAGTAACGCTTACTATAGTCTGTGTAGTTTCCGCCATTTAAAAATAATAATTCTGATTGGTTGTAAGTATATGTCATATACTACACGCTTCTTGACTTATACGCCAGCTAGTGGCAAATATCATAATCAATTAGGATTATTTATTTTCAAATTTTCAAACGGATCAATTGTGAATAGCAAAGTGAATGAAAATTATTTTAAATTGCAAAATTTTTTGAAAATCTCTAAATATACTTGTTTATTTATTACTTTTAAAATAAGTAAATTAAAAATAAAAATAAACATGTTGCGGATTATAATCAATCTATTTTAAATATTGCTGAAGACAAAGTAGTATCCATAGCAACAGATATGTATATAGGTTGTCATTCAGTTGAACAAGAAGCATATGTACGCCAACAATTTCATAAAATGTCAGTTATTGATACAGGAGGATCGCCTTATGAAATCATATTAGTTCTTAACAAATTTTACATTATTACAACCAATATTGATGTATCTGATGGCTTAGCCAACGGTTGTGTTGGAAAGTTAGTGTATATTGAACGTGATGACAGTGATAACATCATACGCTTATGGCTTGAGTTTCCTGGTAAGATAGGAGAGAAAATTAGGAAAAAAGCTGCCCATCATATTCAAACTCTAAACATTAGTAGAACAGCAGTCCCAATTTTACGAAGATCGTCATCTGTACCAATGAATAGAAATAAGACAATATTTGCAAAGAGAAATCACTTTCCATTAGTATCTGCTTGTGCGCTTACAATACATAAGTCTCAAGGTGGTACTTTTGATCAAATCGTTTATGAATACAATAAAAGTCACAGTCAGCAGCTGTTATATGTAGCATTATCACGAGTAACTGATATAAATGGATTGTTCATTGTCTCAAACACCGATGACAACAAATTTTATCATGGAAGAAAGCGTCCAGGGGGAATAGTTGATTTACAGTGTGAATTTGAAAGACTTTCAAATTCTCGCCTAATAACACAACAGGAAGAATTATATAACCTTGTAAATGAGAGTAACATTACACTATTTTCCTTCAACTGCCAAAGTTTACGTGCTCATGTTTCTGATCTGAATGATAAAGTATTAAAAAGGTCCACATTGCTGTTATTTTACGAAACTTGGATGAAAAATGACGAACAAATTCTTATTGAAAATTTTTATTGCGTTACCCAATACAAACGACCCAACTCAACTGCTGGTGGAGTAGCTGTATAATATCATTCATCTACAGATACACTGAACAATGTAACACCAATTCAAAATATTTCACCAACTATATTATCACAAATTTCCGATGAGGTTTCACAAATTGGTGACATCGCCTTGGTTCGATGTGTTAATACGAATGACCAACCTGTGATTATCGTTGTTATTTATATTTCTACAAATACTAGCCTGACAAATATCATAAAATTTATTCATCAGCAATTACTTCACTTCACAATTGAAGGTTCTCGACTTTTAAATAGTAATTATCATGAATTACCGATGATTCTAACTGGAGATTTTAATGTTAATTTTCGCTCTCAGGAATCTCAGCCGTTAATTGATTTTTTAGAAGAAAAATTTGATTTATCTATGAATACTTCTCGACTTCATTCAACAACGCGTTTCGGTACAACGATAGATGCTGTATTTTCAAGAAAAGTAGCAAATTTAGAGAGTAAAATTTATGTTTCACATTATAGTTACCACAAACCTATAATTTCGTACGTAAGAAATTATGATGACATTCAATTACCTGTTTCGAATGAATAATATTAATATAACATTTAAATAATCTTTGTAAAGCACATGAATAATAAATATAATTAAATTATAATATAATATTTATTTATTCAAGTTAATATTTAATCATTTCAGTGATATATGTCGTCAACGCCAAAGAAGTTTTACTTCAATCGCGCGTAAAGGTTACACGCACACACTTTTTTTTTTATTTCAGGACAATTTTTCACACACGGCACGATCTGATCCCATACTAAGCTTTCGCTTGTGTTATGGAAACCAGATGGCTGATAAACATACATATATAATTTTAAATTAATACTTATATAGATAATTAACACCCAGACACAGAGCAAACATCTATGTTCATCACACAAATATTTGCCCCGGGTGGGAATCGAACCCTCTGGCTTGGAAGGCAGGGCCACTACCAACCAAGCCAACCGGTCAGTCAATTGTAATGTTTCTCTATAACTTCAACCTTTTTATTTCCCTTACAATTGCCAATCTTGAAAAGATATAGACTTATTAAGAAATAGATTTTATCTACTACGGATGCGAAGATACTTGAACTAACAACACCAATGTTATTTCAACTCGCCTTCGCTTTTGCTTGATAGAAAAAAAAACCGGTCAAGATTATATTGAACACGAAGAAAATTTCGTAGGTGGCTTGTGCAAAGACCTATATTTAGAATTTTAATAAGTAGGTAAGATATTTTTGTTCGGAAAAAATAAGATTAATACACAAAAATATATGAAAAATATTTTAATGTGAGTTTTATATATGTGGCGAATTTATGGAAAGAAAATAAATTATACATACTGCAACAACCATTCTCTAAATAATATTTAAGATATACTCTGTATTTGACAAAACTAGAATAAGCAATGAGTTCTTTAAAATTTTATATTATAAAAACATTAGATTACAAATCCTAAATCCAAATGTAAAAAGACAGACTATATTCCAGATAACACCCAAAATGGTAGACGTAACAATCTTACGACAAATGAGTTTGAAATTCTATCACATAATGTTATTTACAAGATTTTCGATACGCGACGGTGTCAACAAAAATATGACATACAATTTTGTTATTGTAATCCAATACCAATACTATCTTAATTTCATAGTATTTGTATTAAAGCTTATTTTAGGATTTAGACAACATTTACCGCAAGAATTTACAAGAAACATTGTATATCCAATAACATGTTGCGTTTAGAAATCTATTTATATCTAACAATAATGAAGCGTGCCCAAATCAAAAGAAGAACCTGATAAAATCAATTCCGTCACTATTCAGTTCATTAGCAATTTCAATTAATTTTTCTCACTTAATCGATTGTTTCGCGCCAGAACAAAGCAATTACAACAGTAACGTAACCGATAGCAATTAATTTGTTTTCGCCTGAACGAGCAGTCCTCCGAACTCACCCTTTATAACCGTCAATCCAACGCCTTTCATATTAAATTGCTGTAATGAATTTTACATTTGTAAACTTTAACAAACATTGAAGCCGGACTCTTACAATTTTCTCCGACAATGAAGCGAAAAGTGATGACGTAATAAATGCGATCCATTGATGCGTGTTTCAGTTTCGATTTAACATGAAACGTTGCGTTGAGGTACATTTTAAATTTTACTTTCATCTTACTAAATTTACTTTAACAGATTCTAAGCTAAAACATTTGTATAATATCTGTATCAAAGCCTACCCATACATAAGTTTCATCACGCACACGACCAGACTAACGTTATCATTATAAAATACAGTCACATAACTTATATAACCGACCAACGTAAACAAACTAAACCCTACGTTATATTAAAAAGATATTAAAAACTTTATCAAGACTGCCAACGCAAAACAGTGACCCAGATTTGCTTGCAACTAGAACGAATCTTAGTAATTAGATAAGTATTATAAATGACTTGTAAGGCGGTACAAAAATATCTTTCTAGCAAAATATTGTGAAGAAAATTCTAGTGGTAGAGACTTGTCACTGTATAAACAAATGATGTCGAATACTTTTGTAATTTACCGCTGTGTTTTGAGTAAAGATATGATTGCATTTTGAAAGTGTTGTCAAGTGGAAATAATTCTGTATGTACCTTAACCAAAGGAAGAATTATGGTAGGCAACACCCATAACGTATGTTATGGACGTCTATCATATGGGCGACGCACTTTGCCATCAACATCGGCCATTGCGTCTGCTCGTTTGCCTTCCAATGTTATAAAAAAAGCACAAATTATAATAATTATGATCATAATCTAGTACTAATTGTTTTATATATTTCAACAATTAACCTAAAACCTTCTTAAAATAACAAACATTTAAAAAGTAAAGAAACATCGCAAACAACGTTTAAAAGTTATAATTAACTGTACAATAAATACATTTTTCAGCAACGGTTGAAAATCTAAAATTATACACAGGTCAAACTGATTTAACCTTTCTGTATAAATTATTTCACTATAGGTAGTAATGAAACGGGTTATTTTTAACCATAAAACGTAACAAAATTATAATAAAGAACACAAACTGTTTACAAAAATATTTTTTTATTCTTTGTATAGTCTATAAAAATAATAAATTTACCCTACGGTCCTATTTTCTGGAACAATTTTGAAGTGAGGTAATGTTTGTATAAGAAGGCTTTACTGGGTAAATCTGGGCGCAACATTTTAAATAGATTTTGTTCTTCAAAAAAGGATATTCCTGAAGCTAAAACAAAAACAATAATTCTACCTTTCTAGTACCGAAGGGTTACATGTAAGTATGCAAAATACGTAAGTATTTGTTCAATCTACAGGTATTCTTATTTCTAAATATTTTGCATTCGACTAAATCTTCAAAATGATAACACATCACATAGCAACGTACCTAATACAAGCCAAAAAACCCGACCTCTTGCAATTTCTTACAAAATGTGGCAAGACGAAATAGATTCAATGCGTTAGCTTTCCTTCGGGGCGGTCAATCGGACACGTATCTACAAACATCGAGTCACGGAAAACAACGAAACGAACGTGTAATAAACTGAAGACGTGATTTTTGCCCCGGCCTTGTTTTACTCTTAATAAAAAAGGTGGGCTAATTGATTAATTCTGGACAATGTATTTTATCGCATGTCGAAAATAAGGAAATGCAATTTTATTTAAGTTCTTAAAATCGTTAAATAGTATTTTCTTGTAATATATTATAGTCTCCAGTTAAATATAACATAAATTAAACTGAAAAAAAACTGAGAGACTTGACTTGACACGGTATAGATAATATTGCATACCGCTTTAAATTTCTTTATAATCTAATTGTTTCTGTGTTTGTATGTAACTAGCCAAATCACAAAACTAATTCGTCATCCGCTCTACGCCATGATTTCATATTGGAATTTCTTTTACTGAAAAACTGAGCTACTTTATGTACTGACCGATAATTTATGTAATTTAGAAGTAATGACTTAATTTTGTTTCAATAGAAATCAGAATTACAACAATTCGAAAGTAAAACAGCGCATCATTTATAAAATTAACACGAATGAGGATCATAAAGTGGAATCATGAAAGTTTATGCCCTGCTTTAGCTGAGGGCGGACCATTCAATCGTGACGTAAAAAATTTACGACAACACGTCAAGAGAAACACCAATGAGGCAATAAACAGTCCCCTTCTAACACTTAAGTACTTGTAAAGTTTCATTAGGTATTGCCAAAGCCGATTACAGAATTGTTTTTCGTTATATGCCTAAACGTTGAAGAAACATATTTATTGCAACCTCAATTTACGTCGTACATTGATATGGTTTTTCATCCTATCTAAGTAAAAAAGATGATTGGTTCTTTAATAAATGCGAGCAAAGACGTTTCCCCGGTAATGAGGTTTGAATAAGTGCTATGAATATTATAAGTGTTCCTTGAACTACAAAAAAATACGTGGTAGTTGGAAATTTATGAAACTAGATAGACCTTATATTCAAGTGGGTTTGTCTCGCAAGAATTGAAACTAAGACATTTCTTAATGAGGAATTAAAAAATATGTATAAATAATATTATGTTTATTGAGGTCAAAGAAATATTACTGAATATTTGAAAGTATTGGTACCATATTATACGAGCACGTCTTTAATTTATTTAATAATTATTTACCTCCATTATTGGAGTTTACTAAAGCGTTTATAAAAATCTTCCTATAATTAATTTACTGATTTATGAAGAGTAGATAATTAATAGCTTATTCATTCAATACATTGTACATTTCTTTTATATAACAGACTCTTTTATATAAATTAAACCTTTGTATAAAATGAGTCTCGCGCTATTTTGTAAGAAATTATTTTACAAATTATATAATATTTACTATTTGATCCCTGTATTAATTTTTCAACCTTCACACAAATTTACCAATTAACATAATATTATTACTAACAATATTTATTGACAATCAAATATTCGAATATCATTGATGAATTAAATATTACGGGATAACATTCATTAAAATTATGAAACCAACAATTATACTAATGACTAATTTACTAATTTGTTTTGGTTTATGCTTTATCGATGAATAATTAATCAATATTAGTTATATTTATAATAATATAAAAATAACAGTACGACAAAAGGCAGACCACACATATTATATTCCTGTTTGTAACGTTATCATCACAATACCTATTATAATTTACCCATAAGTTATACCTTTTTTTCTTTGAAAATATTCCGTCCATGTTCCATATCTATTTTATTTCAATATAAGTCGCTAGTGTTTGGTAGGCGTTAAATCACCAATTATACCACACTTGCATACGATCGGTATGTGCACCGAAATAGTTTTTTGGACCGAAAACTCGTTTGTAAGCGGATATTGCTTTCGAAAGCTTTCAAGTTAGATCGATACACCGTAAACTATTTACGCTTGCTGTGATAACTGACAAAAAAGCATTAAATGCATAAAAATATAACAAATAATTGTAAAGCATCTCGAGAATAGATAGTATTTTTTATCAAAACCTTAAAATTATTTCGTAATTGTAATTGCACTCTTATGCAATGTAGGTACTTCATGAAATCGAATCATATTCAACTCCTTAATAAGCCACTATAATTGAAGCATTGTCAATTCCATCGAAGAAATTATATTCATGATTCATTTGTTTCCTTTTTTACTGATTTTGATAAACAAAAACTACAATATTTTAATATTATACAAAAATAACAAATTTACATTTATTTTATCGAGAGCTCGTATTTAAAACACTTTAATGCGCAAAATATAATATTCACTTACAAATATTTTGATTTGGATTTATAAAATGTACTAACTGTATGTTATTCATCAATTTGGAGTGTTTGTTGCGCTTTCCTATAAAAGCTATTGACCCGATTGTCTAACAATTAAGAAATGAAATACTTCCAAATAAGCTCTCTATTATCCGAATTCCGATGGCCACGTGGCTTTTGTAACCGCAAGCAGAAACTAGTATTAAAAAGACCTAATTTCCCTTTTTATCTTCAACCCGAACGCTAATCCCACAAACAGTCTAGTAGGCACCTAAAGCTCATTACGGCAGAATAAATAATGGTTGAAATCCCTAAAGTAACAGCGTTGTTATTATAATAAAACGAATTTTCATACGTATTAACATTGAATGCGAGTAAAATATGAGGAATTAAGGTTGGATTAAGGCAGGGCGGTGGACGATCCAGCAGTCAGGTGAAATATTAAATGCTTGGGCAGACGTTAATTAATAATGCGACGTGCGCGAGCTCCTGGTCTCCTACTCGCCGGATATAACGGAAAAATTGCCGGATCAAACATGAGAGCCCGCTTAAAATTCTATAAGCAGTTTGAAAGTGTAAACACTAAAGTTATAGAGGTTTTAAGAGGATCACCGGCACGATCGAACACTGCATAATTAATTCCTTCAGCGGAATGAGAAACGAGGCAGCCTTAACAGCTCGTCTGCTAACAGTGTTGAAAGTGTTGTCCTTAATCAGTTAATTGATAGAAAAATATGTTTCCGTTTTTCCTCATGATGGTTTTAATAAGGCCCTTGTGAATAAATGAAAACAGAATCTTTTAAAAGCCAGATCGTACGACTAGAAACAATAAAATTTTAGGCTAAATTGTGTTATTATCGGACATTTATATAAATACAATAAAATAAAAGGCTTTTACTCCTCAAAACTTTTACTCTTGCCTTTGCTTTACCTAATGTGATTTATTAACTATCAACGTTAAATTGTTAGGGCTAGTATATTGTATAGTACAATTATATTTCTTCACTTATTATATTAATGGTATTATATTCCAAATAGTAATTGTTCCGCTAGTCAAATCGCTGACGTTGAAACCCTAGAGCCTATAACGGGCAAGTTCTAGATAGTCAGTTAATCAA
The DNA here is from genome assembly GCF_061535395.1 of Colias eurytheme. Classification (NCBI taxonomy): domain Eukaryota; kingdom Metazoa; phylum Arthropoda; class Insecta; order Lepidoptera; family Pieridae; genus Colias; species Colias eurytheme. The sequence continues at coordinate 1,673,482 of NC_142989.1, read as the reverse complement.
TGTCATAGTCCAATTTACATAATGCTTGATACAATTTGCAATTAGTAGCCGCATGATAAATTTCCAAACTGATATTCAGAGAAATTGTGTCCGTCTATTTTATTAGAATGACAAGAATCTTCAATTTAAATAATATGCAGGAAAATCAGTTAAATAATCGGATACCTCGTAAATTTTTGTTTTGTAATTTAAGCAAATGATAAGTAACTAGCAAATGTGTAATATATAGTATGTTAAAATAAAATATCTCCTCTATATCATATATTATGTTTAATGTATCTTATTTATTTAAACACTATAAAAATAATTATCTTTCCAAATATGTGGTCGATTGCAACTCAATTCAATATTCATTTATTAAAATTGAAACGCCGTTAAAGTGTTTGTATGAGATATTATTTAAGCTAGTTATGGATAAATTTAACCCGCTCATTTATAAAAGCAAAATACGCAAAAGTGAACCAAATTATTAACACTTAAAAGAATTGTTTACAATGAAAGAAAAATACTATAAAGATACATAAGTAAATAAAAGCTTTAAAGATAAAATATTGTACTTATAGATATTAAAATTTATTCTTATTTGTCATTTATAGTTTCGTACAATACAAAGAAACTAATAAACAGATAAACATGTAAGAAAGACGTATTCGGTCAATCTAGACTGGGAAGAAATTTTCTATAAAATATCATAATAAAGGCCACATATATGCATATAAAAACACATACGTATTACGTATGTTAGATATGAGTTAAGTAATTATTAGTGGCTTTATCTAAAAAAGCTTATTATTATTCTTTGAATTTATACGGACAAAGAACTCCTTAAAAAGTTTCCATTACATTCTACCTTCGTGGAATATAGCGTCTTATAAAAAATTGGTTTATTTTTCAGTTTGAATTCAAATTCAGCTCGGTCGTTTTATCGTACCAGACACTATATTTTAAGATTTTCGTTTAAGTTTATGAGAAACGAAAAGCGATCTATTAATTAGGGTTAGTTTTTTTCATGAACAATGGAGAAGGATCAGAATCGAGCAACGCCAACGATTTACATATAATAATCTTCAATTATTTCAGTATTTCATATAATAGATACCTGCCTATATGTGTAATATTTAATACTTATGCTTTAAATACTTGCTCTATAATTAACTTAAATTAATTTTAAAAAGAGTAAATATTAATAATTCATGCAATATCAATTAACTACGTCTAAAAGTTAAATAGTATTTAGGTATTCCCTTTACAAATACTAGAATAAGTAAAGCAAAACTAAGCTCTTTAAAAATGTAGTTATTTTAATATTCTCAGTTTCGTTTTGAAATGTATACCTAGTCACTGTCATATAAAGATAAACAAAAAATAAACCAAACAATTAACATTAAAAGTACGAGTAATCTAATAAAAACTTTGTCTCTTAGGATCTGCCATTTATAGCTTTTAAAGCGAATGAAATGAATCCTACACAAGTTGCTTCATTTTGCAGCCACAAAATAAGAATTATGCGAATTATAGTATCCGAGAATTATCCTTATTTAAGCGCCACAGATTAAAGGGAAAAGATTAATCATAAAGGAGTTTGCAGTCTGAATGAAGTTACCTCAGCAGGTTACCTTTATTGAACTTAGTAATAGAGTTCTATGAAGAGGAGTCAAAGCTTAAGAGCGCTCTAGAGGTAAAGGCCTCTTATTTCAAAGTGGCGACTTTCTTGAATATTCCTTTGATCCACATATTATCGTCGAATGTTAAAACTCCGTGTTCGTCAGGCGTCAAAGCTTGCCGTCAAATTAAAGATATGTACCTTGAAATGACTTTCAATTTTTACCACAAGTATATTAAAACCGACCGACTGCAAATAACGACGAAACGCGCTTAATACTATGTGATTTTATTTCGTATACTGATACTTTAATTTTTTTATAACTAGCTATCGAGCTCTGGCTTAGCTCGCATGTACATTCTGTTAACGCGACGTTTGTACTCGATCTATTCCCCTTTTTAAATTTGCATCCCCTATTTAACTTTCTCCAAGTTCTCATACCAAACATTTCCGTGTGTTAAATACACAACGCAACCTTTAATGGTCAAGAATAATAACTGAAAAATTTCATTTGTGCCAGACAAAGATAAGAAAAAATACAAAAAAATTCTTAACACATTACGTGATTAATCAAATGCACTTATGCACTTAGGTATTAGTATTAGTATTGACTTTAGCAATTAAAATAGAAGCACTAACAAACACGTACTTTTATTACAAATTCTTAAACATCCTCTTATTTAAATAAACCCAGCGACACAAACAAAGTTGCGACATATCGCTAGTATATGAATAAATGTCGCCTTTTTACTGCCAATAATATAATTTCCAAGAAATAACAAGCCATTAGGGGAGTCATTTAGGTTTTCTATTTCGCATAATACCACGATGCCAGTATTTTCGGTCACGCTACCTCGCCTTCCCACTTCAGTAATTTTGTGAGCAATCACATGCATTTGATTGTTTTGGTGTATAATTTGGGAAATCATAACTAATCCAATCTTTTACTATTCTATAATTTATGAAAAAAGAGGCGATGCGACGTCGCTGTATAAAACATAGTTATATTAAAATAAAAATTTACATTTGTGTCATGTAGATACAAGTACAATGTAGATATATTGCAAATGTACTTCAAATAATTATTAATTAATTAAAAGGTAATTAACGAAACACAAATTGTGTAATATAAAACATTAAATTATACATATAAAATAACTCAGAAATTTTTAAAGTCGCGTAAACAAGAAAATAGGGTACAGATTATGTAAAACTATATCTACTGTTTTACTTTATTTGTATCTGTGTTTTATTAATGCATGCATATAAAACAAGGTAGGTATATAAAGAACATAATTCAAAAGATTACGAATATAATCTATTAAAAAATTAAAAAAAAATGACACTATATTTAAGATCTTAAAGACAACATTATGACAAAAGATAGTGATTTATGCAATATAAACTTTGTACGAGAATAGTTATTATCACCATATGGCATTAAACTAAGTGCTCTATGAAGCCTGCAAGCGTAACAAGAAGTAGAAATACCTAATTAATTTGTAACATCAACTCTACACATTTAATATGAGTTTAGCAACATGCACGCGCGCTCTTTGCCGCTTTCACATGAGACGATTCAATTAACATTTTAGATATCATATTATGGAACATTAAAAAAAACAACGATACATTATGATTCCGGTAAAAGTTTTGATCCATCTCTTTGTTATTGAAAAATAAAGAAAAGAAAAACTCATATTTACAAATAATTTAGAAGCATACTCACTACTACTAGTAAACTATTTGTTATATATCTGGGATTACTGTCTTATGGATTCATGTTATAAAAATTTCATAAATAATAAAATTGAGAAAACGTACCTAATTTCTACGAAGTGCTACGCCGTAGCTTATTCACATCATGAAGAGAAAATACTTGCTCATAAATAACAATAAACACATAACCGTTGCAAAATAAATTTTACACAACGCGTACATTTTCACAAAGAAATGTTAAATCTAAGCTGGATAATATAACTCCTTGGCAAAGAATATCGCGAACTCTCATGTCTGTCGTGTGTTGCAAAGTAATAAAAATGCAGCCGTTTTAAACGCTCATGTGAAACACCGGCTAAAGCAGTCACTTTGAAACACTGCTTAAGCACTGATGTCGCTTTAAGAGTTGTTTCACTTTAAAGTCGCGCTGCTCGGAGATAACACTTGTAGTTAATTATCTCGTCGTTACACCTTCTTCTAGAATGTGATCACAAAATCACTACTCTATAAGACGAGCGTTATAGTTATAGTTAGTTATATATTCTTTATTGCACACAAATTTTTAATTTTACAATACAAGGATATCAGAAGCAATTGGCGGCTTTATTGCTAAACAGCAATTTCTTCCAAGCAACCAGTACCAAGCATGAAATATACAGTTGCAAATATGGGAAGATAGTGTACACATAAAGCAAATAAATTAATACAAAAACATTCAAATCAAAATAAACAAAAAAAAACAAACAATATCAAAAACACTAAAAATAAAACACAAAAAGAAAAACAGCACAGAAAATTAGCAGCTTACTTCTTAGCTAAGACTCTTGTAAGATATTGTCTACAATCTACGAGATATTAATTAAATTTTTATCTCTAGTCTTAATCTCACCACTCACAAAGCAATTAGTATACACACAGCCGAAATAATTACAAAGAAGGGTAAATTTAATAACATTATGATAAATAGTAAGCAGTCACCCATTAAAATTGCAAATTTTAATTTAAACGGGATCATCTGCTAATGAAAGAGAATTAATGTATAATAGAGCGGCCTACGCAGCAACAATGTACAACAGCTACAAAGCTCCCACTTAAACATTTACAGCAAAACGAATGTAGATCGTTAGTGCCCTCATTATTCTCTAATAGAAGGAACATAAACGAGCACCCATAGCGATTAGTTAACCGTCGAGACATACTTAATGAGATAGTAAAATAGCGGCCATGACGCCTCTTATGCGAAACGAGTGACCGACCGCAGTCTAATTAAGCCATCTTTTATATCACTTCATTATAAGGATGCAACCCTTATATACCTTTTACCACAACGGTGGCAACAGTCGATTTAATAACACCGTTTTAAAGGATCGTCTTAATATCAATTCCCGCCCTTTTCGTATTTATTTCCCAAGTTACGACTTGTTAACTTTATAAAAGTCCCCATGGGAAATATGCTTTCTTGTTGTGAATTTGTTTCTTGACCAGCCATGCGAGAGTTCTGTACTTTTATATTCCACAGCGTGTCACTTATAAAAAATTTACTTTTCTAAACTTCAACAGTTCACTTTTAACCGCGGGTGCGGTGTCATGATATTATCTATTTTTATGACATCATTATCGGCAGACTGAATTGTATGAATTTTCCTAGTAAGCCCAAATTTTATTATTAGCCACATGTCAATCAGAGAGTTCAAAATTGACTCACATAACAACTCACATTTGCTTAAGTATATAATCAGATCATTTCATTCGGCTATAATATTGTTAAAAGTTATTATAACTCGGTACAATAACACTAAAGCGAAAGCGTAGGTACCCGGATAGCCGGTCCCTGGACGGAAGTCATATTCATAAACAAATGCAACGGAAGTTTGGCAGGAAAGTTTTTGTGTATTTATGGCACCGGGCGGAGCCAAGCTGTGCTGTGTTCCTATCAATACGAGTTTTTGGCAAACGACACCAGAGTTTAACTCTCTTTATTGTAATGGTTTATGAATTGTAGGAACGTATCGGAATATCGCCTTACCGCGAATAGCTGGGAATTTTAAATTTTTATTGACGGTAAATGGAAGGGAATATTTAGAAACTAAAAATCCTCTCGTAGTATTTTATTATCTTATAACGAAATAAAACACCCTCCCACCTAAGCCTCACACATACAATTTTTGTGGTACCTACCTAATAATATAATTTTCAAAACCGAAAGTACCTAAGCCTAAGTAAAATTCTACCTTATTCATCCTCAAAATCTTTCTAATACATAATATATTCTTAGTGAAACGTCGAAAAAAGATTGACAATAGGATTCCCAAAGGATTGAACGAAACAAGGTACGATATGCCACATCTACATAAATTTCCACTTATTATTATCACGAAAAGGTTTAAAAAAACGGCAATGTGGCAGTGAAATCCCAATGGTGTGTTTATTGTTCACCAATATAATGTCTCGCAGCCAATAAATACTAAAATGCATTAGTTTATAGTTTACACAAAATAATTGATGAATATGGATTGTAGACACGCATAGTCCATTCCAAAATTCGAAAATCTTATAAAAATTTCATTTCCATACGAATTAAATATCAGACTGAGTTCAAACTGTATTTGATAAATATCTGATGACCATAATTAAGAAAATTGTACTATCGAAAAATCCTTTAACAAAACAAAATACAGAGCTATGTTTACCCACGCTCTACCTAGCAATTTAAATCGGAATATCTTGTTTTATAGGAAAATGCTTGCTTTCTTTCATGAATAATAAATTAACGAGTGATAACATTGTATTAAGTTTCAAACCTACCAAGGTCTGTCTGATTTGGAGCATAAATTATTATTATGATTCAAATAAAACGGCCGTCCTATTTTTTGTAACATGTCATGTTGTGCGACATTAAGAAACAATTACTGATATGTTTATTGTATATTATGGTATATTACTGGGTTCGAAACAATTTATGATTTATTAAAGTATTGTATGACGATTTTGCAAAAAGAAAAACTGTTTTATCCGTGGTTGTCAACCTCCGTACCCACTTTATGTGTGCAGCCCGCGGCAAAGTTAATAATTTAAATACAAAACAGATTTTCCGTTGGAAATATCCCGATCGTTATTTCCGGACATATCAAGATTGTCAATTAACTGTACGGACAGGAACGTAAGAAATATTATCTATCGAAATATAGTTATTATATAGGTAAAGTAGTCAGGGATCAAATTAGGTAGTAAAAACTTGTAACATTTTATTCATAATTAATTAACCAAAAGCGAAAAAGGAGACAGCGAAATATATTATGATTTAATATTGCGTTATTCAGAAATTATATCAATACCAGACTATAAACGTAAATAGATTCTTATTTTAATGGAAATGTCATAAAAACGGTCATAGAAAAAATTAGAAGATCAGATTCATTTAACAATTTAACCTAATTCGTACCACAGAAATTATTAAAATGGCAATTACCTTCTAGTGTACAAAATATGTGTGAGAATTATGTATATTATCAAATATCGATGTATCATGTAAGAATGTTACGATGGTAGGTAGCAGGTAGATATTCTATTCACAATGTGTCTACTTTTGAAGACAATCAGTCTGACATCCAAAAAGGTGATTTTATCGGCAGACGTGTGTAAAAACTACAGTAAAAGAGAACTTTTTTATGACTACTTGCACGTTTAAGCATAAACTCGTAAAAAGTTTTACTTAATACCACTGAATGCGCTAAAATACTAAACAAAAGTTTAGAGCATTAATAAATCTATATTCCCGTCGTATTTAAAGATTTTACGACACCTCCAAATGAAAAAATATATGTATTCCTTTTGTTAAGGCAAAAATAATAATAATTTGTCAAGAGAGCAAGCTTTTTCAGTAATTTACCACGAATATGGCAATAGAAATACCTATTCATATTGAAAATATGTATAGAAAAAAAACTTAATTTTAAATACATAATTAAATAACATAGAAAACGTATTTTTTTAAGTTGGTATGTACAACATGAGCGACATCTATGAACAATAATTTTAGAGAAGTTCCTTCCTGAATATCTTCCGGAGCATTTTTATTCATAGTCCGTAAGTATATTTCGTCGTTTCCACACTGAAATCAGCATACAGATGTCGTGCGTATAAGTTTGATTAAAGTCGGACTTATAATCTAGTTCAAATAATAATTAGAAACTGCTTTCCGGTGGTCAGTCTAGTCGAATGAATAAATGTTTGTGTTTACTTATTTCAAAGTATGTATAAAATAAAAACATTTATAGACATAGAATAAAAGTATCGCGCTTTGGTATCGCGTTCAGAAAACTTATTTTCGCTTCGATAGTAAATTAAATTTAAATTACAAATATTAACTATAGTCTCCGATTCCTTGTTGGTTTAATGCTCTAAGGATTCCCTTTTCAGTCAGCAGCTATTTTTGACCGATTTTGATAAAACATAGCTAAAAACGATCAATTAATCCACCTTTCAAATAATAATATAACAAAATTAAAATCCGTTCATCCGTTTGGGACCCAAGATACAAGAGACAGACACACCACACACACTACGAATCTACGATCAGCATAATAGTTTGATTTTTAAAATGAAATTTCTTAAGGCGCGTTGAGAGTAAAATTTCAAGGTCGCGTCATGGCAATACCGTCACGTCATGCAGTAAGACGACGATTTTGTTATCTTTGAATCTTACCAAAAATGTCCACTTCTGACATAATTATGTACTCAGCTCACACGCTCTTTTTATTATTTTCTTTTAAAGCATTCAAAATGCTTTATACATATATGAGAAACTTATATAATATAGGATAGAAAAAAATCGATCACGAAGCGGGATTCGAACCCTTCTTGTGTCAGTGACACAAGACTTGTTTGTTACGAGATAATTTAATCATTATTTAAATTATTTTTACAGTAATGACTTAAAAATGATAATTTTTTTTTATGATAGAAAATTGGTTGTGTATAAAAGATTTTATGTTTATGTTTACTAGTTTTTTATGTGTATAAGTAGAAATGCTATTGGGCAGTTATAATCATAGGTCTATATAACAGAAATAAATCAATACCATAATGCAAATTGGTGGTGAGACAATATATTTTATTAGATCATAAGTTTTACTTAAAACTACGAGACGTAACTCAATTCTCATTGTTACTTTCAGACTGTACAAAATTTCTAAATTCCCGAAAGTTCAAATATATATTCTCGAAAGTTCCAAATATGTACTAAAAATTTTAAGTATTGTATACTTACAACTAAAAGTTTTAGGGTGACATCCAAAAAAATATATTATATATATCAAGTAAAAAAAAATAGCAGTTACATTAGAGAGAATCACTGTTTAATCAAAAAATTAAATACAGCCACACAGTCAATAGAACATTTTTACAGACTGATTCCACCTTACAGTTAGTTACAATTATATCACTCTCTGTGCACCAAGACGTAAACGGCCAGACAAGCTAAAACAGCAAACTGAAACAAAACATATATATATATATATATATTTGATTAATTTAAATATGTCTTGTTCTTAGAAATATCAAGAATAAATAACATAAAATCTATACTAATATCATAAAGCTGAAGAGTTTGTTTGTTTGAACACGCTAATCTCAGGAACTACTGATCCAATTTGAAAAATTCTTTTGGTGTTAGATAGCCCACTTATCAAGGAAGGCTATAGGCCTAACATCACGCTAAAACCAACAGGAGTGGAGCACTGCGGGTAAAACCGCAGGGCACAGCTAGTATTTAATAAGTGCTGTGTAAAACTTAACAAATAATAAACTAAAAACTTTCTCTAACATAAGTTAAAATTTAGCATGAGTGAAAATCCCAGCTTTTTAAAGTAGGTAATCTTTAATCTGAGTTTACATATTATTCAGATTAAAGATTAGGTTTTTTCTTTATTATTTGTTGGCGAAGAAAGTTCTATCACAATACAAATGATAAAAATTTGTTATTATTTCATGTAATTGTGCATTGTTTCTATCAGTTACTATATTATAATAGTTTACTAATAAACCAATCTAAAATAAATGTTGGCAAAATTCTAATACAAATAAAATAAGCAGTGCAACTTGATTTCCCCTGTGGATGAAGCCACAGGCAAAATTATTTTTATAGCTCATGCATTATCCTGGTGTATGGGTCCGCCTAAAGCAAAGGGGGCGCAAAGTAAGGACTTAGAAAATTTTTGATCCAAAGTGAATTTTTTTTTTTTTGCGCGTCGACGGACCTATTTCTGTGTAGTTTTTTTTTAAGAAACCTAACCTAACCTAACCTAACCTAACGGCTAACCCAACCTAAACCTAACCTACCATCAATCTTTGAGGGCGAATATCTCGGCCATTTTTGATTTTAGAGAAAAGTTGTTCCTATAAAACATGTTTATATTAGCGTAATCTTTACGATAAAACAATAATAAATAGGTGTTATAATGACAACGTCCTGCGCTCCCTTTGCTTTAGTCCAACCCCCATCCAACCTCATAAACTTTCGCATTTATTAGTATGATATACAAACAACACATACCTTAAACTTAGGATATTCGTTCATATATATTGTGACCATTCCGACATAAGGCAGAAAGCCTCTAGCTCGACCCACTACGTCCTTCTTGGTGAGCCAGAGCTGCCCTTGTGCGTACAATCCTCTATCGTCTACACTATTATTATCTCCTTTGGTTAAAAACTTCACAGTGCCGTTGTTTCTGAAATAAGGCATTTGGTTGTAAGTATTTTTTTTTAATAAATGTCATTAATAAATCGAAAGTATGTTGCATCTTTAGTGTAACATTTATTCGTTACTGTACTATATATTTTTATTCTTTAATTAGCAAAATGTTAAAACTTTGTTTAGTGTAAAAATTATTCGTTACTGTACTATATATTTTTATTCTTTACGTTAATTAGCAAAATTATTAAAACTTTGTAAATAATCAATACAATTACATGGATTTTGGATTGAAAAAGTAGGTAAAAAGGACAGAGTTACATTATCACGACCAGGAAACTTGCAACAGATTAAAGAACTAGTAATACTTATGATTGTCAGGTATAAAGTATATATGTGTAGTTAATCAAATAAAGAAATGTGTGTGTTCACTAAGAGTAGAAATAGATCTTCAGAAAACTGTGTATGTAATACATATACTATGTATGTTATGTATGTAACCACTCCTGGCTACGTAGTAAATAAATATCCATAATATATCAAACTTGTAGTGTAGCATAAATTGTATACCTTGTTAAAATTATTCTCTGTTTCACCGCTTGTCTTGTGTGGGGTAAAACCAGAAGAAGTAACAATCTATGTATAAATTAAAACTAAAAAGTTACTTCATATTTAGGAAATAAATTCACTACTATATCATTTTAAATAGACATAATGTTACAATAAAACAACATAATTTACAAATCATAATGTAAAATTAATTGTTGTTGTCATTATTTTATTCATAAGAATATCAGATTAATGTAAATGATATGAACTATTATCTTACTTCTCATGCAGCTTCAGAACCCTGTGAACAATGGGAATATCACGACCCTCAACTTTGAACACGACAATTTCGCCAACGCGTACGGGTTCTTCAGGGTAATTGGTAAGGAATAAGAGATCTCCTCTGTGAAAGGCTGGCTCCATACTGCCAGACAACACAACCACGATCGGACTCTCACTGCCGGTTACTACCATCAAACCTTTCCATATCATTAAGGCAGACGATACTATCATACCAAAACTAAGTACTTGGTAAATGAACTGAAAATAACAAAGAAAATAGTTAAATCGGCCGGTGTGTCAGTCACGTCATCTTATTTTTCCATTTTCAATCAATATATATTACCTGGCGCTTGTTCATGCGCTTCACATCATCAAATAAACTGTCCAACATTTTTACGATTGTGTTATTCAAGTTCTAAAACGTATTTTATTTATAATTATTGGTTATCATAAGAATATTGGCTTTCAAAAGATATTTTGTAGTGAACGACAGCAAGAAGACAAGCACCAGTACCACGTCAGATATAAACTTCAAAACAAAACGTAGTATTCGTAGTGTTGTACCTACATTGTTTAAGCTATCTGTCAAATAAAAAATCGGTTTATGATCAAATAAACAATTATTAATAAATATATCCCATTTTTAATGAATAGAAAGTACTAGAAAGCATTATATTGGCAAATATTTATGAGAATTGAGAATTTAAAAATGTAACTATGCATAATAAGGTACCATAATGATCATAATAGCCTGAGCCCTGAACAGTCCAGGACTGTGATCCTGATCACCGACGTGTATGTATTTAATTATTGTATTCTGAATAGATTTAAATATTTAAACAATATTCAAAATTAGCAATAAGTACATAATATAAATTAAAACGTCATAGTATAAAGAAAGGTAGCGGAAAAATAATTCGGAGAGCGAAATGTGGACGGGATAGCTGCGCATGGGCATAGACTAAGTATATACTTATTACAGAGACGCATGGGTACTGTCGCGCCCATAACACAATATGTCCTTATATGAATCGATGGCTATAAATTTTAAATGGTACAGTTACCCACCACAAAAAACTTTTCGCTACCCAACGATATCATATAGTTGCATCTTCGCCTTTTATATTATATCGTTGTCACTACCCATATTCGACGTGTAGCACCTATCTTACCTACAAAATTATAATATTGTAAAAGAGTGTCCACCGAGCGAACAGAGTCTGTCTGTTCGCGATAAACTAAAAGCTACTGCATCTATTTTCATTCTGTTTTTACGAACAGATAGCACGGTTCTCGAGGGAGGTTTTAGTATTTTATTTATTTATTTAGTTTTAAACAACGAGTGAAACCGCCAACCACAAGCTAGTAGTATACATGGTGTCCCGTAATCAGCATATTATCATAAGCCTACATTTGTCCACTGCTGGACATAGCGTATGCATAACTTTAATTATGTACTTATACAAAAAATTTAAACACTGCCCTTTTAAATATTATTTATTCCAACTTATTAATAATATTACACAAGCAAGCTGTTTTTTTTAACGCGACATATCAACATCATTATTGCTCTCTGCAAATTTCAACTTTATTGTCAATGTGTTAGGGGTTGTAACATCTGCAACCAAAATGTCGGCACCATTGTATAGCCCCAATTCCGTGATTTTCTTCTTTAGATTATCCCTTGTTTTCTCTTCAATGCTCTTTATCGAAGATATGTATAATGTTTTGTTGCGTCCGTTAATGATAGTCGTAATACCTGAAAATAAATTTAATTATATTAATCTATTCATATTTAATGTATCATTAGTTTGCATAAATTATTTTTTTTTTTTATTGTCGATAGGGAAGCGCTTGACCACAATCTCGCCTGATGTTAAGCTGAGATGTGGTCTAAGATGGAACGCGCTTCCCATTATTAATTAATTCTTATTAATCATTAAATTAAAATAATTTACGTAATCTTTACTAACCTGGACTCTTCATCAAGAAGGCATTATCTTCACATAACTTGTTATAAATTGCTTGTAAAGTTGCGTCCGGTTCAATTTCTATAACTCTAGTCGTATTACTGCATGCAACACAGTCTGCACGCTTTTCAGCGTTAAATGTGTATGTGTACACACCTTCAGACATATTCAGAACCATATAATTGTTCATATTCGCACAGCACGATGAGGCTAATTTAAATACCTGAAATGAAAAATTAATGTTAATTAATATAACAATAAACAGTAAAAAAAATTTAATATATACAGTGGTGGACGTTTAATTAGAAACAGGTAACACGATGAAGTAGTCATCAAGTTTATTTAACATTTGTGTATTAAAGTATTAGAGATTAAGCATTATTTCATATGTAATAGAACACCCGTTTATCTAGTTTTATAATAAATTGCTTAATTTTAATCAAGTCTTTTTTTGTAGGAGCTCATAGAGTGCTTGATTTCGTCTTTAACTGTTCGAATTTTAAGATCGTGGTGTAACTGTTGGTTTGTAACATACCAAGGAGCGTTTGTGATTAGTCTAAGCATTTTCGATTGAAACCTTTGCAAAATTTCGATATTGGAGTTGGAAGCAGTTCCCCATAACTGGATCCCATAGGTCCAGATTGGTTTAATGATGCTTTTGTACAAAAGTAATTTGTTTTCCAACGAGAGTTTAGATTTTTTGTTGAGGAGCCAGTACATTTTTCTCAGTTGAATGCCAAGGGCTTTACGTTTAGTAAAAATATGTGTTCTCCATGTGAGTCTGCGATCCAGATAGATGCCAAGGTATTTCGCGCCATCGGCCTGAGGAATAGGTACACCATTGAGAGACACTTGTGAGCACGAGCCGTAACGAGTCGCAAATGTTACCTGTACAGACTTCTTTTCATTGGCTTTAATTCGCCAGGTTGATAACCAATCTGTAATTTTATCAAGACAGACTTGGAGGTTTTCACTAGCTTGTACTGGATTTTCGTGGATCGCTAGGGCTGCAGTGTCGTCAGCAAAAGTTCCAATTACCACGCCATCTGTCATGGGCAAATCTGCTGTAAATAGCAGGTACAGTGTAGGACCGAGTACACTTGAAAAATCCATTGTCTGCGCGTTGGTGGCGTAAGCCTTCGTTCCAGCAGCCACCAGCGAGGAGGGTTCTAGTGGTGGGCCTGGAAACGGGCATCTGCTGGGCGGGACACGCGGTAGAGTCGTAACCGTTCCCGCAGTTCCGTCCAAAGCAGCGCGATGGAACAGAGTGGGGTTTTAGTCGGTAGGAATCCGACATAACCACGGCTCCATCCCCGGGAGCCGGGGGTATCTAAGAAGATTTCCCCACTATAAAAAAAAAAAAAAAAAAAAGGACCGAGTACACTTCCTTGGGGAACTCCGGCGTGAGCTTTGTGAAGGGTCGTAACATATTCTCCTTGCCTTACTTGGTAGTGTCTGTCCTCTAGATAGGACTTGAGAAATATGAAGTGATTAGTTGGTAATTTAGTTTTTATTTTATATAGTAGGCCCTGATGCCAGACTCTATCAAAAGCCTGTGATATGTCAAGAAACACTGCACTGCAGTATTTTTTGGCCTCGTAAGCTTTGTGAATTTTTTCTACCAGTCGGTGAATTTGTTCTGTGGTTCCATGTTTTTGTCTAAATCCGAATTGGTGGTCCGGTATGATTTTGTTTTCTTCTATAACTGAGTTCAACCTTTTCAAGTAAAGAATCTCTATTACTTTGGAAAGAGTAGGAAGCAAACTTATCGGCCTGTAAGACGACACTTCTTCTGGAGCCTTACCAGGTTTCAGGATCAATATGACCTGTGCCACTTTCCATTGCCGTGGGAAAATGCCTCTCGATATTATACAGTTGAACAACTGAGTCAAAAATATTAATGCTGAGTCTGGTAGTTAGTTAAAAAGAAAAAGACTTGATAAACATCCCAATGCTTTGGCCATGGATTTAATGAAAAACGACACAAGATTCCAAAGACTTAAAAGAAAAGCTCCCATAGATTTATAAGAAAAGAAAAAAAAAAAAAAAAAAAGTAATAACGGCTGGCATCACTGGATCGCTCGCCCTACAAGTCTCAATACATTCATAACCAAGTGCTGAATGTTCTATGAACAGATTGCATTTACACATACATAAAAAAAAAAAAAAAAAAAAAAAATTTTAATCAAACGTTAGCTTAAATTAATAAAATCAAACAACTTTAGGTGAAGTCTGATTTCCGCGTATTTTCAGTCTGGACAACAAATTAGAAACAGCATGTTTCGAGTGTTCTAAAGTCAAAACCTATTAAAATGCCGTCAATATTTTTTTCATCTATAAATATTTGCACCGTTTTTTAAACATTCTATCTAAAAGTTTCTGAAAATTAATTTACTTTGCAGCAAAAATGGGTAAAAGTAAGATTCGTGACCCATCAACAAGAAAAATAATTTTAAGTTTACATTCTGACAAAAACTGGAGTTACAGGAAAATTGCAAATCATTTAGAGTGTTCGATAAAAAGATATTCAATGCTATAGTTTATTTCAAAGAGCATGGTACTTCTGATTAAGTGCCTAGAAAAGCTTGACCATGAAAAACTACTGCTCGCGAGGATAGGTAAATTATTCTTTTCGAAAAGATAGATCCATTTAAAGGTTCCAATTCTATTGGGAAATATGTTTTTGCAAACGTGTGAAAATCTCTTACAATCTGAGCCACGACGTTGTAAAGCCGTTGTTGTCTATAAAGATTATAACAATCTAAAAACAACCCCATACTATAATGTTTCCTCCGCCTTGCTTAACTGTTTTTAATTTATTATCTAAGGTATGGTTAACTGGACGATGCGCGTATCTTTTGCCATCAGAATTGATTAAATTAATTTGTTTCGTCCCAAAATAAAACTTTTTCACTGGCGGACTGTTCTCAAACAATATTTCTTAGTAAATGCAAATCGTCGTTCCCTGCATAATAAGAAGCTGTACTTTCCTGGCGTCTCTCACAAACAATTTTGCCTCGACTTACCACCCGAAAACCGATCTCATCGACACATGGCGTGGTTCATCTTCGGAAAAAACTAATTTTATAATAGAATTTGAGCTTTTAAATGGATCCATTTTTGCCAAAAGAATCATTTGCCTATCCTCGCGAGCAGTGATTTTTCATGATCCAGCTTTTCTAGACACTTGATCAGAACTACCATGCTTATTGAAATAGACTGTAACATTGAATATCTTTTTATCGAACACTCTAAATGATTTGCAATTTTCCTGTAACTCCAGCTTTTGTCAAATTGTAAACTTAAAATTATTTTTCTTGTTGATGGGTCACGAATCTTACTTTTACCCATTTTTGCTGCAAAGTAAATTAATTTTAGATAGAATGTTTAAAAAACGGTGCAAATATTTATAGATGAAAAAAATATTGACGGCATTTTAATAGGTTTTGACTTTAGAACACTCGAAACATGCTGTTTCTAATTTGTTGTCCAGACTGAAAATACGCGGAAATCAGACTTCACCTAAAGTTGTTTGATTTTATTAATTTAAGCTAACGTTTGATTAAAATTAGGCAATTTATTATAAAACTAGATAAACAGGTGTTCTATTACATATGAAATAATGCTTAATCTCTAATACTTTAATACACAAATGTTAAATAAACTTGATGACTACTTTATCGTGTTACCTGTTTCTAATTAAACGTCCACCACTGTATATAAAGTTAATTTATTTTGTATGGCAGTAACAAATCACAACAAGAGTAGTGTTCAAATATAATTTAAAATGTATTTATATCCATAAAAATTACACAAATAATTTTCGTCAAATAACTGCAATGAGCAATAGCACAAGATATTGGACGAAAATTAATTTCACCATCACTTTTCACATATATATTGAATATCTACAAGAAAGATTACGAATGTGATTTTACAAATATGAAATAATAATTTTAAAAATATACCGACCTCAGTTGCACAAGAAGCCGCAATCGCCGCATTAGTGCTTGCTACAGCCGGAATAATGTTCTTCAAGACGCCCTGCGTTAATCTATATGTTACGTTTGAGATTCCATGCTTCATCGCTCTTTCTTGAGCCTTTTCGTACACCCAGGCCACATGTTGAGGGTCATCACCATCGAGGGCAGTAGACGCACCCCATGGATTCTCTTTAGCCCACTGAATTACCTTTACATATTCTATACAATGTTCTGGCAACCTATGGAATGAAATTTATTAAATCTAATAAGAAATATTAATGAATAAATAACATTCAATAAGATAAATTTTTAGAAATTTTAAGATTATTAAATGAAAATTTTATTAATTTAAGTAGCATTATAATTATGTAACACATAAAAAACCGGCCAAGTGCGAGTCGGGCTCGCGCACAAAGGGTTCCGTAGCAGCAAATATAATAAATTACAGTTAAATCAACCTATCTCAAAAACTATAAGAGATACTTTGATCAAACCAAAAATCGTTGAAAGAGTTAATTAGCATGCATCACCTCTATTTTTTTTAGAATTTTATACCCCGTAGTTATAAAAATAGAGGGGGGGGGACATACTTTTTACGACTTTGAGAGCTGATATCTCAAAAACCGTTCACTTTAAGAAAAATGTTTTTTAGAAAACTTTATATCATTTTAAAAGACCTTTCCATTGATACCCCACACGGGTATGTACATCGAAAAAAAAAATTTCATCCCTCAGTTACATGTATGGGGGGCCCCACCCCCAATTCTTTTTTTTACTATTTAGTGTCATATTTTTGTAGCGGTTCATACAACACATATTCCCATCAAATTTCATCACTGTAGTACTTATAGTTTCCGAGTAAATCGGCTGTGACAGACGGACAGACGGACAGACGGACAGACGGACATGACGAAACTATAAGGGTTCCGTTTTTGCCATTTTGGCTACGGAACCCTAAAAAAAAGACATTACATAAACGACCATATACACAAATATAACGTAAAGTTAACCTACAAGCTTGCTGAAAACGTTAAGATTTAGTCATTAATACTTAAAAAATCTTACCTAGGAGTATTTGCTATAGTACATAGTGGAAAAGTCTTCTGCGGTGGATATAAATCAAGAGTGCATTCAATACATGCGCTCATTCCTGGTAATATCACTCTCGCATTACCTTTAAACCCTTCTGTGCCTCCATCCACTAAGGGAATTATGCTGCTTTGATCTAAACTTCCTAAAACACATTAGAAAGCATTTTGAATCTTTATTTTTGTAATATTGACAATTTAAAACAAAAATTAGATTATCATGTAAATTATGTTAATTTGAAGATGGATTTTTGTGATGTTATCAATTTTTCATTTAATTTTTTATGTAAAAATCTATATTTCATAGCACTTATACTATGTGTTGCAAATTAAAAAGCCTCCATACATATAAATCTGTTTACATTAAAATATTTTTATCATTCCAATATGAAATTTTCCAATAAGAATAAAATAATATTACTGTCATCATTATACTGAAGCAATGACATCAGCATGCCATTTAACCAACGTCTAGCTACAATAGAGTCAAGTCCACACACAACAATGTGAAATTGGCGGTAGAAACAGTCATCCAGATCTTGTATTGGACAGTGGTGTGCGATGGCTTCACAGCCAGGAACTCTGAAATGATATCCATACTAATATTATAAATGCGAAAGTAACTCTGTCTGTCTGTCTGTTACTGAATCACGTCTAAACTACTGAACCAATTTGCATGAAATTTGATATGGAGATATTTTGATACCCGAGAAAGGACATAATACCTTTTATTGCGAAATATGTACTACGGGCGAAGCCGGGGCAGACCTCTAGTTAATGATATGAGGAGGTATTTTATATGTTATAAATAAAATATATAAGCTAAATTGACTATTCTCTTCATATTTACTCAAATAAGCTCAAATATTAGACTTATATTTTGATCATAGTATGTGAATTTTTAAAAACTCGATTAAATAGTTGCTTCAATATACCTTTTATTTACAAAATCAACAGCACACTTTGCTTTTGACAAACCGATATCATTTTTTCGAAACAAAAATTGTCTATTCAAATTGGACAATTCTATTGTATCCATATCTACAATGTGTATCTTCTTGAAACCCATTAAAGCTAAGTCTTTTAGCAGCTCGCAGCCGAGGCCGCCAGCGCCAACTATAAGGACTTTGCAAGAATTCATTATAAAATCAAGTATTTCAGCTGAAGCTTCAAAATCTGGATGGCAAAAAGGACCAGATCGCTCCAAAACTTTTCTGATGTTATGCCATCGCCTTTGCTGATAATCTGCAGTTTGCATTTCACCTGTAGACATGTTTGCCCGATTGCAAATGTCGATTTAAATAATAATATTGAGAAAATACAAAACACTATAATACACTGTGTAAAGAATTTCACTAAAAGAAAATGTAACTTATTTTAATATTGATCAAAATAGTTGTATTTAACGGGCTTTAGGAGAACCTAAACCTTCTAGCTTAGAAAAGCTTTCTAGATAGTTAGTGATTTATGTTAAACAATAAATTCATATTATACAAATACAATAATAATTATAGACATCCGTGATTCGACGGTAGGGAAAAATCACAAATTCTGACATCTGTCAGGGCCGGCATCAATATGTCATTATTTGCAAGAAAATTATATACTTTGCCACCACAGATCTAGCACTAGTTTGCCACTATAGAAGTCCCACGGTGAAAAGTTGAAAACTATGAACTAAGTTTGACAGAACCGTTAAATTGTAGAAATAGGTCGCTCTCAGTCACTCTACACCACAGCTTTACACATTTACACTTAACCAAAGCTATGCGTTAGCTACTATTATGCTAGTATTCTGTGGCTATGCTTTGAACTCTAGTTTAAACTAGACAAAATATGGGACACTGTTCTGTGTATGGGACTAATGAAATGAAGGATTACATTGAAACATTGTTTAAATAAATGTGTCTAGAGTAGACTCTAATTGAGTCATTTTACATTTCCCATCTCTGTTTTGAATTCTTTGGATTTGCATTCAATATTATTGGCAACAGGAAGGCAACAGGGCACAGGTAGCGATAGCGCCACCTATCCGGGACTCCTTTCATGGCGCACTCTCTATTACTATTTTTGAAGAATCTCAAAGTCTAATTATTGATAGAAATACAAAAGTTCAATAAATTATATTTCATATAAAAAGCATTTATTAGAATCATGCTATCTTCAAAGTAAATAATTGTTAAATATCCACCAGTTACCACTATTACCATAGAATAATTATTCATACAATATTTTTAAATGTTTCTTCGTAATAATAAGGCTATATTAAGTTTTTGAAGCAGAATATAATGTATTTTAAATAGGTGGAATGATATATGTTTGTTTATATTTACAAACATTGCTTTTTATCGTTTTACAAAAGAAATTAATCAAGAGACAACAAGAAGAGATCGAATTCACACGGCACACCCTACTTCCGACTTCCGTCATTAAAAAGAAAAGTCGTTCAAAAATGTTGAAAGTAATGAAAATTTACTTTTGAAACAAATCGATATTTAATTAAATCATTTAAATTTTAATTATATTATTTTGTAAATTGCTGTAGATTAATTTTAGAATAGTGTACATATTACAGATAACATATCAATGGCATGATTTTGTGGCTGGTTGGTTAGCATAGAATACAAAATTCCAAAATCCGAGGACAATCGTGCATATAGCTATATATTCATTTGTTACTTATGGAGGTGTGATGGAGGCGCAGTGGTCGAAGATAGGCAATTTCATGTTTGCGATTTCAAGGAACTTGGTGTGAGTACGCATATTAAATTGATTTAATAGGATTCTATAGTGTAAAATCTATAAATAAAATAAAACTTAACGTTATAACAACCAATGTTTTTGATGATATTTGAGGGAGAGACTGACAGGCTAATAGAAAGATATTCTGATCTATTCAGCAAAAAACCCATGCTTACATTTAGGAATATTGTTCGAAATTAAATTTATTTATATTTAATGCAGTGTGTTTATTCAAGTTTATACGTTATTTTAATTATATTTGATGTTAGATAACAATGTGCCACCGACGATGTCGTTTTGGTAGTTAGACGGTACGCGATGTCGTAGCTATAAAGAGGTTCATGGTTATGAATGATTTATGAATTTATATTTAAACCCGTAAGTTTCCCAATAAGAGAATAATGAGAAAAATAATTCACAGTGAGCATGCATATTTTGCACTTTTTAAATTAAACTAAAGTTGTAAATTCGTCAATAGATGTCAATATGGCTGGTAATAGAGTAAGTGCTAAGACGAGAGGAAAAGAAGACAGGAGCAAATTTAATAAAAATGTTACGCAAAATAATGAAGACTCGGAAGATCTCGATTATAGTTTGCTTAGAAAGCCCATACCTACAAGTGTTACAGGGTTTGCTCAAGCAAGAAAAGTGTTTGATTTAGCCACAGAAGAGGTAAGAATTTACAATTTTTATATTTTACATATTTAGTTATTAGATATGATAATTCACATTTATAGAAGACATTATCGAAATTATATAGCTATCTACCTAGACAATATCTGCTATACCTGTATTGTATAAGTATATAATTGCTTTTGTAATGACTGTATGACTCATTGTATACTGGTGGTTCTTGATTTAATAAATGTAGTGAAAGTACTTACATATAATTTAAAAATTATATTCATGCAAAAGTGTTCTTTGGGTTTCAAGTTTAACATACTTTTTAATATTTTCCTTTAAAAATTATAATGAGATATTTTTTTTTCAGCTTAAAGAACTGCTTACAAATGAATGTGATTTGCTATATGAATGCAAAGTTTGCAGAAATTTATTTAGAAGTTTAATGAATTTCATTTCACATAAAAGGATTTATTGTAAGGAAAAGTTCAATTGTGCAGTGCACAGCCATTTCACAAGTGTCAACTCAACGGTATGTATGTTTTATGATAATATAAAGGTTTCAACATACAAACATTCATTATGTTTGTTTGTTGAATAAACTCATAAGTTACTGAGGGCTGATTTTTCAATCCTTGGTTAAAAATTATTCGTCGAATCGTATAAAACTACCATTTTAAAAACATATTCTAATTGCCCGTATTTGACAGTTTATGTGACATTTTAAAATTA
The DNA here is from genome assembly GCF_061535395.1 of Colias eurytheme. Lineage (NCBI taxonomy): Eukaryota > Metazoa > Arthropoda > Insecta > Lepidoptera > Pieridae > Colias > Colias eurytheme. The sequence continues at coordinate 1,651,499 of NC_142989.1, read as the reverse complement.
TCGTGTAATACTTTATTGGACGGATAAGTTTTATCCAAGCATTGAAAAATCAGCCCTAAGTTAAAAATATTAAATTATTGTTAACTTTCAAACTAAAATATTTACTTCTAGGTAAAGTTACCTAAATTTTATAACACAAGATTAACCTTTGTAAGAATTGATGATTGCATCAAGTGCAATTGATTTTTAGATCAAATTTTTACTGTATATGAGAAATTATAACTTTATTTTATAAATTTTCTCTATGGCTATCTCTGCCAAACAACTCCAATATAAACTTATGTCACAATAAATTATATTATATTTTATAGGCCAACGAATTACTGAAGATAAAAAAGTTTGAGGAGAATTATTCGGAGTTTTTAAAAGAAAAAACACAAGAACCAAGTGAAAATGTTGAGGAAAATGATGCAATTCCCATGACAAAAGATTTAACAACAGTAATTGAAAAGATTGTCACTTCTAGAGGTATTCAAGAGGATCAGTTGAAAGAACAAGATGTGGTATTACAGAAAATTCCCAAAACGTCTGTTGCCGTTTATCAAAATATTAAATACAATGATACTTCCAATGTGGATGATATGCGAACACAGGTATTTTATTTCATTTTATAGCAGACATTGCTTTATATATTTTACCATATTAAATACTAGCAGTTTACCCTAAGTCATTTGCGTTTAGAAATTTCTGAATCCAAACCTTGAGTTTAGTGCACTGAAAAATTTCATCAAAATTGGTTCAGCCGTTTTTGAGTAGTTTAGAGACGTACAAAATTACAACAGAACTAAATAGAAAGAAAATGAAGAAGATATGAATCTAATTAGTTTTAGTTAGTATAAACCCACTAATATTGACCACATACTTGTGTGGCTTGCGACTGAAATTTGAAACAAGTCTTAGGTTTTCACTATATTTATATGCCAGATGTTGTATGTCTTCAAGTATATCACTGTAAGAACTAGTCAATGTGTACAATATTATAATTAATATCTGCTAAACAAATCGAAGTACATAATTAACACAAAGATATGTCAAAATGTGGTGTAATAGTTATAAGGCCAAACATGAATTTTACAATAAAGTAATTTTTTACAGCCGAATGTAGTGAAATTATACGAATACCGAAAATTTGTGGTTAAAAAATAATTTATAATTGACTGTTTGAATAGTTACATAAGTATACAATTTTTATAATTTTTGAAATAAAAAAAATATTACCATTACATTGACTAACATTAAAAAAAATTTCAATCCAAGATGGCCGCCAACACAAAATTGGGCGGGGGTTTTTAAATCAATAATTTAATACATTTTTTATAATTTGCTGAAATGATTCTCTTTTTTCAGGTGAATGAATTGGACACAATACTATCACGACAAAATGCAGTATTACAAAGTGATGGCAAATTCAAAATTGAGAGCAATGTGGATTCTGAATCTGAAGGTGTTATACAAATAAGTGATGATGATGACAATGATTGCATAGGCAATCTTAAGTGTAAAATATGTGAGTACAGTGAAAGCTAATAGCTTTTCTTCTTATGTGTTTCGACACAAACAAGTTTTGTAATGAAAAGCATAGCAAAAACTTGCTAGCACTTTTATCAGACTATTAAAGATGTTAGATATTCATTTGATTTTCTGTGTAATTTTGTTTTTTTACTTATATTTGAAACTTGTAATAAGTGAACAGAATTAATTCTCTTTGCAAGTAGAAACACTTGACATCCAATTAATTTTAATGTATTAATTATTTATAAGTACATAATAAGTCTAAAGGTATATTTAAATGTTAATTACAATAATAAAGTGTAATATATTTCAGGCGAGCTTCAATTCTCAACGCAAAAGACGTTAAAGTCTCATATAAAAACAAAGCATTTGGAAAGTCGTCTCGTTTACCCGTGCCCTGATTGTCTCGAAATATTTTCAACGTCATGGAGTGTTTACAGACATTTATTCAAAGTTCATCGGTATGTATAGATTGATTCTATAGAATAATGCACAAAATATTTTTTTGCAAAATATTTTGTGCATTATTCTATAGAATAATGCACAAAATATTTTGCAAAAAAAATATGAAGGGTTTTGTTTGTGTCCTTATTTTTGTACTTGTTAACATATTTAAATTTAAAATTTATTTTAATAAAGTGACAAAATTATTTAAGTACTGATTGTCTCCTTATTCAGGTCTAATTTCGTGTAAACCATTTATTGTTAGTATAATTATTATAGTTCTGTTGTTGTTACTCCTTAGAAAAACTGCAGCGCAGATTCGAAGGTTGCGTGAAACTATTCAATCGAAATCCTTCCGTATGAACAACCCACCGGCGTTTTATGAAAAACGCAAGTCTAATATGAAAAATGCTACAGTACAGAAAATTACTGAGGAGGAGAGAATAGATCAAGAAAATCAGGTAACTTATTATATTTTTTATGTATGTGTTGACCAAGTCTAAAGTACTTGACTTTATAACCTGTTTTGGTAGTGACTTAATTAGACATTCCTGTTTTAGCCATATTTTAATGTCAAGGACTATAGTGATATTTTATTAAATCTGTGTATATCATGATCAAAGTTGGCAATGGGAGATGTCACCCGTTTTGATTGGTCTTTTCTTTTTTTTTATCTCACATCGAGATTCTAAACAGACCAATCAGATGCGATTTCAACTCTTTCATTCTGTACCCACATTCACTTGAAGAATAGTATTGTTAATAAATGCTTGTTAGGACAAGTGGCGTGGATTCGCTGTAAGGCCGGCCGTACACGGGCCGCTTCAAGCAGTTGAGACTGACGGCTTGAAGCCGCTACCGCGCGGTGAACTATAAACATTCATTCACTGCCGTACACGGACAGCTCGAGCTGTCGTGACCGCTTCAAGCCGTCAAATGCGCGGTTTGTAGCAACAGCTCGAGCAGTCGTTAACTGCTCGAGCCGCCCGTGTACGGCCGCTCTAACATGGAGATTGCAATCAGACCAATTAGATACAATATCAACCGTTTTTAAGCTATTGCATAGCTTCTATCGCGGGCCTCGAGCGCGGCGACAGAGTGTAAAAATTCCGTAACGAAAACCTTACACCTCCCACTCCAACCGGCACAGCGGTGCGATTCTATGCAATAGCTTTACCGCGGCAGTCCTCGAGTGTCACCCGTATTTTTGAAGTGAAAACTTCTTTAGCGGCGTTGAGCACTTTTTCTGTAATGGGTATAAAATCTTAAACTCGCGTCAGGCCACGTGACCTGGATCGAAAAAGCGTAAGACGGATACCATTCCAAAATATCAAACATGTTCAACGTTAATAATCAAGTTTTCTCTTCTGCCGGCACTCCCGGAGTGCAATCCGTCTTTTTTTTTATAGTATGTACCCACATTTACTTGTACTAATAGTAGAGTAAATAAATGAATGTGTCAGGCGTGGATGGACAACATGGAGGGCGACGGCGAGGTGCCGCGGTGCGGCGGGTGCGGGCGCACGTTCGAGCGGCGCGCGGCGCTCGCGGCGCACACCAACACGTGCCAGCCCCGCGTGCGCGCGCTCGCCGCCCGCCGCCCGCCCGACACCAAGCGCATCGAGATACAGATCCGCAAGGACTACCACAAGGGGCCGCCCGCTCGAGGTGAGTCGTGTTGCCATGGCAACGCGTGCGTACAGTTGTGCAAAGGGGCCGCCGTCGTCAGTGTGTTGCCTTGGCAACGGGCCAAGCGCAGATAGATAGAGATGAGTCACACTGCGTTGCAACGCGCATTGAGATTGTTAGTGTATGGTTTGTATTGCCATGACAACGCGCCAAGCGCTACCAGATACAAGTCCGCAAGTGGCCACCCAAGCGTGAACACGCCTTAAATTATTGGAATTGTTGGGGATTGGGGTAAATTATAAGATATGAGATTGAGATATATTAAGTTCCATAGGTCGGTTATCCATAGGTCGCTGGTTCAAATCCGGCTCGAAGGACCAATGTATGGGGGAGGTTTGGGGTAATTTATAAGATATGAGATTGAGATTTGAGATATATTTATTTATTCACTATAGACTTATGGGATGAGATGAGATAGGGATTTATGATGGAGATCCGCCCGGAACGGAATCCGACTGCGGACTAACTATGTTAAAATGATTAATACATTATAATAAAAGGTGCAACATCGACGGATTGTATTCCGGGAAGTTGCATTGTCTGTACGATTAGGTACTTAATCATAAAGGAATATTAAATGGAAATTTGTGTGGACGTACCATTACAGCCTGCTAATCTTTCAAATACATAACATACATTTTCTATTGTTAATTTTACAGAAAAGAACACTGCCGAAGACGCACCGTTACCCTCGAAACCGCAAGTACAAAATGAGAAAAAGGAAGCTCCAATTGAAAACACTTTGACCGAAGCCATTATGAGTATTGTTGGAGTGTCCACAAATCAAGAAGTGGTTGATATCGCACCTATAGAACAAATTACTGACGATCCGCCTAAACCTAGTATTAATGTAGATACTTTCAAACCTATGCATAAATTGAGGTTTTCTCACCAAGCCGAGAAGAGCAATTTTAATGCATTAAAGAAAAAAGTACTACAGGATGTCGATATAGACCAATCGTCGTGTAAAAAATGTGAATTTAAATGTAAGCAACCAAACGAACTTTACAGCCATGTAGCAGGTCACTACAAATGGTTGCGTTACGCATGCAAACTGTGTAATTTCAAACATTATGAATTCGAGAAAGTTCCGGAACATGTGAAGATTGTTCACAAACTAAAGGGTGATTCTGATTTCTATTTTAGTACAGTTAAAGCGATCGATGGTGTCGAAGCGACATTGTTATCTGATGTAACTGAAGACGCAAGTGAAGCGAATGAAACTAGTCCTGACTCCAGGCGACCTAGTAGATGTTCCAGTGATTCTAGCAGATTGTCTGATGACAGCTCATCGAGTAGTACAAGAGTAGAAACTGGAAGTAGAAAGAGGAAATCGAATCCATATAGAAGCATTACTAGGAAAAAGAGAGAAATCAGAAATGGTAACATCCTTTTAAAATTTATTGATTCATTTATTATTTAACTAAGTACGATTTTTTTTAATTTAAAAAACAAAGATCAAGACTGAACTAATTTTAACATAATAAATTTTGAAGCCTAGTAGTCTGAAATTTTAATATTACAGAACAAAGATGTTAGAAGTTAGAATAGGACCATGGTAACAAATTTATTTTATTTCTTGCAGATGAAGCTGATGGTGATAGCAAAGATGGCGAAGATTCACCCCAAAAAGACGTCATAAAATTAGATAACGACTCATCTTCAAATTCAAAAATATTTGATGAAAATTCGTCTGATATAGATGACTCTGAAGAAAAAAGTAGTAAACGTCTCAGACTCGATGATATTACTTCAGTCGTACCAAGAAGACCAGTCAGAAAACGGACTAGACCTAAAAATGAAGATTTTGAATATGATTTATCGAATCTCCTCAAAATGGAAGCGCAGGGCTACAGGGATTCGGTGTCAGCCTCTAATGTTAAAGCGGTTTCAACTAAAAAGAAACTACATCAGGAGCTTCAAAATAATTATAACAGTATTAATAAAGAATGTTGTGGAGCTTTGACTTCCCTGTCTAGATTATCCGTCGATAGTGGTAAAGCTCATATGAAAACTTCCAATTTTGCAATTTACTCATCAAATAAAGAACAAAGGATATCCAATATATTTGTTAGACCCATGCTGCCAAAAATCACTCGCGTAGATAAAACTTCCCTTTTAAAAGAACCGTCGGAAAATAAGGATATAAGTAAAAGTACAAAAGTTCCCGAAACAAACGAATCTGTAGTACAACAAATTATAGAAGATGATAAATCACCAAGTCCTCCTGTAACTGAATCAAATGTAGTAGATAGCAGAGTTAATACTGAAACCAATAATACAAAAGAAGTTAACGATGATAATCCTGCAAGTCAAACCACCGATTCTAGTTCTCAAGATAAAACCAAATCAAATTTAAATTTAGTTCCTATAAAATTCCGGAAACAAAGTATAGACCTTATGAAAAATCCCCTCATTAAAAAGAATATTACCGACTTTAGCAAGGCCGGTATGAAAACAAAAATTCTCGTTATCAAACCATTGAACAGAAAAGATGGCGCTCAAAGTATAAATGCACCTTTGAAGTTTCAAACGATAAAGTTAAAAGATCCCGTAAATATTTCCAATGAGGAGAAGAAATCGGATCAGGTTGTTGTGGTGAAAGTGCCCAAAGTAGATTGTGCGCGACCAGTTATAGTTAGTAACAATAATAACGAAAGTAGTTCCGTATCGGATACTAAAGCGACAGACAGTGAAAAAGACAAAGCAGAAAATTGTGATAGTAAAATAAGTGAAGAAAATTGTACTGAAGCTGATAACGAAAAGATTTCAAATGTAAATAGTGATATAGCTCAATCTGAAGCTTTTCCAACCGAAATCTCGGTGCCTGTGGCTGATACAGATGTAGCAGTCCAAAGCTGAATGAAATAATATGATAATGTATTTTATTTTTATTTAGAACATGTACAGTTTATGTTAGTTAGTTAGCTATGCCAATTAAATGATATAATAATTGCAGTGATCTTTTCTTGTTTACCCTATAAATCAATGGAATTCAAAAATAAAAGTATCAAAAATTTAAACTAGCTGCTGAATGAGTTCTTTCTTTTAATTCTAATGTTCCTGTGTGAAAATCGGCATTAAAATAGCCTTAGTTACTCCTTATAATATTAGCTATCAGTCAGTGAAAGTACCGTCAAAATCGGTCCAGTCGTTCCTGAGATTAGCCGGAACAAACAGACACACAAAAATTGCTGTTTTGCAGTGCAGTGTATTTATGCATTATCGAAAAAATAGGTTGTTTCAATATTAAAAACAGACACTCCAATTTTATCATTGGTAAGTATGATTTAATTTTGATATTATAACAACAGCATTTTTCATCTCTGTACCTACTAACTTAATAAAGTTCAGACTGAACAGCTTATTTAACGTAATTTCAAGTAGGAACTAAATAACAAAATTCATGCAAAAAAGGAAATTATGTCGATCACTGGAACGGCCAACGGAAACCAAATTTATGACGTGTGACGACACAAATATGAAATAGGTCGGAGGGTCGGAGGCTTGGGATTTAGAATACATAATACTCCAGTCAGTCAAGACAATCAATTCATAATTTCATAATAATTCCAAAAGTTTTCAAACTTCGGTCAAGTGAATGGTACATTGGGACGACAATAAATCTCCTTTTGCAACCTTGTCCGCAGTCCGGAACATTGTTAAAATTGCAATTAATTTAATTATATGTACTAATTTTTGCTGTATGGTCGTGAAAAAAATTCCAAAAGTTCTACAAACTTGGGGAAGTTTTCCATATAATATTTCATATCACGTATTAAATTTGCAACCAATCTCAGTGTACGGAACATTTTTTGTTAATGAATATTAATGTTTTTTTTATTAAACTGAATGAAAACGTTGAAAATGTCGAAAAAATATACCGAACGGTATGCGAACGGTTGAATAAATTTGCAACCTTTTTCTAATTATTTTTGATTCGAATCCAATTGTCTAAAAATGTCAGTCGGTAAATAAAGATTTATGAATGCAATTAAGGACCTCAAAAATCCATTTCATTCTTATCAGAATTACAATAATTTATGTAGATAATTATGGCAAAAAATGTATTAGATGAGTAGGACGTAGGTAAGTAGGTATGTAATAATAATAATCTTGAAAGCAAGATAATCTTGCGTAACCATGGACGTATAAAAAAAGACGGACGGTATATCGCCTAAACATTGAGTGAAGCCTAGTAATGGCGGCGAAACATCCATGTGTGTGTGCCATGTTGCCATGGCAACAGCTGTGTTGATGACAATGGCGGCTGTATTTTTTTCTATAAATTTTGCCGTAATAATTTTGTCATTAAAACATAAAAGAAATAACTTGCTTCCCTGTGGAATGTAATCCCTTGTGTTTTGTTATTTAAAATTGTACTGTTGCGACACCATTTAACAACGCATGACGGCATTTTAAATATTTTTTGTGAAACAGTGACGCAGTTAATCAGTCGGTAGTTCACGACGTAATGGCGGCCGACTAGCTTACTATGGTGAGAGTGTGTGCGTGTTTATTGTCTTTACGCGATCGCTAGCTTACTATGGTGGCTTCACGTTGTTTGTTCGTAATACGGCGTCCGTCTTTTTTTATACGTCCATGTGCGTAACATTATTAGCATTTAATTTAATTAAAGTACACAACAGTGTCTGTAGAGGTCATATTGTGGTTACTTTTATTTTATTGGAATTTTTTTCTCTCATACATAATATATAAAAGATCATTAATTTACGAACTTGGTATCTCCAAAGTAAGAGTCTAACCAATATGTTTACATAACATTCAAGTAGGGTTAGAAAATTTGTAAATTTATTTTAGTTAAGTATACATATGAAAACTATGTACTAAACTCGAATTATGAGGTTATTATCGTGCATTTTAAGAATTTGAGCAATAAAAAGATTGTTTAGCTATAGATATTTATTTTGAAATAAGATTACACTTTCATACATTCACTTTATGACAGTTATGCACTCTTCGCAAGTGTTTCGGCCTTAGCAACTACTTCTTCAATAGGTCCAACCATGTAGAAGGCGACCTCAGGAAGGTGGTCGTATTCTCCTTGCAAGATCTTTGAGAAACCTTTAATGGTCTCCTCAAGGGGCACCAATTTACCAGCATGACCTGTGAACACTTCAGCAACTTGGAAAGGTTGGGAAAGGAATCTCTGGATTTTACGTGCACGTGCGACTGTCAGCTTGTCTTCCTCAGATAACTCATCCATACCCAAGATAGCAATGATATCCTGGAGGGACTTGTAGTCCTGCAGAATCTTCTGAACACCACGTGCAACATTGTAGTGCTCAGCTCCGATAATGTTGGGGTCCATGATACGTGAGGTCGAGTCAAGGGGGTCCACAGCAGGGTAGATACCCAGTTCAGCAATGGCACGGGAGAGTACAGTGGTGGCGTCCAAGTGAGCGAAAGTGGTGGCAGGGGCGGGGTCAGTCAAGTCATCAGCAGGTACGTAGATAGCCTGCACTGAAGTGATGGAGCCCTTTTTGGTGGTGGTAATACGTTCCTGCATAGTACCCATGTCAGTGGCCAAAGTGGGCTGGTAACCTACAGCGGAGGGAATACGACCCAACAAGGCAGACACCTCAGAACCAGCCTGTGTGAAACGGAAAATGTTGTCAATGAAAAGCAGCACATCCTGACCCTCCTGATCTCTGAAGTACTCAGCCACGGTCAAACCAGTCAGAGCGACACGGGCACGGGCGCCGGGGGGCTCGTTCATCTGTCCGTACACAAGAGCTACCTTGGAGGTCTTGTCCTTCAGAGAGATTACACCGGATTCAATCATCTCATGGTACAAATCGTTACCCTCACGGGTGCGCTCTCCTACTCCGGCAAATACAGAGTAACCACCATGGGCTTTAGCTACGTTGTTGATGAGCTCCATAATGAGTACAGTTTTGCCTACACCGGCACCACCGAACAATCCAATCTTTCCTCCCTTGGCGTAGGGGGCCAACAAGTCTACGACTTTGATACCAGTTACCAAGATCTCCTGCTGGACAGACATGTCCACGAACTCGGGGGCTTCGGCGTGGATGGCAGCTCTCTTGTCAGTGGGAATGGGGCCACGCTCGTCAATGGGCTCACCAATAACGTTGATGATACGGCCCAGAGTCTCCGCTCCGACGGGGATACGGATAGGAGAGCCGGAGTCGAGCACGGGCTGGCCGCGTACCAGACCTTCGGTACCGTCCATGGCAATGGTACGGACGGTGTTTTCTCCTAAATGTTGCGCCACCTCAAGGACAAGCCTTGGGGATCGGTTTTGTACCTCCAACGCATTTAGGATGGGAGGTAGATCGTCTTCAAACTGAACGTCTACGACGGCACCGATGACTGCAACTACCTTACCTTGCCCTTTGCCTGCAGCTTTGGCAGCATAATTTCTGTTTCCTGCAGAAACGGACACAATTTTTCCACATTCTGCAACAGATTTTGCAGCCAGAAGGCTGCTACCCACTCTTCCTACAGCCCCTAACATTTTTAATAAATGATATGCACGGGCTAGGTAAGGATTTGTCGAAAAGTTAAATTATGTAATAACCTTAATACGATACGATATCTGCGGCAAGTCAGATACGTATAATGTTACCAGTTTTCGTTACGGAAGTATGGATACCAAAATTGTTATCAAAGCAAGGCAACACATCTTATTATTATGGCCGTGATTAGCTGTGATTATGGCCCATGTTCATTTTTCATTTTCAAAAATATTTATTTTAGAACTAGTTTATGTTTATTAATCACTCTTATTGTTTAGCATATTGCATATGAAGCACGATTAACAAATAACACAATTAATTAAATTGTAACAAATATAGAACATACTCATAAGTTATTAATATTTAATATCCAGTCATGGCTTTATTATAATGTAATCACAAATATAAGACAATACATAATTAAAATTATCATTCTATAATATAAAAAATACAGTTCGCTGTGGTTCGCTAAGGGTTCGCTGAAAGTCTGGTTAAAAATTTAAATTTGCAGATATCTTTTTAGAGTTTCTGAATTCTGAGTTTTAAGAAAATAATGTGTCAATTCACAATTGTCAAAATTAAGATGTCATATTTTGTCATGCATAACATGCATTATCATAAGTTGCAATTTTCACTTTATTTTTAATGCAATAAATTATAAAAGTTCTAACTTCTGGAATTTGAATAAATATGACAATTTTAATAAATAATTGAAATCTATATAATAATTTTATAAGCAGCGCTTACATTCATAAATCAGAATGATAAGACGTAGTTTGTTTTCTCCTGTAAGTTATTATCATGTTCTGGGTTCCCTTGTTTTGTTTTTTTCTTAAAAGATGCCTATTTATTTTCCTGTACATACAGCTGAACTATAATACTATAATTTATTTAAACAATGTTGTTTTAGATGCTTCGGCAGTACGCACTAAAAGGTTATGTTGATTATGCAAGACCTTGCAATATTATTCCATGCTGTGAAGTATTGAATCGTAGAGTACAAAGCACCATGGCTGTTGATGAAAGCTACCTCAAGAAATTCATGAAGGCAGTGGGATGGATGGATCAAGAAAGAGCTGTAAATATTGCCCTTAATTATATTGAAATATCCTATACTAGCTGTCCCGGCGAACTTTGTACCGCCCTGTCAATGAATGTTGTGTTACCTTTTATCTGAACTAATTTAGGCTTTGATGAACGTAATATAATGATACAAAATAAATATTTATATGGATTGATATGTAATAGTATTTTATTTTATTACTTCAAACACGTCTCAGAGAAAAATGACTGAATTTTAATAATTTGTGCAGCATGGATTAACTCTTTTCATTCTTTAACTGTTATCGACCACGCCATCGTTTCGTTTCACTTTAGTTGTGATAATAATTTTACCATTATCATTGGGCGATCGACGCTGATACAGTGGGTAACAATCATATTCGTGATAACAACGTTATGTCGGTCTAGATCGGTTTCAGGATTAGCAATCCCCGCACACTCATAGGTATATTTTATCTGCCCGAATCCTTTCGACTAACCAAATTAAAATGTGTGCATGCTGCAAGCCAGATTGTTGTCATTCGATTGAATACATCCATCATTGAATAATCCCAAAGATGTGTTCCATTAATGTAACTCATCAGTGATCGGATTTTTTGCTTGAAAACACGTGTGGTGATGTCGTGCCGATCACTTGATATGTGTCCGGGAAGCAGCAGTTGAATAATTTCGGATTACATATAAATGTAATGAATAAATCTGGCCTACCATAATGACGAACATAATATTATTATGTCATTGCATCTTGTGCATATTCACTTGGGCCGTGTATGTCGCCGGTAAAATAATCAATAGACCAACATTTTCTGCACCTTCTTCTGTGCTAATTGCATCGCATAAATTTATGTAATCTTCAAAACGCAATTTAGCTTGTTTATAGCAATATTGTTGACGCAGTCGACGAAATCGCAACAAATAATTGTCAGAATTTTTACATTTTTATAGAATTTTTTTATTATTTAATCGAACTAAACTTCTTGGTTAGTTTCCCCACCAAAAATACCTTATTAATTTCTGAAAACACGCGTAAACACAAACATTTGAGGAATTTTTATGTATCTGCTTTTATTGCACTTTTTAATAATTGATTTTAAAATAAATACAAACAATATTTATTTACCCTTTTTAATTTTTTATTATTTTACACATAATACATTTTTGAACGCATGAATGTCAAACATTATTTTCCGTATTTGACAGGATTGACAACTAATGATTGACATGTACGAAAATCAAAATTTTGGGAAAATATTTATTCGTCTAGTTTTTGTTGTTTTTATGATTTATTCTTCTTTTCTGGACGGAGACAAATCCAACGAATCTAAAACCATGAAAATTGGTTCAGCAGAACTCGAGTTATAAGTGTTGGAACATACAGACTTTCTTTTATATATATAGATATAGATTTAAAGTTTATTTAAATCCAGTTTCGTAATAATTATGGAAGCCAGGTAGCAATGAATGATACTCCTTACTAAATTTAGGCATAAATACATAATATTATGTTGATCATTTTGGAATATAAACAATATATTAATTTAGAAATCTAAACAATCATTCATTATTTATTTTACAATATAGTACTAAATTTTTAATCATAAAATTCTATTTTAATACTAGCGGTCCGCCCCGGCTTCGCCCGTGGTACATATTTACGTTTTCTCTACATAAAAACCATCCTCGTACTTCAAGGAATATAATAAAAAAAGAATTATCGAAATCGGTTCAGCCGTTCTCGAGTTATGCACTTACCAACACCTTTTGCGATTCATTTTTATATATAAGATTTTAAGTTGTTTAACAAATGCAATCTATAAGTTTTACAATAAGAATACATCTATCCATATGCATCTTTATTTCAGCGGCTTAAACTTACCGGTTATTTCCTATACGAGTGCGTACCTGAAAAAATAGCATATCAAGAGTGGTTTGAAGTGCTAGAGCTCCCAGATACATTTACGTCTTGGTTCATAGTCACGGAACTGCATGTATGGTTGATACTCGTTCGTTATATGGCTGAAGATGTTACCGTTACTGGGGATAAGAAGAAATTATTGAAGGGAAACGGCCATTTTGTAAGGAATTGTATTATAGAAGCACTGTGGGCGGACGTCGCTAATAGGATTAAGTTGTTAGAGGTAAGGCTTGATAAATGTTTCATACACTTTAATTAATTGTTATTTTTAAATATGCTATCTTATTTGCTTATTAATTTTTTGATGAATACAACTTATATCATGTGTATTAAAATATATTTTAGAATGAGCATTGAGAATATAATTCATGTATTTTTTAGATTATTTGATATGTTAAATTCAGCATAAATAATACATTGCAAAAGACTATTAAATTTTTTATTAAAACACAAGAAAGTTGTGATAGAAATACCACACATAACTCAAAAACGGCTAAACAGCTTTGAATGATTCTTGTTTGTTGTATGTCTTAATAAGGATAATAACTTTTGAAAATTTGGAAAATTTATCTACAAATAATGTCTTAGAATTTAATGTATGGAAATACACACTGAAAAGAATTTTAACCCCTTGACCACCGAGCGGCCCGATTGGCCACGACACAATAGATTTTCTATTGTGTCTGCGATTCCAGGGGCTGAGGCACATAAATAATTCTAATATAATGTTCTTTCAGGGTGCAAATCCTACCATAGCTAAGAAACAAGTGACAGAACTATCAGAACAATTTCAAGCAGCACTAGTGGGTTATGATGAAGGGTTAGATGACGATAAGGTGTTGGCTGCAGCAGTGTGGAGAAGGTTTTATTCATTGTCACATGATGTCAAAGCAGCACATATTGAAAAGATTGTACATTTTATACGGCATCAGGTAAATAACTTGTTTAGATATTAAAAATTATTAACGCGATGTCGCGACGTCATTTGTATAATATGACGAAAATTTAAATTATTATACATTTTCGGGTACAAAACTCATTAGAAAACTTAAAACAATCATATCATAGCATTTCGCAGAAGTTATGTTCAATTATATCACTTATTAGAAAACTCTGCCTGTATAGATGCATAGGCAGAGTTTAGCTTCGGACACTGAGTGTGATTGTGAGTCTAGTTATTTAATGTAAATCAATGTAGTATATTAGGGTTAATTTTGTTCATAGAATCTATTCCTAAAATTCCCTAATATGAATAGAATAACTTAGCGATTTTTTTTATTGCCTCATAATCATTCAGTGTCTATTTTATGTTTTAGCGTCAGTTTTATACCACTTACTTGATACGAATCGTTTAATTTATCTGTCAACTTAAATAATATATATAATACGACAAATGGTGTTCAGCAGGCTATCATGGATATCAACAAGTAGTGAATTTGGTCCTAAATCTAATATGTGCCTTTTTTATATGTAGAATGTGTGTAAAAATGTGCATTTCTTAAAAATCGTAATCCATTTTTTCAGATGGCAACCTTAGATAAAATACCAAGTAAAGATTTAAATTGGAAGCCTCAATTAGCGTGGTTAAGTATAGCGGATCATTAGTTTAAAAAAATAAATTATATATTGTTGAGATTTAGAAATAAAACAATTTAATTTAAAACAATGCTTTTATTTGAACACTTATGCGAAGAATAATCTTCGTAATTCCTCACACCTCTCTCTTTCGAACAACACAGTGACAACAACTTTGCACAGATTATCAATTTTACAGTAATCATTGCAATGCGGCCATCTTGTGTCGCTAAGTTTTGAGTAAAAAGCGTTATAGATGTCTAGTAACGATTTTTTATCTGTGACCATAGAATTTACCAAGTTATTTAGAGTCGTGGGCGAAAGGTCTTGGATACCAAATGTGTTCTTTAGATCGTAAAGTTGGAACCAGTGCGGTCTTCTACCCGGAGTCAGATTGGCTTCAGTTAAGTTGTAAATGTAATTGTCGATACTCAATGGTTCCTGAAAAAAAAATTATTGAAAAAATGTTGCTACTGAAAAAATTTTTTTCTCAATTTTGAATAAACTTTCTAGATAATAAGTATATCACGATTCCACGATTTTTTATCGATATGAAATCTACACGATAATCTTATAAAAACAAAATAAACCTGTATTTAGAAAGCATTAATAAATAAAAAATATGCTAAATATAAAATACATACGAAATTTTCCGGTCCAAAAGTAGCGATCTTATAATTGAGATTATAATTCGAGTAAGTGGTAGCGCTACCACCGCCCCAAGCAACCGCTACGGGGCTGTTGGCTTCGTCGTAGAACAATCTGAACTCGTCTGAATGTAGGTGCCCGTTGAATTCCGCTGCTATCGTTGATTTGAATCTATGGAAAATATTTATTAATTATTTGTAAAAGTAGAAGCGTGCAATTATAAATTAGCCTATAATGAGTAACTTTTATAAAATCATCATTTCTATCAAGCGAGCTATCTTGAAAGTTCCGATAAAATCTCTTAAAACCGGTCCTTAGGAACTAAGAATAGCGCGATCAATCATACAAACTTCAGTTTTATATTATTGGGTATAGAAATATAGATTGGAATATATTTTACTATAAAACATGTACCTATTAACAATACGATTGTACTCGCGGGTCCAAGTATGTGTTAAATCATGCACGCCGGGTGGAATATGACTCAGAATATGCACTTTTTCGCCATTTTGTTCAGCTTTGTAGAGCTCTCCTACAAGCCAGTCCAGGTGATTCTTAGCGTCCAGAGGATCGAATACTAACCACCTGAAAGAGAAGCTAGTGATTAACTTATTCTTGGTTATTTTTTTTTATTAATATAGTGTAGTATAAAGGGAATTGTGGAAATGGCAAAACAATATAAATAGAGCAGTTGTACGTTAAGAACTTTTTATTTTTTACATATAAAGCATTAAAATGATTTTAAAGATTTGAAAAATTACGCGACGGATGCGTTACGAAACGGCGAAGGACGCGGGTTCTGATCCTGCTCCATCATGGAATTTTTTTTTCTTAAAATAACAGTTCTCAATCTAATTAGAATCAGCATCTCATCATGAGCATTATAGGTACTTAAAAGTTGAAATTGAGTTACAGATTTCATAATGATCTCATTGAGTTACTATGTACTACGTACTAGAGAGGCCATCGCTACTACACTATTTGTAACACTAGTTAGAGTCAATTGTCTCAAACTATTTTTTTTTTGTTACATTGATTGGTTTTAATTGTATTAGATGTATTACTAGTAACTCAATGTGTATTACCAGTTATTTTTGTAGGCGACATTGGTGTTGATTGAAATGACCCGTAAACCCGGTCGGACAACCATAGAGAACTCTCCCCGTCTACGCATTGTTTCCTTTGCCTCGTCAGTTAAATACAATCCCCATTTTTTAGCCAAACCTTCATATAACCAGGTGGTGTTCAGTTTTTCACCAGTTACTCTCTCTGGTGCGAATCTGTTGACAAACGATTTTTAATTCTTTAAAAATAATTTTAAAATGAGAAAATTTTTCAAGCAATAATTAATTCGTTAAAATTAAAATCAAGTTAATAAACTGTCTTTAAAATGAAATTACAAGCAAAAGTTTTTAAGAGCACGATAAATAACAGCGCTTGTCAGTAGTTATTTGATATTTCTCTAAAATATAAATATATTACTGGTTAGTAGGTTGAGATTCGTGATTGCCAATAGTAGCTAAAACTGGAATATGGTCGCCAAAAGTTTTTCTAATTTTTTCCACGAGGTAAAGGTTCACATCGTTTATTAAATCGTATGTTGTTTCCCAAATGTGATGATCAATTGTGTCACCTAAATAATAGATGACATCTATATCCTGAAAGAAAATGAATAATATGATGGACTTCTTTGTAGTAAGTGACCCTGACACAAACATAGATTCGATCTCTGCTATATCTATGTACTAGAAAAATATTGTATAAATCGATTATTTATCTATTGTCGGGATTTTTATAATGATAAGTATTAGGTATTATCGGCAGAGAAAGGATACATTTCAGTAGGTATGTTTTTCTCGTCTTTACCTTTAGAATACCGCATTCTTTGTATGATTCAGTACTGAATGGCCTAAATATTATATAAGTATCTAGAGGGAACATTTTTTAGGTGTTTACCTTATGCGTCGAATGTATCCTATCAATAACATCATCATAAGCCCAAATGGGTGAATCACAATTTCTATAATCACCCCAGTAGCCAGCAGGGGCGGAGTTACGCGTGTTTCTGCTCATCTTGCTTCTCATTTGTTTTAACTTTTTTCCAGCGTCTATATCAAGGACGATTTGTCCATTCACTTCAGAAGTACTGTCTAGTACTATAGGGTCATCTGTTTCCGGGTTGTAAGTGAAGGTCTGAGTGCTTGGCGTTTGTCCAACCCTACAGCATGTTGGTTCAGAGCAATCGGCGACTCCGAAAGGCTCGTATAATGGGTCAATATGCGCATCTGATATGATAGCGACGGTGAGAGGTTTGGTATTGGTCTTTGGAGACTGAAATAAATAATGAGGAATATTTATCTAACTTTATTTTTATCCAAAGCTATATTGATGTATATGAATCCTTTAAAAATTCCGTACTGACAGTGGCTAATTTTGTAACAGATTTATTATTTTCCGATGATAATTCTGAAAATTCCACTTTAATAGTTTTCTACTTACGATGGGTACTCTACTAGGGGGTGGTAATTCAACTTGCCAGTTGTATCTCTCATCATTGTAGTTGCAATTATTGGACTTAGTATTTGTCTGTAGAGCGAAGGCACAGAACGTGCGCGCTTCTGCTTCTGGTGTGTTTCTTATGATATACGTAAAGATGGGCTAAAACACAGAAATAGTTTTTGTAGCAGAACATTTTATATGTTAAATTATCAATTACTAGCAGATTGCTTAGATGAGTCAGCTCCCTGCTGATGAAAAAAAAGGAAATCGGTAACGGTTTGATTGTTCGTCCCAAACATTCAAAAATACTTATAAAATATAAATATTTTCCTTCAATCTTTTTATTGAAAAGATCTTGTTTGTCGCTGAACGGCTCCATCGATTTTTATGTAAAATTCTTCTGTCTCTATATTTATTCGGGAATCGTTAATTAGACAATTCGTAATAATTTACATAAATACTTACCACGTTTAATTCAACAGCACCACGACAAACTTTAGGAGATACAATTGACAAATTGATGCAAATATCCGTTATTGAGTCGACAAGATCATCATCGGATACTGCTGCATTTACCAGGTCAAATAATGCACCAAATGCGCTCCGACATACTAAACAGTTCAACGTCTGAAATAGAAAAGTTATAAGTAAATTTAGAAATTTAGAAAAGTTGATTAAATTGTGTGTAAAACGTGAATCTTTGGGAATCGAATTATAAACGATATCTTATAATTTATTTCATCCTACACAAATATGTAGTATCATCACAGAACAAAAAAACAAATAGAAGTGCGATAATGTCATAATTAGTATGAAAACCAGTGTCGCCAAACCCACACATTTAAACCGATAGTTATACAGTACACTACAAGTAAACTATGCCTTTGATTGGACAGCTTAATTTGAGTAAAAACTGACTTAGGTTATAAATTCAGCATTTCAATATGTACCCTAACGCACCATGTTACGGTTTATTTTAGTATAACATCTCTAGGTATATTAGCTGTTTTGTTTCTCATTGCACAGAAATTCCAAATTCGAAAAACATTCAGCTACTCCACAACAGAGGGCGTTAGTTTTCGATAGATATAACTTTGAACCTCAACACATAGAGATAAGGTTGAAATTTGTGTCACTCAACATTAATGACATTAACTTGATATTTATCTGATGCTATGCCCTGAGGGATGTCAGCCTTGTTATCGATATCGAGATATCGATAATTCACAAATAAATATTTTTTGTGTATTTTTTTTCTTTCTATTATACGAGTATAGTATAATGTGTCACATTTTGGAGTATGTTTATTACTACTAAGTACGTCTTTTTATATTATTATTATTAAATAAAAAACGGAATAGAATAGTATTAATCTATATTTACAAAATACAAACAGAAAATATGCATTATTTTAAATCTTGGAACTGCCGTAGGTTTGCTGTATCGATGGCCTTTGTTAGACTGCTTAGTGCTGTTCGGCATTCAGTTAACTCGTCACGTTGCATTTATCCATTTCTCTTTTAAATTAGCCTCTTTGGGAAATCTGTAAATAAATTGGACTAATGAAAGCTAAGGAAAAATAAAATAAAATTTAATATTTATAATGTTTGTCTTTTCTAAAGTATCGATACTGTCGATATGCGCCACAGGCATCACTAAAGCGACATTCGTTTGTTTATTGCAATAATATTCCAGAAATTCTTGTTTGCTGTTCAATCTATAATAGTACTAATTTCTTACGGATTAAGGTTCATTTTGACTAGATATTTGTATACAATTTTGACAAATTACAAGCGAAGATATAACATAAAATATTATATGTAAAATAAATAAAAATAAGACTTACCGATGGTATGAAATGCCTCCATTGCTGATATTATTTCGTCTGCTATCATTTTTGCACTCTTATACCGAACAACACGTCCTAATTAATGAATAAATACGGAAAAAATGTTTGACAGCTGACAACCGACTCGAATATTTTTCTGCGCACAACTGAGAGCAAGTTAGGTGATCTTACCTTACAAGTGACACGTGGGCCACGCCCACATCACACTTCTATCTACTTTACTGTTCTGTGTATCATCACAGAACAAAAAAACAAATAGAAGTGCGATAATGTCATAATTAGTATGAAAACCAGTGTCGCCAAACCCACACATTTAAACCGATAGTTATACAGTACACTACAAGTAAACTATGCCTTTGATTGGACAGCTTAATTTGAGTAAAAACTGACTTAGGTTATAAATTCAGCATTTCAATATGTACCCTAACGCACCATGTTACGGTTTATTTTAGTATAACATCTCTAGGTATATTAGCTGTTTTGTTTCTCATTGCACAGAAATTCCAAATTCGAAAAACATTCAGCTACTCCACAACAGAGGGCGTTAGTTTTCGATAGATATAACTTTGAACCTCAACACATAGAGATAAGGTTGAAATTTGTGTCACTCAACATTAATGACATTAACTTGATATTTATCTGATGCTATGCCCTGAGGGATGTCAGCCTTGTTATCGATATCGAGATATCGATAATTCACAAATAAATATTTTTTGTGTATTTTTTTTCTTTCTATTATACGAGTATAGTATAATGTGTCACATTTTGGAGTATGTTTATTACTACTAAGTACGTCTTTTTATATTATTATTATTAAATAAAAAACGGAATAGAATAGTATTAATCTATATTTACAAAATACAAACAGAAAATATGCATTATTTTAAATCTTGGAACTGCCGTAGGTTTGCTGTATCGATGGCCTTTGTTAGACTGCTTAGTGCTGTTCGGCATTCAGTTAACTCGTCACGTTGCATTTATCCATTTCTCTTTTAAATTAGCCTCTTTGGGAAATCTGTAAATAAATTGGACTAATGAAAGCTAAGGAAAAATAAAATAAAATTTAATATTTATAATGTTTGTCTTTTCTAAAGTATCGATACTGTCGATATGCGCCACAGGCATCACTAAAGCGACATTCGTTTGTTTATTGCAATAATATTCCAGAAATTCTTGTTTGCTGTTCAATCTATAATAGTACTAATTTCTTACGGATTAAGGTTCATTTTGACTAGATATTTGTATACAATTTTGACAAATTACAAGCGAAGATATAACATAAAATATTATATGTAAAATAAATAAAAATAAGACTTACCGATGGTATGAAATGCCTCCATTGCTGATATTATTTCGTCTGCTATCATTTTTGCACTCTTATACCGAACAACACGTCCTAATTAATGAATAAATACGGAAAAAATGTTTGACAGCTGACAACCGACTCGAATATTTTTCTGCGCACAACTGAGAGCAAGTTAGGTGATCTTACCTTACAAGTGACACGTGGGCCACGCCCACATCACACTTCTATCTACTTTACTGTTCTGTGAGTATCATAATATAAAAAAAATGATAGTAGTTAAATACCTATGATAGGTATATAAAAAAGCTAGATACGTTACCCGCTCTCTATTTTGGCAAGAAAAAACTCAGCTAAGTGCCCGAGTTTCACTCAGTCACGCACCATTCAGCGTCGTGGCTGGACGTTCTTTTTTACACGCTTTATATTAGCTTCACCTGTATGTTTGTAACCGACTTCTTTGGGCGCGATTTTGACCCACTTTAAACGGCCAGATTTCGTTCAAACTTTGTAGATTTATTTAGGACCGATGACAATACACTAATTTGATAAAATAAATAATAGTTAAAAAAAAATAAAAAACACGCGTTTTATAGAAAACCGAACTAAAAGCGTGTTTTTGTTTTTTTAAACTATTATTTTATTATATTTTAATCGGCAGTTGTTATTACGAAGTACATGAGTGAGACATGTATTATGTCTCATGCGTGAGAGTGAAAGAGAGAACAACTAAAAAAAGCCCAAGTAGCCTCAAAAAAGCTTGGAATTCTGGCGAAGGTGAGACAGTATTTCAGCCCGGGACAGTTGCTCAACCTTTATCAAGCACAAGTCCGATCGTGCATGGAATACTGCTCTCACCTCTGGGACGGTTCCGCTAAGTACCAGCTGGAGGCGCTTGAGGCGATAGAGAGGCGTGCCAAGAGGCTCATAAACGACGATGACCTAGTAGGCAAAAAGCTCCAGAGCCTCGGTCACCGCCGCAGAGTGGCTAGCTTATCGGTCTTCTATCGGATACACTTTGGAGAGTGCGCTGCGGAACTGCACGATATCGTTCCGCCATCCCCGTTCTTCTATCGATCGTCGAGGCGCACAGACTCTAGGCATCGCCATATGGTGGACGTTCCATGTACCCGGACTAAGCGGTTTGGTTCCACATTCTTTATCCGAACCGCGAGGGACTGGAACATGCTTCCTGAGTCTGTGTTCCCCGACGAGTACAACATGGGGGTCTTCAAGCGTAGAGTGAACAGGTACCTTCTAGGGAAGCGCGTTCCATCTTAGACCACATCTCAGCTTAACATCAGGCGAGATTGTGGTCAAGCGCTTCCCTATTACCAATAAAAAAAAAAAAAACTGTATTGGTGATAATGCGTTAGTAAGTACTTAAGTAGGTATGTATTAATTACGCTGTTTTTAGTGCAATGATGTTGGCGTATGCCGCGTCTACTAGTATAATAGAGTCATTGGTTAAATACATAATAGATTCTAATTCTTATTGGGTAATGAAATTTTTTAGTAGTACAACTCTTTAATTATATATTAATGAAAAGCAAATATAGAGCATCATTCTCATCCGAGCGTAACTAATAATATATAATTAATTTATATCTAATGGAATAATTGCAGTACCTTTTTCCAGATCGTATAGATTTTCCGGAAAACTATATAGGTCAATATTTTTTAGGTACTTATATCACACCTTAGATATCCTCAGCGTATCATACTCATGCAATCTTAATTATTTTAATTTAATCTCCCTCATGTTATAATAGTTAAAGAATCTACATGATAATAATTTCCTTTTTAATGAAAAATCGTCATCATGATTTTATGATAAGTGATAACAAATCGAGTAGGTACTTAATTATTGCTTAATTAAAAAGGGACGTACACGGGAGGCGTGTGTTGCTTATTAATTTATTTTTAAGTACAATTTTTTGCCGGCATGTGGTATAATAATTTTATTTTACTAAAGATAAATAAAATAGGAATACCTAGTTGATTATAAGTCTAAGCACTGGTCTTAAGATTTTCTTACATTATTCTTACTGTCTTACACGAACACTAATAAATTCAACAGTTTACATACCGATCTAGGTTCCAAGCTTCTATCATCGGCTGCCAAATCTTTTTGCGGCAAATATAAAATCTGCGCTAAATCTTGAATGTAACTTTTCTCCGTTTCATTTAATTCATTTTTACCAGCTTTGAAAAAGAGGCTTTGTAGATCCTCTGAAATATGTTATGATTCGTTTCAATGGCACTTATTACACTTGGAAAAAAATACTGTTAAATTTAATAATTGTTTGTATTGTGTAGAATAAATTATAGAGCCTAGAGGCATGTTATATGGTTATACTTTTATTTCCAAATAAGTATTAATTTAATATTATTAATCCATTTAAATCAATTCAAATGCAAATACAATACATAGATACATTATTGTGGCATTTAGTTGTTAAATATTATCTTACCTGATGATAAATGCGTTGCGACACAAACACTTATAACATAAGTTAATACGATAAAAAACAACTTCATTATGAAAGCATGTGCTATTAATTAGCAAAATACGTTAAAGGCTCACAATTTTTATATATCACAAGAGTTGCGAGGAAAATCGTCGATAAAGCAGTACGTATTGACCAATCGGATTAATCTATACTAAATACTGAGACAACAAGGTATAACAATAGATATGTATATTATCGTTTACAAAGCACACATCTTTCTGATCAAGATAATTCTCAAGTGATCGATATCAGACCACTAGACATTGATCTCAAAATAGATTTAATTTCTAAAAAACCACGCACTTCATTCACGTTCGCCGCATGACATAGCCCACACACTATGTACTCATTATGCGAAAAAAATTATTCGATTATCCACAATCTATCATGTTTAAAATATTGATAAACGATTGTCCGATAGCATACTGCATATTTCCTTTCGTAATCTGTTTAATTAAATAATTAATAGCTATGAATGAACTTATCCAGGGTGATATGAGTTCTTTGCTATGAAGTGAAACTTCTTTAGGCGCGATGAGAGTAAAATTTCAAGGTTGCGTCATAGCAATACCATCACGTCATGGAGCGAAGCGACGATTTTGGTATCTTGTAATCTTGCCAAAGAAGTTTCACTTCTGACACTCGGCACACACGCTATTTTTTTACTATTGCTATAATGTTGCTAAACCACTCTATTAAAATAATATTATGTAATAATAATTTCGAGGATTAATTAATTTCAAAATAGACTGTAGTTAAAATAAAACACAATATAACTAGATAATATTTATTACTGCAAAATTGTAAAAACACGTGGGTTAAACTTCTGTCATATCCACGTCTTCAATGACCAAGTCGTCCAACATTTCAGCCAAAGTGATACGCGGGAGAGACGGGTCGATATCATCATCTGTGTCTATTGGAATCGATTTTTCATCCTTGAATATATTGATGTTTTGCCTGAACGCAGGGTCCTCTTCAAGATCGTCCAGGAACTCGTTGTAGTCCCTGTAAAATAAAATAAAATTTTGAAATATCGTATTATCGAAATGCGGTTTTTTTCCATACTACTTCTCGTCTTATCCACCTTGATATTAATTTATGATTATAGAGCATTGATTTTTTTAGCAGAATAATTATCAACTTCTTCTATGCCCCTATGTTTTCTGTTTTAATGATCCTTTTTTATTGTTACCGAAGTAAAATTGCTTGTTAAATTCGCAAAAAAAGGAAACATAGGGGCATAGAATTTATATCTTAGGTATTGTTTGTAGTTAAGTACAATATGAAATGTTTGAAATAAATCCAGATTTTAAAATATAACGATTACACGGGACACGACAGTCTAGCAGACTTATGTATCTGAAATCTATGAAAGTAAAATCACTAATGAATATAGATATTTGATTAATGTTTATAATGCCAATAGAAAAAAATATATGTTTGTTGATTTCATTCGAACTAGTTATGTCAATAATTTATTTGTTACTAGGTTTCCACTTTCCGCCCGCGGCTTCGCCCGCGCAGTCAAAGTACCTAAAACCCGCATAGTTCCCGTTCCCGTGGGATTTCCGGGATTGCGTCATTTTCCCGGGATAAAAAGTAGCCTATGTCCTTTCTCGGGTATCAAAATATCTCCATACCAAATTTCATGAAAATTGGTTCAGTAGTTTAGGCGTGATTGAGTAACAGACAGACAGACAGAGTTACTTTCGCATTTATATTATTAGTATGGATTCTATGGAATAGAAATTTTTTGACATACTTACTACAAAAAATATGTTAATCTTCTTATATATAAAAATGAATCGCAAAATGTGTTGGTAAGCGCATAACTCGAGAACGGCTGAACCGATTTCGATAATTATTTTTTTATTATATTCCTTGAAGTACGAAGATGGTTTTTATGTAGAGAAAACATAAATATGTACCACGGGCGAAGCCGGGGCGGACCGCTACACAGTATTTTTTTGACCCTTCTTTTGCGACAGCCTAATTTTAATGAATGAATGTATGGATATATACATGACAAACGCAAGAGTAAAACTCCCATGAAGCTCACTATCATACTTTTCGAAAAAATTCAATCTGAATAAAAAGTACCGGTATTTTATATAATTCAATTTTAATTTTTTATTAATTTTTCTACCATTATAACACATTTTTTTGCATTGCGAGCGTCAAGGCTAGCCATAGGGCCAATTTTCGATCCATTCGGGGAAGAGCTGTGACTTCGCAATTTCGAGATAATCGCATAAATAACAAAATTTCATTTCTTTTTTTGTGACTGAACTTTTAAGAATATGCAAATTATTTTTACTTCAAAACATAGTTATATGTATGGACTACTTCCACAAAAAAAACCGATCGCGAAAAGAGCGGGATTCGCGAGATATTAATTTCTGAAAAAGTACCGGTTCTTTAACGATTTTTTTGTATAAAATCCTAAATCACACTTTATCAATATTTTTATTTCATACTTTCATATAAAGGTAAGTAGGTACCCCAATTACTATTTTTTTTCTTTATTTATATACTTATACCACATTATACTATGAAGAGGATTACATAAATTTGTAAGTTTCCTTGTTTGTAAAATTATTAAAATAAACTTGACCTTGGATTTGGCAGGAAAAAATATGTAGCTAAGGGAGTGAAATGAAATGTGAAAATGTCTAAACTAAAAATACGTCATTTTCATTTGTTAGAATGAGTGAACTGTCTTCAATTTCAGTACAATATGATTCTTCTTCGTTGTGTTCATCTTCTTCTTCATTAAATTGAAATGGTTTCAACATTTCGATAACAGCAGAGGGCAAAGGCAATTTTTTCATACTGTTTTGGCGCATACTCAAACGTGTATTCGATATAACTGGATCGGACGATTCCAATGCCCTATGAAATAAGTCTTCCATTGTGTGTTTTCTGTCGTCTTTTCGGCTGTGATGTTCGCGATCATATCGCCAATATTTATTTCTGGACTCTCCAGCTTGTTCGGATAAAACACCTACGGGCAGTACCGAGTTTTCTATAATTTCTTGGCCGTGAATAAGGATTTTGTGCATTGTCGTCGTCATGGGGTGCCAGTTGTAATTAGCTACATATTTTTTGGCTAAATTTCTGCAAAAAATTCCGAACTTCGTTGAGTCTACCGGTAGACCGCAGTTAATTGCCACTAAAATTACGTGTATGTCATCTACAAGCCATCTACTTATTCCTAATATGTCTGCAAATATGCCGCGACTTTCCTCATTAGCGAAAACTCTTCGAGCAGTATTTCCGTCATTAGTTGTTCCAGAGTTCGGACGTACAACATCTACTAGTATACCCAGACGATCCCGTATTTGCGCCTGAATTGTTTTTTTTCGGTCTTCAGTAATTATGCCCGCAGGTGACAACTTTGAGACTCGCCACTGTCTTACTCGGGGGTCATTTTTGTATCCCAAGTGGAGTAAGAACTCTAGAAATCTTATAAATGCATGAAGAGGGCTCAGACCATTTTTTATAGCTTCTTTATTAATTTGTGTAGAGAACGCCAAATCCAGGTCATTGAATTTAGTTGCTGTCAACCCGCAAATTGGACACCTTAGTTGAGAAAAGGTATTGTTGATGATATTGTACACCTTGCCATCTATTATACTTAATGTAAGATTACAAATAGTTTTTACTATGAAGCCTTTTGATGTGGCTGCTGCGATAGGGGACAAATTTTTTAATTGTTGTTCAACGTACTGTTTTTCTCTGAGAATAAGAGACTTTGACTCTTTTCTATATTGAATATGTAGAGGCCTGCAAGAGCGATATGATTGAGGTGTTGGATTTACCCAGAGAATTTGACTGCTGCACGTTTCCATGACCTTTAATGGTACGAAGGTTGTGGCAAATATAGTATTTTCATCATACAAAGGATCTTGGGGTGCCTTCTGCTTATATAATGATTGGCCTGTGCTGCCGTCAAAGCCCCAAGAGCCTTCAAATTTACAAGACAATTCGTCCAAATCCATTCGTTCGCAATACGCATTAATGACATCATCACAGAGACTTACAATTCTTTTAAATGTGTGTGCAAGCAGACCTTGTAGCGAAACAGATGCTTCAACTTCATTTGCCAAGACTCCATCCTCTGGGTAACACTCCAGTTTTGCTTTTGCTACAAGTCTGTACGGTGGAAAAGCTTTAAAACCTCTTTTATTTACATCTTGTTGTAAAAATTTATATGTTTCGACACTATATTTTCGGTCAATAAGTATACCAAGCGCTTCTTCTGGAGAGTATGGATTACTGTACTGATTTATTTTTGCCAACACTTCAGTTGATTTATTTGCAGACTCCAAACATATCTTTATCACAGCTTCTAAGTCATGGGCACTTTTTTTGCTTAGTTTTTTGTTGTCATGAGATTTAATGACTTTAGTAAATGATGAAATCAGTTTTGCTGATGGTTCATTCTGAATCAATAATTCTAGTGATTTTTGTTTTCTAAGTTGCGTTCGTTTATGAAGTTTTGCATATTCTTCATCTTTATTACAACAGGCAATTTCACGCAAGACCAAGCGATGAGGATCGGGAACTATTGGGTGTTCATCGGCTACCTCAGATGGCACGTCCAAAACCATAGGCGATACATCCAAGACGGCAGGTGGTACATTCACAACCTCAGAAGGTTTCGAAATGACATCTTGAGGAAGATCATTTATAAAAGGCTTATTCAACCAAGCGTTATTTTTTTTTCGAAATTGTGACAAAATTCTGTTGCTATCGTTATATCTTTTCTCAACTTTGTTGATAAAACGGTTTATAGCAATGTTTATTTATTTATTTATTTATTTATTTATTTATTTATTGAAAACACACACTAACATTACAGTTTCCCAATACGATAGTGGTTTTACATTTAATTGGTTACATCATGATTACATCGAAATTAGAAATATAATATAACATACAAACTAAATACATTACTTTTTATAGCATATTACAAATAAAGCTACTCGCGTGAATTCATCCCAAGTGCAACAAAATATATCCGTTTTGATTGCTATTTCATTGAGTGAACGAAGTGCACGCGTCATAGGTGCCTGACCTAGCAAGTTGGTGCGAGCGGACGGCACCAGCAGCAGTGGCGGCCGGCGCCGGCGCCCCGCGTATCCATCCGGTACATACAAATACATTTTACCCAAAATATCCGCATTATGTATCCTACCTCTAAAAATCCTGAACAGGTACGAGATTAACGCCAGGTCCCTTCTAACCCTCAGCTCGTTATATCCCACCATGCCCAAAACGAATAAAGTCGGATACATAAGCGGATAGAAAGGATAAACCCCGTATAATCTCATGTAAAGGTAACGAGTGAATTTATTTTGTATGCGCTCTAGCATGAGATTATATTTAATTTCATGCGGGCCCCAAATAACGGAGTTATATTCCAACTGGCTTCTTACTAGAGTATTGTATAAGTTAACAATAGCTCTAATATTCGAAAAATTTCGAGACATCCTCAATATAAACCCTAAGTTTTTAAAAGCTTTCTTACAAATATTAGTTATGTGCTTACTATAACTCAAGTCAGCACTGAGATTAACGCCAAGATCTTTAACTTCAGTTACCCTCGACATCTGTGCCCCATCTACATGGTAGTTATACCTTATTTGGCTTTGAGTACTTTTAGAGAAAGTAATAATCATGCATTTTGAGGTGTTGAACTGCAATAAATTATTTTTACTCCAGTCTACAACTCTATCAATATCGCTCTGAAGTTTCTCACAATCACTTATATCTTTTATTGGCAATGATAGTTTAAGGTCATCAGCGAAAAGCAAGCACTTCGCATAATGAACTACCTTTGGAAGATCATTTATCATCAAAATAAACTCCAAGGGGCCCAAATTGCTGCCCTGAACTACACCAGATCTGGTAAAATACGGTTTTGATGTATGTCCAGCATAATTTACGTATTGCTGCCTATCCGTCATATAATTAGCCATAAAGTTTAACAGATGCGGAGTGAATCCAAATTCTGCTAACTTTTTTATCAGCACATCATTGTTGACCAGGTCGAATGCTTTTTTGAAATCAAAGTAGGCCGCATCGACTTGTCCGCCACCGTCGACTACGGGTATAATATCCACCATATAGCTTAGTAGATTGCTAGCAGTGTTACGTTCGGATCTAAAGCCATGTTGAGCATCTGACAAGTGAGATCGTACCTGTGTCAATATGCTTTTTTGCACCGCAGACTCAAAAACCTTCGCTGGTGAGGGCAATATTGCAACAGGCCTATACTCATCCACTCTGTTACCACGTCCCCCTTTGGGCACTGGAACGACGCGACTTATCTTCCAACAGTTTGGGAAAACAGCTGTTTTAAGGCATAAGTTGTATATATGGAGAAGGGGCTTTGCCAACACCAGGCGGCAATCCTTCAATATATATGGCGGTATCTGGTCTGGACCTGAAGATGTCTTTGGCTTAAGTTGACTAAGAGCCTTCAGCACTTCACAAAGCTGTAATTCCCCGATGTGCACTCTTACTGCTCCGTTTAAACAACTTGCTTGTGTTATCGCTAAGTTTACATCTAAATTTGGTTTTTGCTGAATATAAACCGACCTAAAATATTCAGAAAATGCATCCACGCTTTGCTGTGCAGTCATCACCTCGCCATCGTCGCTAACCAGATGTTTAGATTTTTTTATTACCCGACTATTGTTAATAAACTTCCAAAAAGATTTGGGATCTTCTATTAAATTCGCTTCAACTCGCCGACGATAACTGTTTAACGCCATTTCAATCGCACATTTTACCTTAGATCTATACCTACTGAATATTTCGTAATCTTTTTGCGATTTACTAGCCTTAAAACGTTTATGATGTGCCGCTTTAATTTTAATGTCTCGAATTATTTCTTTTGTGTACCACTCAGGATAAATGTATCTCGAACATACTTTATTTTTCTTCTTTAATGGCACACAGGAATCGAAAATTGAATTAAAAACATTATAGAAATACTTCAAGCTCATATCTAATCCTAAATTATAAAAATCCGTCCAGTCTACTTGTGCTATTTTAGAATAAAGTAAAACAAAATCGGCTTTATTAAAATTCCACTCTAAGGAAGTATTCGTACTCACATCTGTGTCTGAGTTAGGAGCGGCAGCGGGCGGGCCGCGCGGCCACGCCGACACCAGCAGCGGCGGGTGGTACGCGTCCACCGGCACCAGCGGTTCGGACGCTTCACATACACTAACCAAACTTCCTTCACTCAATGAACTCAACACTAAATCTAACTGTCGGTTGTTGATATTACCTACTTTGTTGCACTGGGTGAATCCACAATAACTAAAAAAGTACTCGTAATAATTTAATATATTTAATGAACATGAATACAAGTTGAAATCTCCGATCACTAATAAATCACTGTATTTATTATAATACCCTTCGATAGTTTTAAATAACAACATATATTCGCACTCATTACTATTCGGCGGAATGTAAACTACGCAAACCGTGAATAAATATCTTTTCTTCAAGTACACTGTAGCACAAACAAGTTCGAATGCGCGAGCGGCGATGTTTATGTCACACGGCACGGGTACACTCCGCAGCTCGAAGCGCGGTGCGGCCACAAGACACGCTCCGCCTTGCTTGCGGCCGTCCATGCGATCGCAACGTATGATACTGTAACCGGGAGGAACTAATTCCGCGTCTGATATTGACTCGCTGCAGCCAGTTTCTGTTATAGCGAATAAATCCACTAAAATCGAAGATACGCTAATGTAGAAATCTTGTAACTTCGTTCGGAGGCCTCTTACATTTTGGTATAATATTTCGAAAGGTTTACTTCCGCATTGTTTCTTAATTTGGTGTTCTCCGAAGCTATACCCACTTACAAAATTCGATTGTAGCGTACAAATACTTTTTAATTTAGGGGTTTTGTGTCGTTTTTCGGTTGCGAAATCCACTACGCCAAGGCTTAATGTGTACATCCTCCGCCCAATGAATAGGCGACATATAAGTATCCAAATTTTTTGTGGGAACAGTTAACTTAAAAGATGCATAGTCACCACGCGAATTCAACTGTTCTACCAAACATTTATCATTTGGGCAAATACATAACAAATGTTCAATAATTTGTTCGACTGTAGTTCCTTTCTTTAAATAATATACATGTAAGTAACTTTTACGTTCGGACGCTTCCAATAACGTCGAACCGGGCGCGGCCGTACCACGAGCTACATTTCTCGCCTCACGTCTAACTCGACGCCGCCTCACGTCGACCCATTCCATGTTAGCCCCGTCTCCGTTCCGGTCGTTCGAACCATCCGCGTCCTCGAAGTTGTCTTGCGAATTCTGCGT
Source organism: Colias eurytheme (assembly GCF_061535395.1). NCBI lineage: Eukaryota > Metazoa > Arthropoda > Insecta > Lepidoptera > Pieridae > Colias > Colias eurytheme. The sequence goes on along the minus strand of NC_142989.1, from coordinate 1,619,632 downwards.
GACTTGCGTAGAACACGTAGTAGGGGCGATCTCGCCGTCAGTGCCGCTCGGTGGGGACGGAGATGCGAGCGGTAACATCTTCTTTCCTGCTCGCACCTTGGGCTTCGCGACGTTGATAGTCGTAAGCGCACGAAGACGAGCATCGCGAAGTGGCCGCTGCTTAGAGTTACCCTCTTCATCATCACACTTTTTGCTTGGCGAACTCAAATCTACCGCCGGATCGGTCATTTCTTTATTTTCAACAAATTTTTTTATGATCAAATTCTGTTCTAGAATGAGCGTTTCTAGTGAAGTTACTTTGTCTTGCAGATGTAACACAGTCTTATTTAACTCACGAATAACATTTTCCAAAGTTTTGTACGACATATTCACAGATTTTATTTTATAACGTAACAGCTGTGCGAATGCGTTTAACCCTTGCAAGCGCGCGGGGACTACTCTGTACTGTTAAAATTTTTCTCCTGTGGTTCTGAAAGGGGTGTATTTAATATAGTTGCAAAAATCGATTTTACAAAAATATTCCTTTCCGATTTGGATAAGTCAAACGGTTTTCCATAGCGACCATGGAGTTTTTTACTCTCTTGATCCAGATATATGTATATATCATATCGAGTTAGTGTATGGCAGCCTGTTTCTACATCTAGCCTGTATGCGGCCACCTCCGAAGGATAAGAGGTTCCAGCTACAGCGTTATCCATAGCCTTTACGTATACAAAACTGTATGAATGGCAGTGAAAGTATTTAATCAAATAAAATAATTGGATTAAAGAAATTAAAAAACAAAGTAAAAAAGAAAAGTCAAAAATCAACAACCAATAAATGGCTTTACAAAACGAAATAGAAGATTTAATTAGGGTTTTGACCCACAACCAACGAACTGAAACGGTTGGACCGAAAAAACCAACCGATTTTTCGTTTAAAGCGGATAAAACGCTAATTCAACCAACCTTACTTTTCAAACTACCAACTTTACTTTTTTTTACTTATTTCTCCAAACCAATTAACCCAACTCATGGAAATCAGCTTACATCTTATATGTAACTAACAAAACATTTCAATAGCGCGATTCAGCGCGCAAAAGCGCCCTCTAGTCTGGATTGCGAAAACTCCACACACCCCGATAATGTCAACTAATAAGTTGAAATAAATAGTCGTAATCTTGATATCTAGTGCCTAGAGAAAGCAATTTCAATTGATGGATGAGTTGAATAAAAAAAATTTGAACTATTTATTTTTATTTATCTAATTAAATGTCATCCGACCAAACAAATAGAGAATTTATTGAAAGTCTTTTAAAGCAAAAACATTTTTATTATAACACCTTATGTCGCGATAAACGCTAAATAACATCAATAAAAAAATAATTAAGATTAATTTGTAAATGATGTAATTTTACTGCATAAAGAAATTTTGTTTAATTTTAACTCAATTTTTTTATAACTTTTTTATTTTTTATATTTTGTTATAGACACTTCAATTTACTAACAATATGTCTCATCAAATTTTCTGTAGTATTCCGTCATCTGAGAAACGCAACTCTATATAAGTTCAATTTATATTGTGGATTTTATACAAAAAATTCGTTAAAGAACCGGTACTTTTTCAGAAATTAATATCTCGCGAATCCCGCTCTTTTCGCGATCGGTTTTTTTTGTGGAAGTAGTCCATACATATAACTATGTTTTGAAGTAAAAATAATTTGCATATTCTTAAAAGTTCAGTCACAAAAAAAGAAATGAAATTTTGTTATTTATGCGATTATCTCGAAATTGCGAAGTCACAGCTCTTCCCCGAATGGATCGAAAATTGGCCCTATGGCTAGCCTTGACGCTCGCAATGCAAAAAAATGTGTTATAATGGTAGAAAAATTAATAAAAAATTAAAATTGAATTATATAAAATACCGGTACTTTTTATTCAGATTGAATTTTTTCGAAAAGTATGATAGTGAGCTTCATGGGAGTTTTACTCTTGCGTTTGTCATGTATATATCCATACATTCATTCAATAAAATTAGGCTGTCGCAAAAGAAGGGTCAAAAAAATACTGTGCGCTAGTACAAAATAAAAATTAAAAGGGGTTTTTCGTACTTCGCGTAATCAGATCGAATAGACTAAGATGTGGTTATTTCACTAAAAGAATTCGATATGTATTTTTATCTTAAAAACCTCGTTTTACGTGAGGCACAAACATGTAGGTTTGTGCCTCACGTAAAACGTAACGTAAACGTATATTTATAACAATATACATATTATTATGTAGTGTATTTTTCATCCATAAATTGTTATAAAATAAACTATTTTTGAATTTTTTTTAGAAATACTTATACCTAAGTACTTATGCAAAGTTAATAAAAATTTATATGAAAAGCAAAGGATATTTTAATTAGGAATTTGTAAATTCTAAAATCTCAAGCAAGGATCACCAAGTCGTGTGAAAAAAAAATGGATGTCTAAAAAATATACCAATAATTTTTTATTTATCGTATATATCGATATCAGTATCGAATTTGTTGGAGAAATCTTCCATAAAAACATTTTACTTTCTGAGCACAAAATCGAAAAGAATGATCAAAGTCGAGTACATAACCTAGTTACACATAAATTAGATGATAATCGCACAAATTGTGGTATGTATGTTGTTTTGTTTTTTAATTAAGAAGTTAATCTTATCTCGGAATCAACAAACCAGATTGCGTATCGAAATGGTAGTAGGTTTGATAATAAATAACAATTCGATTGTTTTCATTGTTAAATTTAAGATAAAGGTCCTGGTTACCAATCATGTATAAAAATTTATGAGTATTATGGTAGTTAGTAGTAATAATTTAAAATAATGTATGTTGGAGCAAAAAAAATAAGTATAAAAATGATTAACAATAATGAATGTATTATATGTTTTGCAATAATATAATTATGGAAGATTTTTGACCCCCCTTTCCCCCTTGTAACACACTGTAACATTTTTCTGTACCCTATTACGCATCAAAACGTTTTACGAGACCCCCCCCTCCCTCTAAATTGCGTTACGTAATACTTCAACGCCCCCTAATTGAATAGAAAAGTAATAGAAAACTTTATGGCTTGTGTACATTGTAACTGAGAACTGAATAGCTGTGTAAATCGCATAACTTTTTGATTAAGATGGTTCTTAGGCATGAGTACTATTTTGGAATCTAATATAAACCATAGACAAAACGTTCGAAATGTCAAAACCAGACTGGCACGCAATAAAAAACGGACTTGGACGGCGTTAAGGCGTTAGTACACCGGCAGCGAAACAACGAAAAATCTGTCAGTAGTGTGGCAGGATTTCTCATATGATATGTCTCACTCTAGCACATAGATAGATGAAATAGTTGCGTCCTTGTCAGTATTGTTTCGCAAGGAACTGCGTAATGGCCATTACACAGACGCATTGCGAAAAAGTTGCGAAAACATTGCTGTGTACTAATGTTCCGCAGATATTTCGCTACGCAGTAGTTTCGCAGAGATTAGCTGCCGCACGCGAATGCGTAGGTGTACTAACGGCGGGAACTCCTGAAAAGCAAACACTGGAAGGCGAAAAAAAAAAATCAAAAATTATTCGAAATTCAAACTCACTCGTTCGACGACCCGGTCCCGTCGTGCAGCTCATCGGCCATGTGCTTCAGCTTCCAGTTCCGCGCGCGGCGCCGCGCCGACCGCTCGCCGTAGAACTTCTTCACAAGGAACACGTCCGGTATGTGGCTGCGGTCCAGTTTGTCGAAGTTGTCATCGTTCACGTTCGAATCGCTTAGGTTGTAGCTGAAGGGGAATAAAAAAAAAAGACGGGTTGCACTGGGGGAGTGCCGGCAGAAGTGAAAACTTTATCATTAACGTTGAGCATGTTTGATATTTTGGAATGGTATCCGTCTTACGCTTTTTCGATCAGGTCACGTGTCCTGACGCGAGTTTAAGATTTTATACCCATTACAGAAAAAGTGCTCAACGCCGCTAAAGAAGTTTTCACTTCAAAAATACAAAAATTGTTTGTCTGTAAAGGCGGTTTACTGACGATAGTTGAACGTGACAACGTCCGATTGTGCTTCTTTGTCGCTCGTTCCGCGCTCTCGCTTGCACTTCAAGCCTTACATGGAAAGCGGAACGCCTCAGAGCGAGGTAACGCCGCAGTCATGTTTTTTCGTGCGTGCAGCCGACTCTATCGAATTATAAGACGTTGTCACGTCAACAAAAAAAATTAGATAGAGGATAGACCATTGTGTTTTAGAATGATTATTTAAAACAAAAGCCTTGTGTAGATATTACATTCTCATGATCATGGTTATCTTTTATGAAATTGTTTATGATAATTTAATTTAAACTACAAAGTAAAGAATCTGATTCTTGTATAGCCAATAAGTTATTTTAGCTTTTTTTTTCAAAATATGTAATCTACTTTAAAACGATAGAGCGTTATTATTTATTAATCTTCTTATATATAAAAATGAATCGCAAAATGTGTTGGTAAGCGCATAACTCGAGAACGGCTGAACCGATTTCGATAATTCTTTTTTTATTATATTCCTTGAAGTACGAGGATGGTTTTTAATTTTTATGTAGAGAAAACGTAAATATGTACCACGGGCGAAGCCGGGGCAGACCGCTAGTATTTTATAAATTAAAAATCGGAAAATAATATTGCAATCAATAAATTGCGTTTAAAAACGGATTTTAAACGCAATTTATTGATTGCGATATTATTTTTAATATGGTAAAAAAAGAATTTTTAGGATTTTTTTTTCAAATGTGTCCAATTATCATAAGTTTTAAAATTAACCACATACCCGAGTACGGTATCTCCAGGCTTTAATATATGACCCAAATGTGTTTTAGCGTGCACGGGACTGACATCCAAGCCTAACTCACTGGCTTTCACAACCCATACATCGGCCACCACATGCTTGTTCGAGACTACACCTTGTCCTGGGAATGTTTTCTTTTCCTGTGAATTGTAAAATTAATTTGTTAAATTAGTAAAACATTTGTTAAAAATAGGATAAGTAATTAAAAAAAAAATACATAAATCAGAAAAATTCATGCAAAATTCTAATAAGAATCACAAGATAATAAAATTACGAAAGCTTTTCCGGTAAGTATCTAAAATTTCACAATAATATGCACATATCCATTAATGTAATAATCTATACTAATATTATAAATCTGAAGAGTTTGTTTGTTTGAATGCGCTAATCTCAGGAACTTCTGGTCCGATTTGAAAAATTCTTTCGGTGTCAGATAGCCCATTTATCGAGGAAGGCTATAGGTATATCATTACTAGACATCGGATTATATGCATTTGCATGTTTGCATATTTACGGCGTTAGTGCATATTTTAGCCTTTTTCCCCAATCGTGCATATTTCGTTAAGTAGCGGGAGTTTTGATTGGTTGACTAACCTTTATTAGCCAATCAGAACGCTCAGCAAGTAAACAAACCCTATTTTGGCATGGTAAAATGGCAAAAAATTACAAAATGGGCTCCATTTTAAGTTAATTTTGAGCCATCAAAATAGGGCTAGATTACCCTTTTGGGGCTTAAAATTTAAAACACGGGTTAAATTCCAAAAACCGGCTAGATTTAGCCCGTAATGGTCTAAGGTGGCACCACTAGGCTCGCGGGTGACAAACTATATTTAATTTTAAGAAAATTTCGCTGTTTTTGTACAATCTTTGATTAAAATATATAGAAATAATAATGGTTTTTCGATTTTGTATTGTGCATATTTTAGGCAAATCAGTCGTTTTTAGTGCATATTTCAACCTTTTTTAGTGCATATTTGCATGCATATTTTGGCATTTTGTTAGTGCATATAATCCGATGTCTAATCATTACGCTAAGACCGACAGGAGCGGAGCCAAGCGGGTGAAGCTGCGAGCGTAGTCTAGTGTTGATATAAATTTTGAACTCTTTTAATAAATTCATTTTTGAGTAGGTACCTATAAATTTTTTGAATACCTACATGTTCTTTCAAAATATCAATGTCCATAACAATATATTCAACCAATTGCCTTGGATTGCAAATTGGTGAAAATGGATGTCTCCAGTACACAGTAGATGAAATATCACACACTGGAAACAAAAAAAAAATAATAATTAGATTGATAAAACAATATTTTTTTTTTCTCTGAATTAATTAAATAATTTAAGAGACTGTAGTATCTATACTAGTATTATAAAGCTGAAGAGTTTGTTTGTTTGTTTGTTTGAACGCGCTAATCTCGGGAACTACTGGTCCGATTTGAAAAATTCTTTCGGTGTTAGATAGCCCATTTATCGAGGAAGGTTATAGGCTATATATCATCACACTACGACCAACAGGGGTGGAGCCACGGGGGTGAAACCGCGCGGAGCAGCTAGTTAGAGATAAAATCCAACAAACAATTTTTACACATTCATCTTCACAAATATCAAAGTAACTAATAATTTGTCTCTTCATTTATAATGCTTCATTTTTAACATACCTTGCCCCGAATTAGCATCAATCAAATGTATTGTGCTCGTAACTCTCTGAACGAGACATATAGGTGATATAGATCCTAGTTGATGCGTCAATTTCTTCGGCAAACAGACTACACTGTCTTTAGACAACGGCACAATCTCAATACTGTACGTGAACTTGTAATTATACACGTTACTGTGTATATCGTGCGAGATCAGCTTCTTTGAGTGTTGACACTTTATCGGTAGAACCGATTGAATGAAATCTACCATTTTGCGAGCGTGATTTTCTGATGCGTAGAAGAAATCGAGCCCATCTGGAAAATTAAACGAAGAATTTATAAAATACGTACAAGATGTAAATAAAATAAGTCTTATTTTTTTTATTAAATACTTGAATACTGTGACAAAAAAAAATTGGCAATGTGGCATGACTTAATTCAACATTATTGTTAAAAATACGAAAAAATTGATAGTTTGTTAGAGAAACACCTTGGAATTAAGGCTAAGCAATATCAACTAAACTCTTTACAAAACTATACAATCTGAAACGAACCATGCTTCGGTTTAATGCCCAGTGTATTAGCATGTGCCTTATGTTTCAATATCAATTGCTCCAAATAGTAGAATGTTTTCCTGTTACTAGCGCGTTGTCTGACTTGAACTAAAGCGCGCCAATAATCCTGCGCCTCTGAGCGATGGCAAGCGTCGCACATTTGATGTTGAACAACATATTCCACAATGAACGTCTGTTGCAAGACCGCTCCGCCCATAACCTCACCTTGAACTGTCAGTTTTACCTACAAAATAATAAATTATTTAGTTACAAGAACAGCTTATAATAAAATATGGTTTGAATTAGGTTATAATAAAATAAATATAAACTTTGCAGCAATATAAAAGAATGCTTTTTTCCTATGAAAGGATTTAAAAAGTTGGGAAAAACATATTTTCTTTTGAAGTAAGCTTTAACTAAAATATCTACTATCTAAATTTAAACTGAAAAGTTACCTTAATCCTTTTAGAATGTGGTTCAGTCCACGCAAAACCAGCGTCTACCAATTTCACTCTAGTCAAGCCTTTTAGCCTTTTTAGGCATAAAGCCAAGAGTTCCCTTGATTCTAAAGCACAGACCACCCATTCTGCTGGTGGTTGAAGGTACCTAAAACATAAAATAATTTGGAAAATCCAAAAGTGCACGCCTCATATTTTTTTTTTAATAAATATTTATTAATTATTATTTTTGTTTATTTAATAACAATTAAACCACATCGAATCAGACCCTGAAAAATGAAAGGGTTCTATTCCTGAGCATACTCAAGCGTAAGAGAAAAAAAAAGACTCGATTAGTAAAGTATTTCGGTCGCTATCGTGTTAACAAGAAAAAGGATCCGCACATACAGACACACGGACGTCCAAGACAGAACTTTTTTAAACTGTTTTTTAACTAGTTTAAATAACAAAAATGACATCAAAAATATCATGAACGTTAAAAATAGTGTTTTTTCTTAATATGTGTGTGTATGTATTATCTTACAAGTGCAATGTATGATACATAAAGACATTTTAAGTTTGAAAAATCAGATGTTTTGCGCGAAGTGACAGTAGTACCCACCTCAACGCTTCGCTTATGAGGCGTGCAATTACAAATCTATAGTCACAGAAAATATGATATTACATTTAAAATGTATAGGTAACAATTGTGTAAAGGGAAAAGGTAGCTGCTTAGAATAAATTAAGGTTAGTACGCTGAAAATTTATACGGCGAAGTAGCGGGCAGCAGCTAGTTGTGTTATATAGTAGCAACTTACCTTTCACAGCCCCTACAGAAGAATAATGTAGCCTGCTTTGGAATGCCATCGGTAATATCGACGTGAGCTCGTAGACAAGCTACACACATATTGGAAGGATTGGCTTCAATAGGAACTGCACATTGACAGCATAATCTGAAATATTGAAATTAAATACGAGAACATTAATGAGTTAAATATAAAAACGTAACATAACCTCTGTTTACAACATAAAACTTACATTCTGGTGCTTGTAGAGACTGGGGCATCTTCCGGTGCTATGTACTCCATTGTATATCAGATAAATTTATATCACTATTAGTATTTCATTAAAAATTGAATATTTTATTAATTATGTTAAAGAATATAATATCATCAACACTACATAGAAATAGAACCATGCCTGTTTTGACAGATCACAGATGACAAATGCCAGGTGAATGATCATAGAACAGAAAATAGAATGACAGCATGTTTTTTTAATATTCTGCTGCGTATATACACGATCAAATGTTGTGTTCTCGCATGGACGAAATTAAGAAAATACATGAAAGATATTTAAATTATGATTGAATGTAATCTTAAATTATCGAGATACTTTACAATGAGCGAATAAATGTGCCATGTGGTATTGATTTTAAATAATAACACTTGACAAAGTTAACTTCGCAAATGGCAACATTGAACTTTGAAGAAAAAAAAATCACCATTCCTCTTACGTAAACTCAGTGGGCACCGGATTTTTAAAATAAGAATCTTCGATTACTGTACATTCCGACGACCACAAATCCAAACGAAAATGTTTTCTACCGTAGGTAGAGCTGGTCTCTTGGCCACGAAAACGGTAGTTAACAACGCCCTAGCCGAGAAATCTCCTCAAATCGCCGGAGCCCTCGTGAACAAGCGTGATTATGCAGCCAAAGCTGCAGCTGGAAAAGGTCAAGGTAAGGTGGTTGCCGTTATTGGTGCCGTCGTAGATGTACAATTTGAAGACAATCTACCACCTATCCTAAATGCCTTGGAAGTACAAAACCGGTCCCCAAGGCTCGTCCTTGAGGTGGCGCAACATTTAGGAGAAAACACCGTCCGTACCATTGCCATGGACGGTACCGAAGGTCTGGTCCGCGGCCAGCCCGTGCTCGACTCCGGCTCTCCCATCCGTATCCCCGTCGGAGCGGAGACTCTGGGCCGTATCATCAACGTTATTGGTGAGCCCATCGACGAGCGTGGCCCCATTCCCACTGACAAGAGAGCTGCCATCCACGCCGAAGCCCCCGAGTTCGTGGACATGTCTGTACAGCAGGAGATCTTGGTAACTGGTATCAAAGTCGTAGACTTGTTGGCCCCCTACGCCAAGGGAGGAAAGATTGGATTGTTCGGTGGTGCCGGTGTAGGCAAAACTGTACTCATTATGGAGCTCATCAACAACGTAGCTAAAGCCCACGGTGGTTACTCTGTATTTGCCGGAGTAGGAGAGCGCACCCGTGAGGGTAACGATTTGTACCATGAGATGATTGAATCCGGTGTAATCTCTCTGAAGGACAAGACCTCCAAGGTAGCTCTTGTGTACGGACAGATGAACGAGCCCCCCGGTGCCCGTGCCCGTGTCGCTCTGACTGGTTTGACTGTGGCTGAGTACTTCAGAGATCAGGAGGGTCAAGATGTGCTGCTTTTCATTGACAACATTTTCCGTTTCACACAGGCTGGTTCTGAGGTGTCTGCCTTGTTGGGTCGTATTCCCTCCGCTGTAGGTTACCAGCCCACTTTGGCCACTGACATGGGTACTATGCAGGAACGTATTACCACCACCAAGAAGGGCTCCATCACTTCAGTGCAGGCTATCTACGTACCTGCTGATGACTTGACTGACCCCGCCCCTGCCACCACTTTCGCTCACTTGGACGCCACCACTGTACTCTCCCGTGCCATTGCTGAACTGGGTATCTACCCTGCTGTGGACCCCCTTGACTCGACCTCACGTATCATGGACCCCAACATCATCGGAGCTGAGCACTACAATGTTGCACGTGGCGTTCAGAAGATTCTGCAGGACTACAAGTCCCTCCAGGATATCATTGCTATCTTGGGTATGGATGAGTTATCTGAGGAAGACAAGCTGACAGTCGCACGTGCACGTAAAATCCAGAGATTCCTGTCCCAACCTTTCCAAGTTGCTGAAGTATTCACAGGTCATGCTGGTAAATTGGTGCCCCTTGAGGAGACCATCAAAGGTTTCTCAAAGATCTTGCAAGGAGAGTACGACCACCTTCCCGAAGTCGCCTTCTACATGGTTGGACCCATTGAAGAAGTTGTAGCTAAAGCTGAAACTCTAGCCAAGAGTGCATAAACATAAGTGATCTTGTAACTTTTAGTCATTTTCAAAATCAGTTATTTATTGGATATATACCTGTTACAATATTGCATGACTGGTGATTAGTTCTAGCAATAAATAAACTTTATAAAGGATATTATGTGCTTTCTTTTTGTCTAATTCACCTTTTAGTTTCATAGCTTAACTTTTTCATGATTGGATCATAATATTCCGATTATGATGGTAATAAAACACCACAAGTTTTGTTTTGTCGCTTGTTTTAATTGTTTAACTTACTCAAAAGTCAGCTGAAAATCATTTTCTTGAACCTAACAAAGACTACTTATTACATAAAGTTATTGGAATTCAGTGGAAAATTGGCCATATCACAAAATTAAAAATAGGTCACGTATATTTCTGTCATATACATGTCTGTGATCGAATATCTTATATTTCAATACCACAGGTTTAATTTGAAGCTGGCACTACTCGCTTGTTATCTGGTAAAATGGCCTGTTCTAATCCATAATAATTTATCTCTGTACCCAAATTCATACAGATCTGGTCAGTTGTTTTTACTTGATAGAATTACAAACGGTGCCGGGTTCGATCCGCAGCCAAAATATTTCTGTGACTTCAGTGCGATTATGATATACTAGCTATTCTCCGCGGTTTTACCCGCAGTGCTGCGCTCCTGTTGGTCTTAGCGAGATTAGCGCGTTCAAACAAACAAACTCTTCAGCTTTATAATATTAGTATAGAAGTATAGATGAGCTAGGTACCTACATTTCTGCAAAGTATCATCTAAATCTGTTCAGTGGTTTTTGCGTAAAGGTGTAGTTCAATAATTATCAAAAAATATTTTCCGTAGGATTCAATAAATTAAACATGTAAATCTTTACAAACACGATATTTGTTCCTAAAGTGGAAGATAATTATGTGACCCAATGGCACTTGGGCTCACTAAATTAGTGAGCATCTGTTTCTATGATCGATTTTCTATTGTATACGTAGTATATTATCACAGTATTACAATATTATTTCCTACAGTAAGGAATCGCCTTTGATGTCGCGCGATGCCGCCGCCAGCGTAGGTACTTACGCTGCCACACGAAAATACGTTAGGGTTGCAACAAATGGGAAATAAAACAATTTTGATTATTAATATTATAATGAAATCATTTAATCATATGTACATTCAAAATAATTGCGATTATTAAATCTGATGTAATTATTTGTTCATAAATTATATAATTACAGATATTGCACTGCTAAATATTATTTACGTGGACACTTTATTTTTGGATGTTCTTAATTGTATATTATACCATTTAACTAAGTAATGCATTCGCATTGAGATGTACAATCTGATTAGAAAATAATGAGGACAACATATACATAGCTTTGATTTTAATTCAACAAATACAATTAATACAATCTTTCTGAAATATTGTTTCCTTCTGGGATTTCAATGTAGATTTACATCCGTAAACGGAACAGTTTTTGCGCGTCATAATAGAATATGTAAGTACCTATGTATAATAAAATTATTACACAAAAAATACGACTGCGTCATCCTTTCGCGATAGTTAATGCAAACTCAGCGTGATTGCATTAAGCGGCCCGCGTCGCCCGACCCCCCGCCAGTTCCCCTCCGTTTCTCTGCACAAGTACATTCGTCGCCATACTGTAGGATGGTAATACTGTGATATTATTATTAGTCTGTGATTTTCTAAAACCAGCCGGTGATAACCACTGTGACTGAACCAAGAAGGCAGTCTTGGTGGTATGTTCATGTGTAGACTGAAGTGATAATAATGGTACTCCATTAATTGAACTAATTTGTTTATTACTATACTCTTCATTATCTACTGGACAAAGCGGGAACAATAGTAATCAATAAATTTATCACATTTTTACAGCAAATGTTGGAGTAATGTGTAACTGCTAATTTCTTTGTCTGCTATAGGTTGGAGGTAAAATACAATAAATTCGATCGTGAAGCGAATTTCGAATAGTGTCATTCGCCTAACCGCTCTGATTGGTGGCCATTTTAGCCTAGCGATCTAGGAGGCTTGGGTTCAAATCCCACATAATAATAATTGAAAAAAAAAAAATTGATTTTTATATTAACTATTTTCACATAATATATTATAGACCGGGAGATACTGACACAAAATTTCGAGTCATTTGTAACAAGGATGGCGGTTCTACAGGGTTCTTAGTACGCAATGACAAAAAGAAAAATGATGGTGTGAACGCTGGTACCGGTGGCTTAGTCGCGTGGGCGTTTGTCGAACTCGTCAGAAAAATAGCGAAAGTCAAACGATTTGTAACACAAAAATTTTAGAATTTACCGATAGCCCATAAAAAAGTAGTAGGCGGTAGTGTCATGCCATACTTTTCCGGTGTGACTTACAGCCCGCCATACCGACGCGAATGTGTTGATTTAAATAAAACAATCATTCAACCATTTGTACCAGGCTAACTTTTGCACAGGTAACTATCGTCGTGTAGCCATTTACGAAAATCGCCATGCCATACTTTTCGGACGATTCCAAATGGTCGCCATACCGCCGAAAATCTGCAAAAAATTTTTATTTCGCCAAACTTTTTGTACCAGTATTGCATTTGGATTTTTGGAGAGTATTTGATAAAATGTGACCATTATTATATTTGCCATACTTCTAGTAGGGGGAAAAAGTGCTGTCATACTTGAAAACTTAATTTATTATTAATTTATATAAGTGAAGATTTCCAACACATAGATCTTTGAAATTTTGTATTTATATTTGTTGATCCTCAAACTTACAGGAAAAATAAGTGCCATACTGTTACAAATCGTTTGACTTTCGCTATTTTCCGACGAGTTCGACTAACGCCCACGCGACTAAGCCGCCGGTACCAGCGTTCACGCCATCGTTTTTCTTTTTGTCATTGCGTACTAAGACCCCTGTAGAACCGCCATCCTGTTACAAATGACTCGAAATTTTGTGTCAGTATCTCCCGGTCTATTATATTGCTATAAAAAATATCTTAAGGCGCCAATAGTGTATGTAACCTTATTATTTAAGGGTTAAAAATAAAAGAGGTTATTTATGTACTTAAAAATTTATAATTTTTATCGTTTTCCTCCAATGCGAGTTGTTGGTTTCTGTGAGACTTTCGCAGCCTTAGCTTTAGGAGGAGCCTTTACTTTAGTTGGAGGTGCGGTGGCTTTCTTTGCTGCTTTGGTCGACTTCTTAGCTTCCTTGGCAGCCCTGAAAAAAAAATACAACGAATTCAGAACCCCTATAACTAGTTCTTTTCACTTTATTTACCAGCATTTACCAGCATTTACACACATCATTTCTCATACAAATTGTAATTTTTAGTTATGCATGAGATGAATATATTGTCCAACATTTCCTTCAACACTTTTTAACCCTAAAGCAGACAGATCTTTTGAGTAAAAGGGTCAAAACTATGGGTTAATTTTAATTTCAAAGTGTCCAATCACTTTTTAATGGACTCTACAGTCAATTATTCTTTTAAATATCATCAATAATAACTGCCAATTTTAATATAATAACCGTGAGATCACTTGAAATAATGTTCAAGTATTATATTCATTACAATTGAAGTGAAACTTCTTTATCGGGGTTGGAAAAAAAATTTAGTGTAACATTTTTTCGTTACGTGTGACATTTTTCCGTTACGCGCCATCTTTTTCTTATCCCTACCACGCGTGATTCAACGTATTTCTGTACAGTTGCATATTATAGTAAATTATTTTTTGAAAAATAAGGTCATAAAGAAGTTTCACTTCTTACGTGTGTACACCTACACACACACATTTTTTTTCCACTATACAATAAAACATGCCATTAACTCACTTGATAGCCTGTTCTCTTTGCGCTTTCCTGACTTCAGGTTTCATGTTCCTCTTGGCCATGATGTCACTTAGAGAAGCACCGACAATAGCCCTTTGGAACTTTTGAGTTCTGCGGGTGCGCTTCTTAGCCTGTTCCTCCTCTTGACCCTTCTTGAACTTGCGCCTGGTGAAATTATTGTACAGTTAGTCCTATTAATATTGTAAATGTGAAAGTTTGTAAGTATGGATGTATGGATGTTTGTTACTCTTTCACGCAAAAACTACTGAACCGATTACAATGAATTTTAGCACACATATAGAGGGTAACTTGATTAACACATAGGATAGGTTTTCCGGAAATCCCACGGGAACGGGAACTATGCGGGTTTATCTTTGAAAATGCGGGCGAAGCCGCGGGCGGAAAGCTAGTAATAAAATATGCTCGAACCATGTCCTTTATATGGACACAAATAGATCATAATTCAGTAAAAGATAACTTGTATACATTGTGCAATTAATTTGCAATTGGATGAAATCCAATCCTTCTTATACTCTTTTTATAACTATGTAATAAAACAAATACAATAATCTAAATATTGGCGAAGTATAAAACATAATTTTAGGGTTTTTGAGTATTTTTTTTAGTTCTACTATTTTACATCATTATTAATTAATAATTGTGATTTAATAAACAAATCTACACAGCACAAAGTTATAAAAATTTTAAATATTACTTACCTGTAAAGGACAGTCCATGTCACCTTACGAGGATTCCTTCTCATGAGGTGAGCAGCTTCACATTTTGAGTTCAGGAATGTGAAGGTCTGAAATATACAAAATACAAAATTCTAAGTAAGTTTTTCAGTCGTAAAGTTTTCATCAAATGTTCATTTTATATAATAGCAACTTTAGTAATAGTAAGAATAGTGGGTTGACTTTAGAAACGTGCGGCACGAATTTCGGCGCGATTTTAATTTTTATCGATCGATAATGATGCCCCGAAACATACATTAGCGGCTTTTCGTGCGGAAACGTATAATTACAGAGAAATCTTTTTTTTAATTTTTGAGATTATGTTCAAAATTGTTTGAGTTACATTGACAAAACTACAAGAATTGTGTTTGAAAGAGATAACAAATGTCTTAATGTACATATTAAAAACCATAGTTCATTCAAAAGCATGTTGCTGAGGGGACAACAATTCATACGGGTTATAGGCGAGCATATGATTGTTTGGGGCAATATGGGTATGTTCATAAAAAAGTTAATCACTCAGACCCAGACAACCCATTTGTTGCCTCTGACCCATTTGAGTCCCAGTGGCATGTTGTAAAAAGATTTTTTAAAAAAGATAACTATAACCACCCAGCAAACTTCGGTGATAATATTATAGAATATGTGGAGACGATGGGTGGAAATAAATAAAATGGATCCATTCATTGCCATTGTAAATTGTATCAAACATGTATACAAGATTTGAAAAATAATTATTTAAAAAAAATGTTTTTATTGTATGTAAGTATATTGCACACAAATTGTTAATCACAGAACCGAATCTGTCCACCCCGATTCCACGTGGTACTTGTCTGTCATACACTAGAGTGTATTTAAAAAGTCGGAGGCGCGGAGGAGCGTGGCGCCCGCGTGTGCTGAGGAGCAGGCAGAGTCAAGCGAGCCGGAGTGGCTGAGGCTGGTCGCCAAAGGCGACCAAAAAGCCGAAGCTACGAAGGCGAGTGAAGACTCCTGCCTGCAACGAGGTACACGGGGGCAAGCGCCACGTTCTGCAGCGCCGGAGCAGTCAAGAAAGCCCATAATCTTCGTTATATTTCTAACTACATCACTACATAGTATAAAACAAAGTCACTTTCTCTATCCCTATGTCCCTTTGTATGCTTAAATCTTTCAAACTACGCAACGGATTTTGATGCGGTTTTTTTTAATAGATAGAGTGATTCAAGAGGAAGGTTTTAGTATATAATTTATTAGGTTTAAGTCAAAGCGGGCGAAGCCGCGGGCGGTAAGCTAGTATAAATATAATCTCAAAAAAAATTAAAAAAAAAATAGAAGGGGGGATTTCCTCACCCCCCCACTTTATAGGGGGTCTCCTCTTACCTCCCCCCTCCCTTTCCCTCCCCTCCCCCCCCTTAATTCGTGCCGCAAATTTCTAAAGAAATACCAGAATAGTTACTATAGATATAGATATATCGTAATAAATATTTGTTTTCCACACATGCATCCATATCACAAGAGCGTATTCAGAAACATAAACCTAGGTGAAGGTTAGTTATTTGTTTACAGCATTTGCACTATATTTTATATCTCATGTATGCTATGTAAAATGAAATTGAATGTGAAAGAGATTTTGTCTAATAATTTACCTTTCCATCCACTTTAACCATGGTCTTCCCATGGCCGGGATATATTTTGTAACCACTGTAGGCGCAAAGTCCGATCCTGAAAATAAAACACACATAATGTAGTCAACACACAACACTTTATTTTTCAGATAAACACATCGACAATCACATCGTGATTAATTATATTATTTTAAATTAAAAATCTAAACCACAACGTACTTCATTTTGACTTCTGTGAAGAAAGAAAGAGCTAGCAAGCGATGGGACAATTGACAAACGCCTCTTTGACACTGACAAATGACAATGACAATAGATTTTTCTCCTTGCTTGCTACTATAAAATATTATTATCTACTGAGTTGCCCCAAGTTGCCCCGTGGTTGCCCCAATTCTTAAAGGCCGCGTTTCCAAGCTTGCTTGTAACCAAGAAGCTTATACATATCTAATACCACAGACATGTATATTTTAGTAGACAACGCAAGTACCGCGATCTGTATGAAAACCAAGCGTGTCATATTTTTTGTACTGACCTTGACGCGTTATGACGTCACGAGCGCTTTTTAGTGATGGTAATTTCATTTTACGTTAAATCGATTAGGACGCCACTCGCGCGGCGATTCTAGTATCGTCCGTATCCCATCGTACTATCTTGTTCGCTTTACCCCGCGCCACCTCCCAGCCCGCCCCGCGCCCGAGCCCGTCAGTACGATGATAGACTTTTCAATTTTTGTAAATAGGTACGCATTTCAAATGCCTAAGATTATGTTTTTAACAAAGAGCACACTAACCTCTTAATCAACTATCGTTTTCAGTATATCAATTGTCGGATAGGCTGTTTTTGTCAATAGTCGAAGCTTTTTTCCTTCAACAAAGCTGGCTTCATTAAAATGTTTAGAGCAAATTGTGCTATATTTTGTTGGAAACCAATCTTTATGTCCCGTTGCATCGATCCATTTTTCTTTTATGTTCGGGTTACTTGGAAAACTGAAAAAACAAACATAGTCTAAGCAATAAGGAGTTTTCTTAAAAACTCCCAAGATGACACTTTAACTAATGGCGTCCATGTCATAATATTTATTTTTAGTACCTTTGTATTAAAATACTTAAAAGTTCTAGGTCAAGTCGTATTAAATGACAAAAAAAATCTGTCTTTTTTTCTGAAAAATGGCTCCTTCAAATTATCATTTTTCTGTCCGATTATAAAATCGATTAGAATCGAGAACTGTTGCATCAAATGAACATCACTAACCACAAAATTGGACAGAAAAATGAGAACAGAAAAATGAGAAGACGCTATTCATTGCTTGTTATCATACGACGCGATCTTTACCGTGCCAAGTAAAAGCCGCAATGTATTCCGAATCATTTCGTATGATTTGGTATCCGTGTTTGTCACGATCGTTTTCCACAGATATTCTTTATTTAATTTTAAAATAAATAGTGCATAGTCTGATTAGAAAATTACTTACCGGGTGAAGGAAACATCTCTGCTAACTGCCACTGCCACTCACAGCTGTGGAGTTTCTACAGTTTATAACGGCGCAATTCGGCATTTTACTTTATTCAGCTTCACGTCTTTCCTTGGCGAACTGTAAGCGCGGACTGAGTGTAGGCCAGCGTCAAGTAAGTTTCATAAACTTAGTTTGGACACGGGAAGTACGTACACTCGCTTAGTCTATCTTGATACATGTCTGTGTCTAATACACTTGCCAAGTTAGGTGTGAAAGGGATAAAAAACATACAGGCGTCATTCAATGTCATATTTTCTTGTTACAATTTAATGGTCATAGTGCAATCTCCAGTGAGATATAAGCTTCTTGCTTGTAGCATATCTTTGATGAAGACCACAATGAAGACGAACAAAAAATGTCTGTGAGTTTTTTGATTTTTCACCCTTATCCCAGCAACATATTTTTTTTTTAATTCAACCATGGAAAGAAATTCTGTATGTAACTATGTCTATTTGGACTAAGATTTGGACAACGTAAGCACCACGGTCAACCCGCAACAGCAATTTTGACGATAATTAATCAATCTTAAAATAGCATTAAACCAATTTAGTTTCTCCTCTGTTTTGTTTTGTGTTGAGTGTCAAAGTGGTGCTCGGAGCAATTAACAAGCCTGGAGAAGTAACAATTAATTGAACGTTTCTTATATAGTGGCTCTCTTTTATTCAATACCCTAATTAATGCGATAGAAAGAGACAACACACTGTTATCTGCTTGGCATTCAAATCCACATGTAGCCACTTTTTGTTCTAAAAAGGTAGTGCTTGCCTTTACTTTATCGAATACTAAAATATCGATAAATAAAAAAATTAAGTTATAAAATTGCTTGAAGATAATTTAAGATTCGTTTAATTTTGAATTATGGATAGGTAATTTCAAATTTTAAGATTCGTTTAATTTGGAATTATTCATTTACGATGCGTATTGACTGCCTTGCATTGTATGGTAGTGGTATTTATAAAAAAATATTTTAAGGTATTTCGGTTTAGGTTGTTTTTATGGTTTCGTAAAAAGGTACGTATTTTTTCCTGTTTTCATAGATTCATTCATAGAATTATACGGAACCCTTCGTGCGCGAATCTGACTTCCACCTAGTTGATCTTTTTACAAATCAATAGTCGTATCCTACTAATATTATAAAAGCAAAAATTATATAAGAATGGACATATTTTGATACTCTTTCACGTAAAAACTACTGAATGAGTTTTTATGGAACTTTACAATTATATAGTTTAAACATCAGAATAACATATAAGCTACAATTTACCACAGGAAAATAACTCATTCCCACAGGAAAAAATTGGTACAAGTTTAAAATAAATTGCTTCAAATAAAACAAATAAACATTTAATTTTTTAACAACATTTTATTTCGATACTTAATTACCAAATTACAATATTTATTATTTAAAATAGATGCCACCTTAAACTTGTGGCACAGCATCTCTGCAAAGCACTTTACTTTTCTTCCCGTCTGATTCGAAATGATTTGAACAAGGCCGAGAATGTTTTGAAGGCTTCCAATTTTTCCCGTGCTATAGCTTTAACTCAAACATCTTTTAATTGTTCTCAAGCCAGAAACCTGCAAATAACAATAAAATCCATACTTAAATACCTTTTTTTTCTCCTAACCTAAAGCAGTCATTATCAATGAAGTACTTCGTTCCTACTCAAGTATCGATAATTGCACAACACTATGGAAGTTATATTTTGCATTTTTTCTAAAAACTAAGCTGATTATGATTTCATTTCAATGATTACGGTTAGATAAAACATAGATGATTAAGAAAATAAGGTAAATTAACTTATTTATCATACAATTAACAAAAAAATTGATCAAAACACTAACCTGTGAAATGACAAATTTCTATCTTCGTCCGATTTCACATTACTACGGCTTTTACAGCCGTAAGCAACACAAGCCATGTTATCTTTAGTCAATTGTCTTTTCACAAAATAACAAATTAAACTAAAACACTCGTTTTTCACTTCAAAAATAATAATTAAAATCACCATGCGTCCGTGACCAGACTGGTCACTGAAACAAATTGTCATGGGCACATGTCATTTCAAACTGTCGAACTGACATATATCTGTCCTCTTTTTTCGCATGACATTTTGCCATAAGCCGAAAAGGCCAAACTTGTTCAATTAATTGTTACTTCTCCAGCTTAGATTATACACCTATAGATGTAACCACTAAAATGACCTTCCTTGAAAGAGCGAGATCGTTAATTGTCAAACCCATGCAAAGAAACAGGACAGAATATATCTCAGAGGAATAAACCTATAGAGTACTTGTATCGAGCGTATACAATTTACATATATTTGTTTCTCTCTATCAAAAGAAAACGTCGTATGAAAGAATCAGATAGCTATAGACTACAAGCTACGTTTCAACATAGTCATGGCACCATTTTTACTATAGGTACGTATTTAGATAGATAGAAGGTGATAGTGATGGGATGTGCTTCAATCGATAAAATCGTGAATGCATTTTGCATTTACGGTTTCGTGAAATAATAAATAATAAAAAAAAACAAAATTAATCATAAATTTCAGTTGAATACATTATTTGTTTAATCCTACGAATATAATAAATGCGAAATTATGCGAGAATGGATAACTTTCTCTTTCACTGCTGAACCGATTACAATGAAATTTTGTACATACACACATAGGATAGGTTTTATACCAGAAATCCAAACATATAAGAGAAACAACAAACTAAACAGATAAGTCAAATAAAACAACCACGTGGTATTTTTTATTTTCCTGCTGTAGAAAATTTACATCTATTATTTGCTACAACAACTACATATAAATCTGATATAAGAAACAAAATAAATAAATCAACTTTAATATGAAATATATTTTTTGTCATAAATCGATAATATACGCTAGATGTGTTACAACACTACGGTGGTAAACAAAATGCCAAACGTAATAATATTGTGACATTTTTTAAAAATTATTTAATTCTTTTGTATTCCACAACCCCATAAAGTGGGTAAATGTTACAGTTACAACATAAACTTATAAAGAAGCGCTTGATAAAACCTTCACTTCAACCAACCTTCAACCTTCACTTTCAATCACTTACCGATGGAAAGATATTTTTTCATTGTTTTCATCCAAAACTCCCATTCGACTAGTAATAGCCGGTAGCTAAACATACAATAGTCATTTTAGCACACTGACAAATAAAAAGAAACACTATACACTTTATATTTTCTAAATATTTCGTTAAAAACACTTGACGCACTGAGCCCACCAGCTGGTTGGAAAACAAACTAACTGCCGGCGCGCTACGTTTGAAGACAGTGCAGATACTCTTATCGCTATCTCAATCTGACATATGCTATTATTGACTAAGAGTAAGTAGATTAGAAAATATGTATTTTGTTCTGTCTCAATATAAGAACTCTATAGGTTTATTCCTCTGAGGAATATATAGTTTTTGTCTTTGTCGACATGGCCGGTTTTATTGTTTGGCAAGAACAGATTGTGACAAACAAACTTGGCGTCTTTTGGATTTTTCTGTGATTGTGTGAATTTACAGTGTTTATTGCGTATAAAAATTGGATAATACAGAATATTTAGTGTACGTGCGATGGTGGGTTGCAGTGTTTTGGGTTGTAAAAGCCGGAGTGAGCGAAAAATTGAAGGAATAACATTTCACACGTAAGTAGGCGAAATTATCATTTCTTTCGTTATTACAACGCCAGATGATCACCGATTATGATGTTTTGTGATGAATTCAGTGATGTGATGCCAAGAATATTGAGTTGTGATACGTGTTTTCACTATCTTAAAATAAAATAACGATTATAGGTCTACCAGAATCTGATGGCATATTTATATTTAAAAAATAAAAGATTTTCATGTGGCAACTTTATTTGACAACTATCAAATTGGTTGTCAAATTATTTGTGTTGATGATTAATTTTTAGGATTTTGTCTTCAAAATCTTCGAAATGTCGATAAAACCGCTGCGATCACAAGCAAGAGGTGTTGTTTATAATGTGTATAGAAAAATATTCGATGAAGAGGGGTCAAACACATCACAATTTTCAATTTTAAAGCGCGTGAAAGATTTTATTGCTAAATTGGACTGACCCGTTTTGATACTTTAAATTAAAAATGTTATAAACAGGTAACTATAATATTGTTTGTTGATTAAAATATAATTTTATGAAAACTTATTACAGGAGTTTCCAATTCGGCTATTTGTCAAGTCCAAGGTGTACAAGTCAATTTTATAATGTGTTAATACTAACGAAAATAAACATGATTCTATTTTATTATTGTTTTATTTTATAAAAAAAAATGTGTGCGTGTACTAGTGTACATACGTAAGAAGTGAAACTTCTTTATGACCTTATTTTTCAAAAAATAATTTACTACATAATATATGCAACTTTATAGAAATACGTCAATCACGCGTGGTAGAGATAAAAACAAGATGGCGCGTAACGAAAAAATGTTACATTAAATTTTTTTCCAACCCCGATAAAGAAGTTTCACTTCAAAAATTATAAACAATCGTTAAATATAGTAAATAAGTTTTGATCTGCATTATCATTACATCCATATTAATTATGGCATGTGAAAATTTTTCACATGCCATAATAATATATATTCAAATATAGGTATGTGTAAATAAATAATATTATGTATTACCTTTAGAAAAGTAATATGTATATTATACATGTAATAAGTACCTACATAATATTACGTGGATATCTCATTATTAAATACAGTATTATCCACTTGTGTAATGTGACTAATGATATTGTGGACAAAATAAAAAAATTGCAGTATCAAGATCGTTCAGTCCATTTTCCCTAGGGTTGCACACTCAAAATTTTGATTTCCCTAATTGCCATCAGATTCTGGTTTACCTATAACGATGAACGGTTCAGGGTTGCCATAATGGCTACTTTAATTTACCCAAATAAATCATATTTCTTTATTGTCAGTACATACATACGATTCGAGGTCTTGTTTTGTGAAGAGAAAATAAAGATTATGATTATAATTAAAGATTATGATTGTTGGGTTTGCTTATCATGGTAGGTACTCATCCTACTTATATTATAAATTCGAGGGTTTGGATGTTTGTTTGTTACTCAATCACGCAATAACGTCTGGATGGATTTCAATGATATTTTGCACATGAGTAGTTTATTACCTGGATTAACACGCGGATGAAGTCGCGGGTAAAAGCTAGTAGTATAATAGTATAATATTTTTATTGAGAGGAAATTAATTCTTCTGTACGTAAACTTTAATTTTAGTTACATTTATTTAAGGGCTTTATTGTAGTTTATTTAACTTATTACTCAATAAAGATAAACTTTCGTAACATGCGAATAAAATCTTCTTTTTTCAGGTTTCCATCCAATATTGATAAAAAGAAATGGCTGGATGCCACTGGACGAGAAAATTGGCTGCCAACAAAATATTCAAAAATTTGTTCCATTCATTTTGATGATGATTCATTACTGTATAAAAATAAAATAAATTAAAAATAAATCATTCAAAGTGTTGGTAACGAGAGGACAGTAGTGACTTCCGGTTTTCTACTCTTTTTTGCCAAGCTGTACTTATTTCATTATGTATATAGTAATCTTATATATAAAAATGAATCGCAAAATGTGTTCGTAAGCGCATAACTCGAGAACGGCTGAACCGATTTCGATAATTCTTTTTTTATTATATTCCTTGAAGTACGAGGATGGTTCTTACGTAGAGAAAACGTAAATATGTACCACGGGCGAAGCCGGGGCGGACTGCTAGTAAATAATAAACATGTTTATGTTATAGACTGGTTTTATTTCATCATTGAACGTGTCGTGTGTGTTTTATGTCGTGTCGGTCGATAGATGTCTATCATTGAAGTATTATTAAAGAGAGGACACCACGAACAAAATCTGTGCAACAAGCGCGGCGAAGCGGGCCGGCTAGTGAGTCATACACTTTGTAGATATTCTGCCTCTTAATACTTATTAAAAAAATATGAATAAAATTATCAATTAAAACCAATCAATGTAACAAAAAAAAAATGGTCCGAGACGATTGACTCTAACTCGTGTTACAAATATGTAGTTTAAAAGCGATGCCCTCTCTAGTACGTAGTACGTGGTCAATAATGTCCATACAATTCTCCTTACCTACCTTACGGAGGTTTTATTAAAGTATTTCGTACGACTACGACATAAGAGTTACATTATTGAAGCTAGCATTTAAAATATGCAAATTCAGAATTTTTAGTTTGCGAAGTACTTACAGGTATTTATAAAGTCTGTTCGCGATCAAGTAAGATTCATAATATTTTTTACCTAATATGTGGGAACTGCCAACTTATTAGGCAACACCACAAAAATCTATTTCTGTTTCAAGTGCGGCCACGCCATGGTTACATCTATAGGTGTATAATCTAATAGCATCTACAGACGCTCCGATTTGGTTGGTGCCAACCATCCGACCACGACCAAATCGGAAAGTGTAGAGAGCGGTCGGTCCGACATAATTATTATTAATATTGGTTTGACGTGGTCGGATGCGCCGGCGGTACCGACCAAACCAACTTCCTATCCGATCCAACCAAATTGGAACGTCTGGAAGCTTTGTTCCGACCAAATCGGCTCATTCCATAGAGTAATATAGGTAATTGGCTCATTCACATTCGCAACGCCGCCGGTGTAGGACGTCAACATGAACACCGAGGGAGTTACGGTCACCGAACGTGACATATTAATAAAATTGCTGGAACTATATAAAGACTTTCCCTGTTTGTGGGACTTAAGTAACAAAGATTACGCAAATAGAGATGCCAGAAATCAAGCGTATTTTATTATGTTAGAAGTATTAAAAAAAATTGACAGTGCGGCTACATTAAAAACCTTAAAAAATAAGTTGTAAGAGCCGCATATGACTGTAATTTTCTCTATTTCTATAGTAGAATTTAGCCCATTCTCTTCGTACTATGGTCAACTGACATATTACTCTATGGTCAACTGACAGCTGGAAGGCCAACCGTCGGACAATCTGTAGCAATGTTGGAATGGTTGCCTTGTCGGTTCCGATATGGTTGGCACCAACCAAATCGGAGCGTCTGTAGATACATTAAGTTCTCCAGGCTTGATAATTGCTCCGAGAAGTGGTGTCAACTTAGGTGTCAATCATACAGTAATCTGTCAATACAATGACAGTTATGTGTCAATAATTGTCAAAACGACAAGAAATATTAAGTAAAATCTACTGAGATAAAATCAATAATATTTGAGTTGAATCCTGTCTCTGCCTACGCGTACTTATATTGGGTGGAGTTGGGGTGGAACTGGAGCCATTAATTTTGAGACAAAGAATAATGTTAATTTAAAAAAATAATTTCAACTTGTATTAACTATTAAGACAGTGTAAAGTGGTACCTTGTGCTTTGCAATAGTATTTGTTTTGAATGAAAAAGGGTTTTAATTATTAACAAATAAAAAGGAATACTGTGCATTCAATAATCGATAAATTTATAATTCTCATAGCTGCCCACTATTCTCATAGTTGAAACAACATGGGAGAATCAAGTAAAGAAAATTCAAATCAATTAGACATAAATGATAGTAATTTTAATTCGGACATGTATTTAGAATGCATTATGAGATGTGCCACTCTTAAGCAAATGTTGGATAAAGAAGCAGAGGTCTTAACTCAAAGCCAGTTCTTGCAGTCTGAAATGCAGACATTAGTTTATGAGAACTACAATAAATTCATTTCAGCCACAGAAACTGTGCGTAAAATGCGCACAGATTTTCAAATCATGCAGGAAGAAATGGATAAACTAAGAGAAAACATAAATAGAATAACCAGTTTCAGTTCTAAGATTTCAACATCTCTAAGTGATAGTGGAAATAATGTGAATAGGCTATGCAGTACTCGGCAACTGTTGGATAAGTTACAGTTCTTGTTTTTGTTGCCCACGCAGTTGAACAAAGCTATACAAGAAGGTAGATATGCAGATGCCGTCCACGATTACACACATGCACAGAAAGTGTTACAGAAGTATGGTAACCAACCATCTTTTAAAAGTATTCAAACTGAATGTTCAGAAATAATTTATGACTTAAAGAAAAGCTTGAGAGAGAGATTGCTAACTCCGGATACATCTGCATCTGAATTGGCAGAAAGTGTTGGCCTTTTAAGGCAGCTACAAGAATCAGACTCCTCATTGAAAGATATATTCTTAAATTGTGCTGAAAGTAGATTGGAACAACATTTAAAAGAACTTGCTTCCATGGTTGAAATAACAGATATACTGGAATGGGTTGAAAAGTGTAATAACACATTGCTTGCCGATCTAGGTATTGTGATATCTTGTTATCATGAAATGTTTGAAACTGATAATGATTGTTTGCCAGATTTTGCTGACAAAGTAATGACTCAAGTGTTTTGCCTCTTTGAAGATGTTATAAGGAGACCAGAGAATATTGGAACTGAAATCCTAATAAGAGGTCTTGATAAGTTCTTTAGAAAATTGCAGGCAATGTCTGAAATAATATCTAGTGATGGAGTATCTAATAAAGCATTAGAAGTTGTTGTTCAATGTATTAACCATAAAGCTACAATGCAATATCAAACAATTCATATACAATTTAAAGAAAATTTAATGAGAGTAAGGCAATCTTTAGCAAGCAAAGGTACAGAAAATGTTGATCTCAAAGATATACTCAATTCTTTACAAGTATATCTAATGCAGAAAGTGCAAGCGTCACTCCTAGATTTGATGGCATTTTTACAGAACAATTTATCCTTTGGCTTAAAACCTTGGTGTGCTAAGGCAGTTGCAGATAGCTGTTGGAATGTTATATCAGAAACCCTCATAAACCTGTCAGATATGGTAAAGAAAATGTCTTGCTTACAGTCATCAAACAACATTCCCTTTGAACTCTTCCTCATTCTAGCCAAGTTATGTTTAGAAATGCAAGAAAGTGGTGTTACAATTCTACAAAACCATTTAGTTAAATTATTAGAGGAAGCTGCACCTGGTTTGAGTGTAGAGAAAAAGGAAACAAATAATGTCATGGTCAATTTGTCAACTGCTGCTCAATCTGCCTTAGATTCTGAAGTGGTATTTATTGGACAGACTGCGGCGCAAATGTTGCGAGTGTCCGTGTTGGCTCGGGATTGGTTACGAGCACCAGAGCCTCGTGGGCCGCGAGCGGTGTGCCGCCGAGTGGTGGAAACTCTTGCCAGTGCGGATAGTGCCGCGTCACAACTATTTCCTTCCAGTATTAAACCATCGAGCGATTCCAGCCGCCGTACTATATGGTCACGTGCTCCCTCTTCATTCTCGCCAATTAACCGGCTGTTTTCCGAACGAATCGAAGTTTTTAGTCCAGCTGGCGCGGACAGAGCTGCTCTGTCCAATGGTGCATTGAAAGTAGCTCTAAAAGCATTAGTGGAATGCGTACGCTTACGCACTTTTAGTAGACATGGTTTGCAACAGTTACAAGTTGACGTTCATTTTCTACAACAAAGATTATCCTGCATGGGTAATGATGAAAGGTTACTGAATGCTCTATTGGAAGATGCGCTGTCCTCCGCTCAGCTGCGATGTGTAGATCCTCAATTAATGGAACCTAGTATTGTAGATATTATTTGTGAACGTGGCTAGGTTTTACGTTATTATTATAATAAATGAATTTGATTGTTTTACAAATGCAAGTATAGCCTACTGGTTGTAAATTAAATGTGTATTGAATATTCGTACAGTCCTTGGTGTCAGCATGACTGGTTTACGGCGCTGGGTCAGAACTACATCAATGCAATTTCAAATTTCAAGTCAATTTACCATATAGTATTCAGCTCTGAATCGGAATAGACCGGCCGCTTATTTTCTCGAATAGCAAAACGAAGTAGAAATGACTATTGGATGCGTGTAAACGACGCGATCTAGAGTCAGTATGGCACCGGAATCATATTCTACTATATCAGTTCTCATTTTATCGACGATCTGATTTATAACGAAACATGTCCTAGGTAGTATAGAATAAGAACCTATAGAATATAAGTACTTACATCTGTAAAATATAAGCGTTTAGCTCAATTCGGAATTCATAAATGTTAAAGATTGTGTTTGAAAAAAATAAATACAGCAATGAAACCGTTTATGTGCATATTAATTTCCAACTATTTGTTAATGTAGGTTACCTAGATGTAGAACCTAGGTTTCTTCACCTATTTATAAAATAATGACCTTTTTTGATTAAGTACTTAGATTGTTAAATAGGTACTAGTTATATGTTGATAATATTATGTATTATTTTATAGTAAAAAAAATATCTTAAATACATATAGGTAAATGTTATGAACTGAAAGTCTTTTATTAAAAAAAAAACCCACTTGTTTTAAAGAATTTATTTATAACCCAATAATTAAAATTGCATCATCATATTAAAAATAATGATATCATCTACATAGACACTATAATAATAATATATATTTTCTTATGTAAATGCTCCTAGAACATAACTCACAAGACAATCTACTCTTCTTCGACATAAATTACACGATATTATAAATGTTAGTTGCGGGAGTACGATAAAATATTAAAAATTAATTAAAAATAAAAACAACATACATTACATTACCACTAAAACAAAATATTTTGGTCCTAAACCTACTACAAATTTTTACCAAGATAATTACAAAATAATGTATCCGTTGAGATTTTAATATTTGTCTTCCAAAAAGTGTAAAAGTTTCGATTTATCTTTTATGCTGGTATATACTTCCTATATTTAGATGGTCAGTTTATAACTGAATTTCGAATGCATGCTTTCACAATGCAATTCAAAATTATCTACAAAATTCCAAAAATTCTTTTGAAAACCTATGGGAAGCTCGTAACCTCACTACATGGATGTGATTTATCCAAAGAGATTTAGAGAAGCATTAAAATAACGGGCATGCACATGGAGCAAAAATAAAAGTAATGGTGAAACTAAGAGAAATAATATTATTCGAAAAACTACCGATATTCGTAACAATAATGGCATGTCCTACTTCACCTAGCAAAATATGTATCTAGTGAGATAACTCGTTTTGTTATGCCATATCAAGATATAAGTATGATAATTCTCTCTCTTGACCTCTATAAAAATAACATTAAATCTCTTTGGATAATGTCACAGAAATAATCAAAATTATAAGCTCGTACAATACATAGCTCTAATATTATTTATGTACATTGATGTTGAAAACGTATGGATATGTGTACACATTTAAAAGGTAATTTTTTGGTACATCTTTTACACTATTTGCTTACCCTGACTAACATACAAAATTGACCATTTGAAACGACGAAGAACATACATAATAGGTAGTTGTTAAAAAAAAAGTATGTGATACAAAAAAAAAAGATATAACAGGCATATCTACTTCCAATTAATACATAAATGGTGATTGTAGATAAAACATTAATATTAGACAATAGCCAATTTCTCTGACGTTATAGTAAATAACCAATGTTAAAATATTAATAGTAATCTACAAGAATACTTTACGTATGACACCAATTTATTAAGTTATTTAAAGACAACATTTATATGTAAAAGTCAATGTAGTAACATCAAGCTACGTGTTTTATCATATTATTTGTGATTATAAAGAGGAAATGTTAATCAATTCTAAAACAATTGAATCAATAAATAATAAATAAAGGAAGCAAAATCACAACGCGCTATTTTGCGGGTAGATTTCGTCAATAAGTTATAGGTACATAAAGTTTCAAATTATTATGACATATCTGTAACAAGGTGTACAGAAATATAGTTCCATAACAAAATAAAACAATTTAAAATATATTTTGGCAGGAAAGCTGAAAATGTTTCCCTTTGAGCGTATTTTATAACAGCTATGTAGATAAATTGCGAGCGCATATAAAACATGAAAACCTGATGCAGTTTCTGAAAGGGATATTAATTTCTTGAATATTATTTATTTTTATGAATTGTGTAGTTATGAACTACTTTAATAGGTTAATGATAATAATTAAGTTCATGTTCATTATTATCTCTGTAACACGTTGTATAATCGCATCGCAATTCATAAGCCCCAAATGTATTTCAATTTTCAATTATATTGAAAGTTTACATCAAAAAGTATAAAAAGCATTCATAAACATTCACTAATTTTAAAACTAAATTAATGCAATGTAAACTCGACACCTTATGACTAAATAAAAACATAAATTATTTCCTCTTATACACATCTATATCTATAACATATCAATTGACAAAATATAGATTTTATCTTTCCCGCTAATTTAGCGACAAGACCAGCGCCCCGCTCACAAAAATATTTTTATTTTATTTTATATTTTATTTGATGCATCCTAAACTCACCGAAAGTGTAAAAATATATTTATCAACAGTGGTCCGTTAGTTTCTTATTTGTGAGCGCTGTTAGTGCGTGATTTCATCAAGTTACTAGCGAACACCCCTTTATTTAAAATACATAAAAATTATTGGATCTCTACTCAGTCCATTTATCTTAAAGTTTTGATTCCTACATTATCAGCCACTGTCTTGTGTGTAATATAATTATGTTCATACTTTAGCGCTGTTACACATTTTTACTCAACAATTATTGTATTATGATATATTTATTTTATAACACTTGATTTCCTCGTCGCTACACCTATTTTCGAGTTCTTACTTGCGTTGTTCACATTATTAGATTTACTTCGCGTCGGGCTCGACTGAGCGTTAGATTTCTGTTGTGTCAACGTCTGTTTCGGTTGATTTGAAGTATTTTTCTGTTGTGCCAATGTTTGTTTCTGTTGAGATGAAGTTTGTTTTTGTTGTATTAAATTAAGTTTCTGTTTAGTCAAAGTGGGTTTTTGTTTTGTTGTCGGTTTTTGTTTGGGTTGTTGCGTTTGTGTTTTCGTTTGAGTAACGGACGATTGTGATTGTTTTATATTGGGTTTCAATAGATTAGTGGGTTTTTGTGATTTAGTGTCTGGAGGGGGAGATCGCCGGCGTCGTATCCGCGGGGGAGTGTGCGCCAGAGTCGTGTGTCGCGATAACAACGCAGCGCTGCTGAAAAGTTGTCCACAGTCACACCTGTGCTCTACCTCGGCTGTGCCTGAAATGAGAACAATCCATTATATTACACCAAGCAACGTAACTACGGTCCGAGATAAAATATAAATCTCACTATTGATTGTTGATTTATAGCTCAAAAAAATGTTTATATTTCAACTCCAGCCATAAATTAAAACATAAATAAGTATACAATAAAATACTTACGCTTTCTAATTTTCTTAACAGGTGTATTTTGTTTATGTTTCCCCAATGACTTCCTCTTAGCAATGCTACTGATTGATTTTCGTTTATCACCCATTATTTTTCTATTTGACTTCTCCACTTTCTTTGGTGTCTGTTTCACAGGCGTTGTCGGGAAAGAGTATTTAATATCACTATCATCCGAATCTGTAGAAGGCACCGTTTCAGGCGTCGGGGCTTTTGCATTTTTAATAGTAGTTTGGGTTTTAGCTTCTACCGGTTTCGCTTTCAAACGAGGTATTTTGGGTGGGTGTTGCAATGAGATTCTCCTTAATACCAAATCTTTCGAATTAGGCCTTTCTAGTTGTAGTGAACTACGTTTTTTAGCTCGCACTTTCATAAACTTTTCTTCAACTGTATGATCGAATTTTAAGTCTGGATTCAACATGTATCTCACTTCGTCATCATCTTCGTCAGCGTCATCTTCGTCATTTGATGCTTTTTCCGATTTATTTTCCTCGATGACAGGCATGGTAACGTTCAATGTTTTTTGTTTCTTTGTAACAGTAACTCCTGCTTTCTCTTTCGTTGCAGTCCTTTTTTTCGGTGTAGGCGTGTCTGGTATAACAATAGTTTCAATTATTTGCGTATTTAAAGGTTTCATTTCAACTTCATTCACAGGTTTATTAACAATAGTTTCGGATTCTTTTGCTTTAATTAACGGGATGTCGTCACTTTTACTATCCGAGTTGTCAATTTCTGTGTTATTTTCTATCGACTTACGTGTAGCACTTTGTATAGTTTGGAGAGGTTTACTTATTTCCTCTAAATCATGGGTATTTGGATTTTCAGACTTAATATTATCAACCGGCATAACATCTGCAATTATTTTAGAGTCAGTTTCTTGCTCCTTATCATCTTTATTATCATCATCGATAGCAGTTTTTTCTTCTGCTTGTTTCGCTTTAGCAGCTGATTGCTTTTTCTTTCTAAGACAAATGATGGTGTGTTTATTCAAAGAGTGTTCATTGGGGAATACCATATAACAAAGAGAACATTCGTGTATAATATCTCGTGTAGAAAGAGAACTTTGAACACTCTTATCGTCTGATTTTTCTGAACTTGTCTCCAAGTGTTGATCTTTATGTTCCATAAAGTGTTGTAACTTTTTAAAAGATTTCTTACATATGTCACATTGATGTAATGGAGATTTGGAAGGTTCAACTGTAACTTGTGGAGTACATTTTTTGTTAATACCATCATGAGTTTCTCTGTGTTCCACAAGATGGTGAAGTTTTCTAAATGACTTATCACAAGGTTCACATCGAAATCCTGCACTATGATCTTCGGTTTGTTTTGTTTGAGCTTGAACTTTATTATCTTTTTCGCTCTTATTATCTCGGTGTTCAGATGAGCTTTTTCTACTTAACCTTGACGACATTGCACTTGGTTTGTGGATAAGACGATGTTGGACCAAATGATGCAATTTCCTA
The DNA here is from genome assembly GCF_061535395.1 of Colias eurytheme. Taxonomy (NCBI): domain Eukaryota; kingdom Metazoa; phylum Arthropoda; class Insecta; order Lepidoptera; family Pieridae; genus Colias; species Colias eurytheme. Next base: position 1,586,579 of record NC_142989.1, on the reverse strand, counting down.
AATTCTTTTTTACAAACTTCACAACAGAAAACATTCTTTTTAATTTCATCATTGTTGGCTGATTTAACATCTTCTTTTCTGTGTTGGATTTTGTGACTTAACAGATATGATAACTGTCTAAAACTTTTACCGCACAGTTCGCACACTAAATTATTTGTGTTAAATTTAGTTTTATTAACAGTTGTTTGTGATTGATTTTCAGTTTGTTTTCCAGTATCCAACTCGTTATTTAATATTTCATCATTTTTTTCTTTAACTGGCTTTGAGTCTCTTGATTTTCGTTTTCTTGGTGTTAGTATTTCTTCATCCAAATCCATATCTGATTTGCTATCAGTTGATGATCTTTTTGATTCTTGGGAAAAGCGCAATCTCGAAGAACTTCTTTTATCCGACTCAGACCTATTCGGTGATGGACCTGTACAATGTTTCACATGTTTAAATACAACATTCTCAGAACGGAATAATTTGTTACAGATTGGACATACAATGTTTTCATTTATCTTACCCATTGTCCAATTTTCTTTTATTATTTCGTCGTCACTACTTTCTTCTGTCTCTGTTTGTTCTTTATAAGATTTTTCTTCTTGCAATCTTGGTTTTTTCTGAGGACTTGGTGTCTTTGGTGTATTAGACTCTACTCCGGGAAGAGGGTTTTTTCTGGGTCGCCCTCTACCTCTTTTAACTGGTGTGTTTTGTTGTGGGCTATTCTCAGTTGAGTGGGTTAAAATTTTGTTCTCAGATTGTGTTTCAAGTAACTCAGCAGCCTTGACTAAGTTATCAATAGCTGATATTGGATCAGAGTGAACATATGCCTCTGTTTTATTCAGAATTTCAGTGGGATTTTTCACAATTTCTTGCTTTTCTTCTGACATATTACGGTTCAAAAGATATGATTTTTTGGGCACCAATGTTTTTGATTTTTTATCAGCTTTCTCTTCAAATCTGCGTTTTTTCTTTGGTGAAGTTTCCATGCCTAAATCACCCGGTTCTATGAGTTCCAATTCAGGTGTTTCGACTGGAGTTAGAACTTGTTTCCTCTGATGTTTACTTTTAGATTTAGTTTCGTCTTGTAACTTATTCTCATAACTCTCAAGTATATCAGAATCTAATGACTCAGAGGCACTATGGACAAATTTAGAAGATTCATTCATTTGAATTTTTGTAGGCGAGAGTTCCTGACCCTGTATATGTAAAACTGGTACAAAATCTGTATTTGCGTCCATAAAAACAACTTTTACAGGTTTATCTTCAATAATTGTAATTGGGCCTTCAAGCTGCCGCTTTGCCGTTAAAGCAGATTGGTATGCAATTTGGACTTTGGACTGATAATTCTTGTTATGTGTTTCATTAGATGTCTTGACTGTTGGAATTTTACTGGAATGATTATGACGTACCGCGTTATGCTTATTTGTCGATTTAGCTTTAGATTCAGCAAGCATAAGTTCATTTCTTGACATTTTTTTAACCGGAATGTCTTTTGGTACTACACTTTTAATAATATTATGGGGTTCTTTCCTATCAAAATTAACAGTTAGTAAATTTTCATATGTAACAGAATTACGCCTAGCAAACTTATCAAAATCTTTCTCTGTGATAATTGGTTCTTTTTTAGCACCGCTATCACATATCGTACTACCAACTAACTCGTTAATTTTACTATCCTTACATGGTAATTTAATATCCCCTGTAATTGGTACATGTTCAATGATTTCTTCATCAGATATTACAGCCCTTTCATGTTCCTTAATAACATTTTGGTGAGGTTTATTTGTGAATGGAGGAGGATTCAATAAGGTGTCTGGTTTATTTGAATTAGATGTTTTTGTATCTGCACTACTTGATTTGGATTCTTGTGTAAGTGCAGGTAACTCATGTGGAGGTCTCTCCACGAAAGGGATTCCATGCAATTCATTCATTTTCTTTTCAATATCATCTAATGTAATCTGATACGCACTTTTTTCTTTCTCACTTGCATTACATTCCACACTCTGCTTATGCTCATCTTGGGAAGCTTTGACTGGAAGAGCTCTATTAATAATACCTTCAATTGTTTTATCAATTAAATCTTGATTGTTAATTTCTTTCCTTTGAGTGGGTTTTTTATCTATCAGATCAGCATCTGGTTTAGTTGTAGCATTTAATTTTGATATGTCTTTAACGAAATTTTTCTCATCTTTTAGAATTTGTGTATTATCAGTGTGCTCAATGTTTGGTTTATTTTTGAAAGTGACAGTTGTAACTTTTGCTTTAGCAGAAGTATTTACATCTTGGGATTTTGATACAACTATATTGTTGGATTGTCTCTGACTATCTATTTTCTTTAAAACGTCTCGCCTATTCAAATCTTTAGGCTGTTTCAGTTGTTTTGTACTGGAATTATTTGAAGCAACTTTTGTTTCCTTTATTTTATTTAAAAATTCCTGTCTATTTGCTTCAGTCCACTTTCCAAAAGGCACTGCGGCGCAATTTTTCTTAATAGGTTGTTTTGCCTGAGTATCTGGAAGTACATCAATTTTTGTGCCAATCTTTATATCGGAAGTATTTGCCTTTACAGGCAACTTCACAGCTTTTTGGATATCATCAGTTGATTTTATTTCAGAAACAGTTAGTGTTTTATTATCTGTGGGTACAATATTATTATGCTTGTTTAAATCATCTACAGTATTTTTATAATTTGTAACTTGGATTTTATTTATATTTGTATTACTTATCGTTTCATTTTTATTTGGTCTCAAAGATACAACATCAAGAACAGAAGCAGAGTCGATTATTTGTTTTGAAGTAACAGTGGCGTTCTGAATTTTTTTTTGGGGTTCAATTGATTTTGAAGGTAATGTCCCTGTGATTTTAAGATTACGTTCTAATTTCAAATTCTCTTGAATAGTTTTCTTTTCCCCAATAGTTAATTGTTCTTCTTTTTGTTTATTTTGAGATGTTATCTCACATGACTTTAAATTTTTTTCATCATTTGTATCATGCTTGATTTCGGAAGTTGTAATATCAGCTAAGCTTTTTTTAACTTCAATAGCATTATGTTTTAGTCCTGTTGTCCCTAAATTATTATTCTTGCTAGGCACATTTGTTTTCTCTATAGAACTCTTGTTAAGCTTAACATCAGTTTCAATATTTTCAATCTGTTTCAATTCACTTGTACTATCAGCCACTTGCCTTGTGTCTCTTTGTTTAGAACATGTTTCTCTAACATCAAGTTTTATATCCGAGATTAATTTGCTTGTTTCAGATTCAACCATTATTTGAACCTTCTCAACTGCTATTGCTGAACTTGAAGTGTCACTATTTTTTTCGTTACTTATTGGCGGTGAAGGTATATTTTCGACAATAATGAGCTTATCCTCAACTGCTTCTATATCATCACATGTTATTAAATCAATGGTGTTTTTGTCACCTTCATAGGCGGGAATAAATTCGGGCGTTTTTTCTTCAACAGTTTTATTGTCTTTGGTGCCTTCTATATTGTTTTCATTTGGTAACTCATTTTCGATGCATTTTTTATCTTTATCCATATTAATTGGGGCTTTTAAAGTAATTTCATTACTTAAATTAGAATCTTTAATTTCTATATCAATACTATCTTTTATTATCTTTTCTTCTGTTTTATTGTCGATTAATTCATCTTTACATTCCTTCTCATCTATGATCAAAGGTTTATCTTCACACGTATGCACCACATCAGGTAATGTTTTATCTATATCTTTTTCATCATTTTCATTGTTTTCAGCTAACTCTTTATTTTTAATAGGTGTATCAGATAATTTATGTTTGCTGTATTCTGTATGAACTTCTATAGTTTTCTTGATGTTATCAGATTGTCGGTTTGGATGTAATTGCTGATCTACCATGGTTTTTGTTAAGGGTATTCCTTCTTTATTGGGGGTAGAGTGGTATGTCATGGGAGTAAAAGTATTTATTACTGGTGATTTACGCGATTCACTGAATTTCATAACTTTTCCATTAAAATTAACTTTTGAATCTTCTTTAACTTCCCTACTTGTCTCTAACTCTGCATCTTTATTTTCTGCCTCAGCTTGTGGATTTTTAAGTGTATTATCAATAATTTTATTATTATCAGACTCTACTAATGGCTTGTCTTCCTTTACAATACTCTTAGGCGAACTTTCCTTCGGTTCTTCATTGTTGACAGGCTAAAAAAAGAATATTATAATAAGCTTTAGTTTAAAAAGATACTATCATTTTGCTACAAATATTTGTCTATACATAGCATCCATTTTGATACATATTATGTATATGCATTAACAAAATATAATAATAAATACAATTTAAAAATGGGAATTCTCACCGCTTCCTTTGGTACTTCAATCTCAATTTCTTCATATACTTCCAGATTGCCTTCAGCATTTTCCCTAAAATAAGAGCATGGAATGAGTTATATCCCTATTTACACATTTTTATTCCATAATAAACTAACCAATAAGATATATTTTTATAGTATAAACAAAAAACCCTCCACTACCTATTAATAACATTTGCAATTTTTTTTTATTTTACATAACAAGTGGTTTGTCACCATTCACATAAAAATATGACAAGCTCTTATGGATAACCTAGGTCCTAGAAAACCAAATAATTACTCATACACTTGAAAACATAGCCCTCCGTATGTTGCAGTTGGATAAAAATATTAATTCATTACATGTAACATATTATGGCTATACAATAATTTAAGTTCAAGAAGAATCTAGTTAAATTCCAAAAATATTAAACTACAAGACTATCTTATATCATATCTTTATTTGTTTTGCTAAAACTAAGGTTGCTTTTCGATCATATCCATCAATTATATTATTTATTGGATTTACATTTGAATGGATTTGGACTATGGATATTGGATGCGTGCTTCCTCATTGCTTTAATACAAACATGCAGAAACATAATAATGTAAAACAGAGTAAAATTATGGAAATGTAGCAGTATAAGTCCTAGCTGTCCCAAGCCACAGCATCTGCTTTCTTCCAGATTTTGCTTCATTTTTAGTCAGCTCTATTCTCCTCTTTGATAGGTTATAGCATGATAATATAGCCTACTCTCCGTAAAGAATGGACTATTCAAAACAAAAATAATTTTTCTATTGAAATTATATTGCCTAAGCCCAGCATTTTAAAACAATAAAACTTTTACTTTATATTATTAGTTTTTGAAGAACAGATAAATTTTTTATTATTGGTCTTTTTTGCATGACCCAATGTGAAGCATTAGATAGTAGATACCCAATGCAGGGCACCTTTCAGGGTTCAGGGCAGGGAGGTTGAAAGGCTTGTGATGATATAGGACTGTTATTAGTATTGTAATTATCACACAAAACAATAGAAGGGGAAATAGGAGGTGTATGTTTGTCCAGCACATATGCCAGGAGCTAAATTTTGAACATAATACGAGTTATTCTTCAACAAAACATTCAGTGTTCCTGTAGTATATTTGAAATCTTTTTTTTTAGGATCTTTGCAAAGGCTGTTGTTGCTTATACCATTAAACTTAGTGAGAATAGTGCCATTATTAGAAGTATAATATTCATTCAGTAAACATAATTCGCTTGGCTATGAGTTATACTGAAGGAATCTATGAGAGAAAAATTTAATATGTATGCATGCAAAATATAGATGTTAGTTAAAGTAAATTATATTACAAATAGCAGCATTGAAATATATTTTACGCAGTTTCTAATAAAAATAGAAATGAAAATATATCTCACCTGATGAGTTTCTAATAAAGATAGAAATGAAAATAAATAGGTATATCTCACCTGACTTTAAGAAATTTAAAACATGGTTGTTGTTCATTATCGGGAACAATTTGCACAGCAGCTAGTTCCTCTTCACCTGGTCTTCTATATAGATAAAGGTCATTACCAATGTCTATAGCATCAACATTTTTTCCATCAATCTGAAGTACTACCTCAGTGTCTTTACTTTTTATTGCCTCCGCAACATCTGTAGTCTCCACCGTTTCATCTGTTTTATCTATACACACAACATTGGTAACATCTTCTGATTTAAGCTCCAAATTTGGTTTTCCATCATCCATAGCCACATTATCATCAATAACTAGTTCATCACCATCATATGAATTATCATCAAAAATATTAACACCACCTGACAAAATATTTGCAGCTTCTATTTGTTTACCAATTTTGAAACTTCCTATATCATTTGTTTTGGGTATAGGAGATAGGTTAGATATTAAACCAGAGTCAGAAATCGGTCTATCTACATTGGCGGGAGACGCATTACTGTCTTTTGTAGGCGAAACACTAAAAGTGGAATCAACTTCTGACAGCGAAAAGAATTTTGATGAACTTTCGTTAGCTGTTATATACGCTTCGCTTGGAGGTGACGATGTATCCAAAGTGAAGTCTTTGGAACGTTCCGCTTCGCCCCGAATCTGGTTCAATCTATCCATTATCACAATTCATCTGTTTTGACATAAAAATTCGCAATAAGGAGAGATTTATGCACGCGGCGCTTCACACTTTATCAGCTATTATACGACAGTTAACAAAAACATTTGATGGTTGACCAATTAGCACTTAGGTCAATAGCAGAATTACAAGTGAAACTTTTTACTGGAACGAACGATAATGAAAATGACACCTTTATCGAAAACCGAACAATACGATTAACAAGGTGTATAACATTGATTTATAGAAAGAATATTTAACATTACATTATAAATATGTTAATAAATTCAATAAAAAACGCTATAATAATATTTTTGTAGCAATTTTGTTAAAAACACAACACATCAATTTTATAAAGATGGACGTCGTGAAAAATAGATAACGGTGTTGCCGTTTAAAAATTGTTCTCAAAATAATTAATAAAATATCAATGGTAACAATAATATTGATGTTTTGCATTAAAACAAAACATGTATTATGTGTCGAATAAAACACACAGCGTTGGTGAAGAAAGCTGTCTATGAATCCTATATATCTCTATGAAAAAGGGTCACCTTACCGAATATCGATGGATCTTTCACCTCACTAGCAAGAGCGCGTCCCTTGTATGTCATCTGTCATCGCCAATTTGACATCACCTTTGAAGCGCTGTCATCTGCCTCTGCCGGCATAGCATCTTCATCAGCAAGCAGTAAACTGCAACGCTGTGTGTTTTATTCGACACATAATACATGTTTTGTTTTAATGCAAAACATCAATATTATGTGTCTTTCTAAAACACACAGCGTTGGTGAAGATGTGTTTGATATCTGCTGGTGAAGAAAGACATACAAACGCTATGTTGAAAATAAATTATCTTGTTAATATTGTAATACCTAAGAGTATTAACAACTTAAATTTCATTCCTTTCAGAATGGTAAATGAACCTCTTGTATTGTAAAATAAAGTTATATTTTAAATTCTAAAAACAATACAAGGGGGTTATGTAGCAACAACAAAAATAGTTTTTCTTTCATGTAAGAACTAACCATATATCCTCTAAATTTTAAATTATTCTCCTCAGATAATCATAAGCCAATACTAATGAACTAAGTCTTAGAACCTAAGAACTGATTTATTATTTCTCTGTATCTTTGAAACAAATCAAAGTTCGAATAATAAGATAAAAATAACATTTTAAAAATTATAACTCAAAGGAAGATCAATGTCATCAAGGATAAACAATGGAGCCTCTAAGGCTAAATACTACAGTAAATAACATCTGTATATAAAATAACTATAATACCAATGTTAACACAACTGTACCTTAAGCTTTAAGCAAGTTTGTTACACATTGATCATTACTTGGATCTTAAATCAATTACAATTAATTAAATAATTAATTAAACAGTTTAAGGTTACCTTAAAGTAAACCAGACTCACTGGCACTGGCTAAATTGACTGATTGACAGTAAAACTTTATAAAGGACTGTATGGTCCTTCCATTGCCTCAACAGGTTGGTGCCCTTACCACCTTCTTGAAACCACTGCTGGACAGGGTTGCTACTGTCTTTAAGATCTGGAAGGACCCTATCTAGCCAGACATAAAGGTTTGTGTTGCAAGCTTAAAGGGTCCGCCCCTCTATAGATAAGAATCAATTATCTACTTTTAAGACTGAAAATCAGTCCTTTGTTACTTGAACCAACCTTTCCACATGGGTCACTGGGCATATTTATGTGTCTGGTTGTCCTCACAACCGACCCCTGATGGATAATATGTTGTTGTATCCATTTTATATCCAAATTCAGGTCAGGTTATAATCTTATTTTGCTGTGATAAAAAACTCTATTTTGAGATCTTCAGAAGTCATGTTCATGTCATGAGCTTCTCGGCCTGACCCCAGTAATAGCATAAGAGCTCCTGAGAGAATAGGGTCAGCTTGCTTATGATAGACCTAGGCTAATTAAAATTAATTAATTTAATTTAATTAGCTAAATAGAATCTCTGTATACTAGATTACATGCATTCTTCTTTTTTGCATTATGAAAGTCACCTTCTGCTTGGAGGATCATATGTTGGCACTGTGGAGGGGCACCACTACCTAACTGCTCTTTCTCCTTTGCTCTACAATGGGCTTTTTTCTCCCCCCCCCCCCCTTTTCTGACTGAGCAGTTGGGGGGTAAGGCCATTCACCAATGGTCTGAGTGCTCCTGACTTCCGGGTCAATAACCATATATAACCATAATAGTCAATAACCATAAGCCATCTTTAGGCGCTTGACATCGAGTTGCGGAGAAATGCCCGTATATTATTATTATTTATTATATTAACCATAAGCCACCCTTGGGTGCTATGTATCTGCCCGGGTCCCGGGGTGCGAGGTGCGCTAGTACACTTGGAGGATTATCCTTGGAAGGGAATATTCAGCCTAGGCGTCAGCTCCATCAACGACTGCAGATGTCGCATAATTCGAAGCAGGCTCTGGCAAATATGCCCTGGCACTAAAGCACCTCTTTGGATAGCGGAATGGACCATATCAGGAGCCTCCGAAATATATTTCCTGTTGTACAAGGTAGGAGAAGCCACTCCGGTACAGGTAGATTTCTTGAGAGGCAATCTAAATCAAAAGCCATTTAGGCGTCCTGGAAGCGTGCCAAGAGTTATTCTCAACTTCTCATCTAGGTACAGTTACTCAGTTGTGAGGGCTAAGAGAGTTAGCAACCTTTGTATGTGGGCGACCAAAGTCTGATTGGTTGCTTGGGCTACAGGATGTGCGCCCCTTTCAATCTACTCAGAAGCATTTTTATTGCATACCTATGGTACACTACATATAAGTCAGAAATTCTAAGGCCAAGTCCCCTGCTTCCCTCTCCATTTCTCTGACAGGTAAGTACTGTTCAGATGTCCTACTCAGCCCGCATCCGCGGTATCTGTAGTTAGGAAGTGACAAACTTGTTCTTTTACAAAGACTATGACATTTCTGTGTATGTTGTCTTTTCCACAGCTCGTAAGTCTTGTGTAGCATGTAGAGGGAAAGCCTTTCTCTCTTGGTCTGCTGTGCGCGAAACTCTAGAGAAATACCTGGAGGCGACAACTGTACAGTCCTCTCAGTGTTAGATGTCTAGAACTGTCTGCAACTCTTATTTAGTGCAAGACATGGTCCTCTTAATGACTACCACAGTATGCTCTATCTTTGAAGCTTTTGGGACTAGCAATAACACAGACATTTCTATACTATCACACATGAGGCACAAGTATCCAGGTTTACAATGTACATTTTGTAATTGATGTGCCAAACCTGCTTTCCCAAAATCTCTATGGTCTCCGGGACCTGTAAAGTTAATTGGAACAATCCTTGTAGACAAAAAGATAATTGTCTAACTAGAAGGCTGTGGCTCATTCTGTGGCTTTACTAAAATCTCCATGGTCTCCGAGACCGGTGAAGTTAAATTATTAGAATAATCCTGATAGTCTTACTAAATCAGAGGGCTGTGGCCCTTTTTGTGATTGGAGTGCCAATCAAGCTTTACCAATATCTCCATGGTCTTCGCGACCTGTGAAGTTGAATTGGAATAGTTCTGCCCATCAGGCTTTACCAAAACCTCCATGGTCTCCGCGACCTGTGAAGTTAAATTGGATTAGTCATGGTAGACCCAAAAGATAATTGTCCAACTAAACCAGAAGGCAATGGACTTTATGTGGCTGTAGTGCCAATCAAGCTTTTCCAAAATCCTCACAGTCTACAAGACCTGTGAAGTTAATTTTGTAACGGTCTCAATAGACCAAACTTAATAGCTTAAATAAAACAGAAAGAGGGCACCTCTAGCTTGTAGGGTCTCCGCGACCATTTGAAATGGCTGCAATATGCAGGCAGAAAATAGGCCAATGATGCCTGATTGTACAAGCCAATCCTGGCCTTGGCAGAATCTCATTACTGTTACCAATGATGTCTAATTTTACAAGCCAATCCTGGCTTTGTAAAAATTTAATTACCGTTATAACCTGTGATATGTATCAAAATTACCTGGTTAATACCTAGGTGTTTAGGTGTCTTATATTGAATATCAACCTGGCGGAGCCATCAGCTCTTATTGCCAGAAGCATATCTGAATGTAAGTATGGCATATATTTTTCTGTGACTTTCTGGACACTCAGTTGTTTCAGCATAACCATACTAAGCTAATCATGGCTAAGGATGCCTTGTACATATTTTCAGTACATATTTTTGTAGAAGATACAAATAAAAAATACAAAGATTTTGGTTACTTTACTGTTGATATTATAAAAATTTTATAACGCCTGAGTGTTAATTTTAAGGCAAGCTCTTTCACTTAAGTAAGAAAGGAACTAGATAAACATCATTATCATCGGTAACATTATAAGCAAGAATGATATCATTCAACTGTTCGGGTAAATATGGGTCCTTGATGATGATAACGTATATAAACATATCTACATCTCCTAATATGCAATGTCTATTTCTTATGATTTTTCAATACTTATTCAAATAAGTACCCATAGAATCAAAGCTTATTCTGGTATCAATTGACTATGAAAACACGCTCTTTATGTTAAGAATTATTTACCATAAACTAGGTAATCTCAACTTGTAGTAATCAGTACCTCATACTGAAAATTGTGTGAGACCGTTGTTCACATTATACATTCTATATCATATCTTAAGTAATGTAAAATCTATATGTGACATGTTTGATACATGATAGATATGAAAATTATATTATAATAGTTAATTAACAATTTCTTCTCTTTAGAATATTGTGATAGACAGGTTTTGTACCTATCTAAAATATAAGTACCTCTTAATTGTTTTGAACTAATTGTGTAGTAGTGGGCACTAAGTAGTAGGTACTCACTTTTGTTGAGGTAGTTACAATTGAATGGTCAAAGTGATTGAGATACCTCACTACCTGCTGCTGGGGCTCGTTAGTCATAGGGGATCACGGTCGATTCCATAAACCTAAGTACCTTCTACCTAGGTAGCCTAACGATATCTCACAATTCTGGTTAAAAGCAATACTTGACACAGTAACCAATGTGCCTGTGTATGATAAATAAACCCGATGATAATATAGCGATCTCACTATAGGCATGCATTGTGTTAATTACCTACATCTAAATATTGATGTATTTGTGTCAAAAACTGTGAAAATATGTATGCCACGTGTTGCATGGAATTCTATGCACGAGTCCGGACATGTTATGACAAGTCTGATTGTACTTACGGAATTTCTCGTCTCCCGGTCTCTTGGGCAGTGACGAACCATTGCTTCTCTCGTCCTCCGAGGACGAAAAAGAGTTCCCGCCACTATTATACATACCAAAGCACCGGTTTTCGAATTTTCTTCCGACAACGTGGTCTTTTGTGTTTCATATTGGAACTAATTCCTAAACCAATTACTACTAAAATTTAACGCTTTATGTGTTTTATTCAGGTAAAAGTAACTTAATCTGATCACTTTTACTAGAGATAAATACTAATTATATTCTGCGCGATGTTATTGCGCACGAATTCATAAACGCTATGCCGGCAGAGGCAGATGACAGCGCTTCAAAGGTGATGTCAAATTGGCGATGACAGATGACATACAAGGGACGCGCTCTTGCTAGTGAGGTGAAAGATCCATCGATATTCGGTAAGGTGACCCTTTTTCATAGAGATATATAGGATTCATAGACAGCTTTCTTCACCAACGCTGTGTGTTTTAGAAAGACACATAATATAACATTTTATATAATTTCCGAATAATTGTATTTAAGTCACCATTAAAATAAAAAATAAAAAACAAAATTAAGATACATGTCATTGTGTTTTTTCTTACAAAATATATTTTTTATCTCGTCTAAAATTTTATAAATTTAACGTTCGTTATATCATGAAATTGTTTTCTAAATTAAACTATTCATATAGAAGCATATTTAATTACTACTGCTATTCACAATTAAATAAATTAACATTAATGTTAACCCTTATTCAAACGCGAGCCTGTGGAGGAGCTAACAAAAAAATAATATACGTTCCTGGGTAATTTTGGGTCGTAGATTTCAAAAATACACACAAAAAAGGGGTTAGTGGGGGGGAAGTACCCTTTTTTCGGTGGGAAGTATATATCCCGTCATCTGTTCTCTTTTGTAAAAAGTTTGGAAAGGTGGGAACTATAGCTCCCAGTGTCCACTCCAGACATCAATATTTTAAAACACTAGTTAGTTGCCCTGACTCTACTTGTGAATTTAATGTTATCGTAAAAAATTATAAAGTTCAAGTTTTTTAATAAAGGAGGTGAAAGTACTCATCAATGCAAATTTCTTTTACTGAGGGAAGAATTCGGGAATTGAAAAATGAATGACTTCAACATAAAAATGGCATTTTTCTAAAACAAAATAAAAACAATAGGTAAATACTAATGTATTGAGTTAAGATTTCTAATTATCTGATCAGGAAATAACGAATAACAATAAATAAGTAGCTTATACCAACTAAAAAAGATTTTTTAGACACACAGATTTTATATATAGAATTTCCGAATGTCGTGTGCAGTGACGAACACTGGGATGATATCTTCCCACTTAAAGACTTAATTTCAATCGACTCTACCAAGGTATATACGAAAGATTCTGGGCATATTTTTACGTTTCACGCAACCGTAATATAGTCTAGTTTACATAGCTAGAACTCAAATCTACTTATCTAATTTTTTTTGAGCACTACACCAAAAACTAAAAAATAACGGTCGTTTTCGGCTGCAAAATCACGTCACCTAACTTTGACGTGTGTTTACCATGACATGTAATAATTCTCTGAAAAGTGTTTCTATGAAAAAAAGTTCTCTAAAATGTTAAGATTGCGTAGATAAATATTACACTGCATTAGGTTTAAGCATATAAAAATAAAACACGATTTACTTCAATCCGAGACGTGGGAAGTATAGCTCCCAGCGTTTTAATAAGGGTTAACATCAGCAGGCCATCAATACCAATTTTTATATTGTATTATCTATGGGAATTATTTTGGTTTTGTAGTTTGTTTATTGTTATCTATATCACGTTTTGACATTCGCTTACCGGTGACGTTTAGATATACGTTAAAATTAAATATTTCAAAAAGACTGTTGAAAGAAAAATATATTTTATAAATTGATACAAATCTAGCTGAAGGTAGATTTTTTTATGAAATTCCATCATTCGAAATGGCTCCACGAGAAATAGTAAAAGCTACTCCAAAGTTACAGCGAACTATAACAAAAGCTACAAAAGCCAAGGCGTCTCCTGTTAGTGTTAAAAAAGTAATGTCGAAAAACACCAAGGAAAGGATCCCTATTAAAGGTAATTCTGAATTTTGATCATGCTATCTATATTGCTACTCTACTTGTCTGAATTCCAATAATTGTTTTTTCATCTATTTTTACTTTTAGTAAACAACACAAATATTGAATCAAGACCGAGGACGAATACAGTACCAAAAGTATCAACACCAAAACCAAAGGAGAATAAATCTGTCCCCTTTCCTGCTAGCGTAACCAAAAGTGCTAAAAAGGCAAATTGGAAACGGCGACCAAAACCAGCTCATTCAGGTGTCCCTGTACCAGAGAAAATGAAAAAGTTATTGGAGAAACAATTACAAGATGCTGACTGTAGTTTATAAAAATATTGTTGACTTATTTGTAAAGTAGGTTATTCTCGTATTGGGTATGAATGACTAGCGAAAAGATTATGACATTGGGAACATTTTCCTGTATAATTTTAATATAAAAATACTTTATAAGTATTGATACTGTGTCATATTGAAAAGAGCAAATATCTATCTCAAAAAAAGTAATATTAATCTTAATACTAGGACTAGTTATTTTAACTCTTGTATCAATTCATAAAAGTTTTACCGATTTTTGTTCACTTCATGTTCAGTAAAAAATCACTTATAATTAAAAACAATCCCATTTGAAAATAATCATGTCATATTTTGTACATATTATATTAGGTACTACAATCTCTCCAATACCATTTACAATAAGATTTCATTAGAACTGAAATACTAGCATCTTTTCTTAATAATTAGTTTGTATGTTATAGTTATTTTCTTGCCTATTCAATTTTAATGTAACATGTTTAGAATTTGTATGACTCATTTAGTGTTTATTTTAAACAGGACTTCTTGTCCATGTCTTCTTTTAAATGTGAAGAATTTTGATTAAATAAAGTTATATTTTGTGTAATTATTGTTTAATTTTATTACTGCCATACTATAACTAGAAGAGACTATTGACCACCTCCTTGGTACAGTGGTTGATGTGTGAGCGTAGCATCGAGGGGTCCTGGGTTCGATTCCCAGTGGAGACGAAGAAAAAAGAAATGTCTCGGTCTGGTAGGATACGGAAGACTGATCACCTACTTGTCCCTAAAGAAAATCGATCAGTGAAACAGATGTACATATAAATATAATGCATCTTACCCCACTAGGGGACATGGGTCTTCACTATTATAATGTAACTACATATTGAACTAAAAGAACACATTAGAGTATAAGTAGCCATGACCATACTAAATACAATGGAAAGACATTATTTTATGTTTGAAATAGATACCTAAGTACAATCATAGCCTACAATGAACATCATAATATGTGAAGTTTATTCTATTATTATTTGAGAATTAATGCAGTAAAAATTTATTATTTAACAAACAATTTTATTATTTGAACATAGCCAAGATACAACAAATAAATATATAATGTGTTTTTGGCTCAGAGGAATAGGTTTATTCCTCTGAGGTTTTTGGCAATAAATTTCTTTTCTTTCTTTCCTAAAGCAGTATAATTTCCAGTGTGGGAAAGTGATGGCGCTAGGCGATCTAGGTATATACCACTGTCATTTTTCTATCTAGTGGAAATAATACTGCTTTTAGACCTTGTATGGGAGCTGGTTGCGAGCTGGCCACGTCAGAGCCAAAGAAAATTTTCTCTAAAAGACAATATGATACGATTTGCCTGTGACACATACATTAATAACTATACTATCCAATCATAACTTTATCGTACTATAGTCTCATTAAATATGTTCATTCGTTTCGGGTACTGCCAAACAAATACCTGGTTACTTATAAATAATCAATTAAAATAATAATATGGTACATGTACCTATAGAATAGGAACTTCATTAGGGCGGCCGTACTGCTCGAGCAGTCCGTGTACGGGGAAAGAAAACGGCATCTCGAAGAATCAAAAGTTAACGAACAAAAACTTTCACGTTTACATTAACTTTTTAATTTATGAAAATCAAAACAGTCATTAATGAGGCGCCTAATTACCTTGCGTATATAAATATTATATTTTCTATAGCTACCTATTAGTACTTAATAGGTACCTATAGTATGCTAAGCTTTTTTACTAGGTAGGTAGTTATAGCCTAGTGCCTCGGCCGCAGGCATGGCCGCAGGAAATATCGGGTAAGTATTTCTATATTTCATTGTCATATATATGTGTTATTCTTATATTCCACCTATTCATAGAAATCTAAATATGTCTTGTTATTTAGATTTATATGCACCTATTATTGTTTAGATTCATTTAAATCCGTCCAGTAGGAAGAGTAACAAACATACATACTTACATCCATTCTCACAAAATTTCGCATTTATAATAATATTATCTACTAGGATAGGATCTAGGACTTCACCAAAAATAAATACCTACCTATTTTATATCT
Source organism: Colias eurytheme (assembly GCF_061535395.1). Lineage (NCBI taxonomy): Eukaryota > Metazoa > Arthropoda > Insecta > Lepidoptera > Pieridae > Colias > Colias eurytheme. Next base: position 1,570,450 of record NC_142989.1, on the reverse strand, counting down.
TATATATAAAAATGAATCGCAAAATGTGTTGGTAAGCGCATAACTCGAGAACGGCTGAACCGATTTCGATAATTATTTTTTTATTATATTCCTTGAAGTACGAGGATGGTTCTTATGTAGAGAAAACGGTTACCTATCTTAATCTCGAATTTTAATATTCCGAATATTATAATCCAGAAAACGTTTGGACATTTTTTCATAACCCCGAATTTTAAAATTTCGAAGTTTTGTTTGCCATATAATCGCAACTCCGAATTTCATTTGCCCATTTCTTTATTTGTACGACGTTTTACAATCCAGACGAATGAATTCCAGACATACGAAATCTAAATGCACAAAATCCAGATGACCGTAATCCATATGCACGAAAGCCAGATTTTTAAAACACAAATTTTTGAAATACAGTTAATTGATTTCCAGACAAACAATGTCCAGATTTTTGAAATTCAAATAAACGATATCCAGCAAAACGTAATCCTTCCAGGGGACGCAGCACGAACCTAACCTAACCTTCTGAATAGATTTTAACACTTTAACCTTTCTGTAATGGGCAAGTAAAACAATAGCGAGTCGGTTCTGGCACTCGCCGGCCGCTGCCGCGGCACGCTCGCTTCGCTCGCTCGGCTCGTGCGTGGGGGTCACAGTTCAAACCTAACCTAACCTACTGAGTCGAATTTGACACTTAAACCTTTCTGTAATGGGCAAGTAAAACAATAGCGAGTCGGTTCTGGCACTCGCCGGCCGCTGCCGCGTCACGCTCGCTTCGCTCGCTCGGCTCGTGCATGGGGGGTCACAGTTCAAACCTAACCTAACCTACTGAGTCGACTTTGACACTAAAACCGGTCTGTAATGGACAAGTAAAACAATAAATTTACTTACTGACAATGTTTATTTTCAGTCGATAGTAAAGGTATAATCACGATTGTATGAAAATCAAATAAAAAGATTATGAAAATCTGGCAATAGTTTATCTGTTATACGATTATATGGGAACCAAATAAAAAAATTATGAAAATTTGGCAATAGTTTATTTGGAAAATGGTACGATGGCAAACAAAAAAAAGTATTCTGAGAATCTGGTATACTTAATGTGATCTGTATTATGAGAATACGGGAAACAAAAAAATACTTTTTAAAAATCTGGTTTTGGTGCATCTGGAAATTGATTCATCTGGGAAATTAAAAAAGGAATTTTAAAAATTTGTCATTCATTACATCTGTCTTTTAAAAGTTCTAACAACCGTTTTCGGGGTTTTAAGATTCGGGTTATAGAAATTCGAGTTTTTAATAGGTTACCAGAGAAAACGTAAACATGTACCACGGGCGAAGCCGGGGCGGACCGCTAGTTACCTATAAAATATATTATCAAGGACTACGAAGATATAAGAAAATGGGCGTAGGTACGAAATTGTGGGCGTACTTAGCTAAATCCCATTTATGGATGTAATTTGTTAAAAAAAATTATTATCATAAATACCAATAATAATTATTATCATAAATACCTATAATAAATATTAATTAATGCGAAAGTAACTGTCTGTCTGTACGTCTTTTCTCATCTTCACTACTCAAGCACTGCAGCGATTTGGATTGGTACTTAGTACTTACTGGTATTAGGTACCTACGTTGACTTGCTATTAATTTCCCTATTAAACATTACCTATACTCTTTGCTATTAATGCTCTGATTGGTACAGAGATAGCGTGAGACCTGAGATAGGATATGTCCTATGGGAACAGGGAAAGGTTATCTATGCGGGTTTAACTTTGACTATGCGGACGAAGCCAGTAAACCACGGGTGGAAAGCTAGTAAGTAGGTACCTACTATTATCTATTCTGTGGTAAAGTCGTTTAGCTACTATTATGTATTCTGTGGTAAAGTATAAAACAAGGGTTTAATTCAGTTCTTTTTGTCGATTTCTTCAGTCAGGCATACAAGTACTTAGCTACTAATTAAGAGTAAAACCTTTTAAGTCACCGATATTAAAAGAACACGAAACTCCGCCCATACCCATAACTCCGCGTTCAAACGTAAAGATCATAAACAATAAAGCGCAGATCCATACGGCCCATTAACAATTAAGTTAGGCCAGAACATGATTTACACACGGCAAGCTCCGCCTGTCCACTGTGATTAATTTTATTAGTCGGGAAACGAGACGTGAATGGAAATGAGTTGTCAGTACAATTCATAAGAAATAGCGGTTTTAGTTGTCGCAGCGATATGCCGTTTATACAGCGGATGATAATATGTACCTATCTATATTTAAATAACAGCCATGGATTTGCTAGTCCAGTCTTGAAAGATTGAAAGAAAAGTTTCCATAATTAATGACGTAGGAACTTTTGAAGCTTGACAAGAAAATTAAAATAAATACGCTGGCGATAGTTTCTCTGAGAACACAGATTTTGTGTGGCAATAATAAATTGACCATTATTTTCATGGATAAAATTATAGTTTCGCTTCTAGACGTGTTGGCTAAGCATCAATATAAAAATATGTCTTGCACCGAGATATTTTTATAGAAAGCTGATAGGTGCGAAATAAAATATGTAACAGAAACTGTGCCGGTCGGCTGGTTTACCCGCAGACAAAACCATTGGTAGGTAAGCCTTTCAGTACTTTTGTCGTGGTGTTTGAACTTTGATACTCATAATATCATATCACATATCCAAACATGCAAACTTTGAAAATATACAAAAGTATTCAACAATGACAAGTTATCATTATTGAAAAAAAAAACAATTAGATATGTAATTCATAGATCACACTGAGCTTCTTTCAAATCCGCTGTTTGCTTACAACTTAAACACTAATTGACAGCGTTAACTAAATAAACGCATTGTATTAAAATGTCTACGCGACGTGCTTACGATAAAATTGTAAAATTCTCATCTAGTCATAAGTTAGCTCTTAGACGAATACTTAAATCTTACGGAAGACTAATAGACAGCCTAATTTAATGCGAAACTTGACACTTGTCTAATGAATGTCTTAGCGACTTATCAATATCAAACATTATGCATAATGCAAATTTTTTTGTATGTCTAGACTCAGAACCTTTTTAAATAGTAGGTTACTTACTACTACCTTGTATCTACCCGTACAGCACCTTAATTAAATACATTATTGCTCACTTACAAATTTGTCGTGCTGTGGTAAATCTTTTGACATACAACCTATTGTTTAAATTTAAAAATCATTTAATTGTTAAATCATATGGATATGGTAGTTGTTACTTGTTACTCGTTGTATCCGAATAGGTTCAATTCCTTTTAAAATTTTAGTGGCATTTTTTTGAAGGCTTTTGTTTGACTACTTTCGTTGAAAAGCTTAGGACCCAAATCCATTCACCTCTATACGAGCTTTAAAAGCTTTCTCGACTCCCCTCTCTCTCGGTAGGACTAACTTACGTATTAAATATTTAAATGAGGGTTCTCACATGGTTTAGTGTAAATACAGTCAGTTGCATGCATATGCAACAGACGTGAACTTCCAACTGCGCTCAGCAGTAATTTTAACCAATAAAATAAAAATTGTATTTTCTCGAACACACCGCATAGTGTTTATATGTAATAAAGTGAGGTCGCAAGTTGGTTCTCAGACCTATTGAGTGTAAATGAGGTAAGCCGTAAGATAAGTGTTTCATAAAAAAAGGGAGAAAAAAATAGGTTTTCAATTTTTTTATATAGTTACCAAGATGATATTTTTTTTATATTTCTACTGAGGCGGATCAGTTATCCTATAAGGCTTACTATTTGGATTATGGAAGGCGTTAGGATCCTTCCTAATAAGCCGGTAAGCCTACTAGTTGGCCTACCATCAGCCGTCCCTGGCAGACCATAGATATTCGTATCATCGACTTTCGAGTCGTACGTTGTACATGATATCGAAAGCCGGTTAAAATTATTGTAAAAAAAAGAAGGTAGGATAGAAATTTTGTCGTTATGAATTATCTTTTAATTTTCATCTATAATATCTGCCAGACCGTGAAAGTTTCAACACAATAATGAAATAATACAAAAACACGTTTGATTCAGTTATTATCACTATTATATAGATATATTACTTACATAATATCTAGCTCAATTATAAAATTCACATTGAAATCAATATAAATGACAATTAGGCACGTCTTGAGATGAATCAATTTTGCCCACAATACGGCAATCATTTGATTTGCTGAATTGACGGCAAAATTTGGTGGTTTACTTTGTTTTGATTATGCTTTTTTACGAATTTTATTGCGATTACCTACTATTATGTTTTGGTTCGTTCAATTAGCAATTTGATTAAAAATTACACAAATATTATTCTAATACTAGCTGCGTCCCGCGGTTTCACCCGCGTAAATGAGTAGGTAAAATTATTCTTTTGTTTAAGTCTTACTGTTCCTGTGGAATAAATTTATAGAATCACTATCTATTAAAAAAACCCTATCCAATTCTGTTGCATAATTTTGAAGATATAATTATACAGACACACAGTAGCCTTACTTATCCTTATAATATCAGGTATCTATCAGTGAAATTCAGATTTAATAGGCGATTATTTTAATATTACAAACACACACATCAATTTAATTTTTTGGTCCATAATAATTAATAGATGAATGAAGACAGAATATTACTTCTTTTACGCACGCTCTATGGGTACCTAGGTAGTTAGTTGTTTATGTATTGGTATTTTACGCACGCGCTATGGGTAGGTAGTATTGGTAAAATTTATAAAATTTACCAATAATTTTATAACCCGATTACCAGATACCGCGCTATTTTAGCGGTAGAGCAATTCTTTTATGGTTTAGCCGGTAGGTCCCTGCTTTTCAGGCGCGGTCCCAGGGGGGTGGTCACGGGGGACATGACCCCCCCCAAAATCGTTCTCGATAAAATAGAAAAAAAAATCTTATATTGTACAATATAAAAAAAGAACTGGCTAAGTGCGAATCGGAGTCACTCGCACATCTAAAGTTCTGTTTAAACCTGTTTTTAATCCCTTGCAAATGTCGAAATTAGCGAAAATTTGCAGCTATCTGCTTCTGACTCGCACTTGGCCGGTTTTTCTTTGTAATATTTAAAAATGGCGAGTACGATTGGGGTGGGGGGGTTGCATACCTTTCCAGATGCGTGACCCCCCCCAAAATGTCAGGCTGGGACCGCGCCTGCTGCTTTTCAGTGAGGGTCCGACATAACCCACTTAACCGAAAGCTCTTTTCCCGAGAGCTTTGGGTATGCGTTATCTTCACTTCATTCACTTTATATATAAATAACTATCTTTCCGCCCGCGGCTTTACCTGCTTTGCCAAAAATAATAAATCCTCAAAAATGCCTCACGTAATTTTCTCCTCTTCTTTTTGAGAGTGAACGTCCTATGAACGTCCCTAAAATTATTATCTTCAACATGTGCTACCCAATTTAAACAGTACTGATTTTATTACTTAATTTGTCAAAATTCCCATTTACCTATGCATTGAAATTAAAAATCCATTTTGTAACTAACTAACACAGTGCGCAAGCGATAAAGAAATTCATCGAACAAAGAACAGAATATTTATAGGGAGCCCTTTATTTTTTATTTTGACACTATTGAATGGGCGTGTTTACAAAAATAAATTGACTAGCTAAATAATTATATCATACAGTAATGTTATCATGTATTGTTCGTCCCAATAGGCTGCTTCGCTAACCCGATAAATGCGATCGGAAAATTACAGTTTATTGAATTTAATATCGGACAATATAATACCTCTTACATTTTTTCCCATTAATTTGTTTGTAATTTTCCCAGAATAATACAAAAGGATTAGCAATGATTAAACCAACCGTAAAGATCGTAAACCTTAATGCACTCAGTACCTAGTCTTTCATCTTTGTGGTAATACAATTAAGTACTTAGGTAAACTCTGCAAAGCCTATACCTATCTGGTATACTGGGTATCGCTGAACTTATTTTTTAATCTTTCAAGCTTGTAATAAGAATGGAATATTGTAAACGAAGAGTGAGACATATCGATGCAGACAAAAGATTTTTTGTCTATAAATGACGACTAAGAAGGTAAAATATAGCTGTATAGGTGCTAAGAATTAAAATATTATTTTGTTTAATTTGTTAAAATAATAATGCATCGTCCCTTCGCAGCGCTCTATATTTGTAGAGTAGAGAATAGAGGCATAGTTATTAATATATATAATAGGTATTTTCTTTGAAGAGGATGATTCTGAAGGAAATAAAGTAATTATTGCATTTACTGCCATATTGGTTAAGCGGTAAAAGTTAAACCTCTCTAGCGACGAAGCTACCTTCAAAACCAAACATCAACCGCTTCCTTCAAAACCAAAAATTGGACGAAAATTAAATATTGTCCACCAGTATACATTCCGCATCCTAAGCTTTACGCTAATAGCGTGTAAGAGGATTTCTCAGTTAAAATTTTATAAAGCCATGTTCAGATAATCCACACCTTTATCTGTAAAGGGTTAGTTCTCACATGAGTGACGTGTTAGACCATTCAAATCGCACTGCTCAAGATGTTCTTGTGTAGTATTTAAACCGCAGTCTGCAAGAAAGGAAGCATCAAGTGACCATCCAATCAATCAATCAATTAGTAATATAAGTAATTCACAATGAATTCTATTGTTTCATCTCTTATCGCTATTCTGGCACTTCAGGGTAAGCCTTATATTTTTTTATATTTAAAACCGATATAATTTTACAAGAAAATAAATATTTGTTCATATTTAATATATTGGCTGTTTAATTTAAATAATAAATCATATTCCTAAACTTGCAGGATATCATCTATTTTATTTAGAGAAAATCCATTAAGTTTTAAAATATTTTATAAAAAAATTTTGTCTTGTATTAGCCAAGTGTACCGATAAATAAAACAAAAATAATTGAATAAACATTCCAATAAAATTAAACAAAGTAAAATTATACACAGGTAAATAATAATAACGCATAAATAAATCATAATGAAAATGGTTCAAAGGATGGCGAATTGGAGCATAAAATCAGATAAAAGCATAAAGTTAATATTTTGTGCCCTTAACTGTTCATAATTGTGTTTAATTAAGTTTTTAATGTAAGTATATTCTCTACAGCAGTAAAGACACGCGAAATATGTACCGTAGCTACGTTTCACACACGTTGGATCGCACAAACATCCGACCAAACACTCTAGATGATTCAAAATATAATATTTTGATCAATAAGAATTTTCATTCATGAAAACGAGTCGATATTAAAACTAATATGCCTATAAATATTTTTTTACCATTAAAATGCGTTCCTTTAAATAAAATACACAATAATTATTTTTAACAAAATCTAAACGCCTCAAAATTGTCAAATTGTCAGAACTAAACTAAATTCAATGGAATCAAGGGCACCAGCTTTCGAATAAAAAAAATATCAAAATCCGTGCACCCAGTCGTTATTCGCCAGGTAACAAACTCACAAAAATTAAGTTGAATTTAATCTCCTTTTCTGGAAGACGGTTGAAAGAATCGTTTTTTAAAAATACCTAACACTCAGACCAATAAAATGCTTTTTTTTAACCTAACACGATTATCCGAGACCTCTCCTGAATATCTGTAACTCCTGAATGCAAAAAAAATAACACCAGTAAGTAATTTGAATCGAAAACAACAACAAAAAGCCGTAGCGCTGAAAAAGTATGCCAAATTATTTTAATTTCAATAATCTTGACCCTACATTAGCGCTAGATTATTATCCATAAAAAGGTCACCTATGTTTGATCTATTCATCTAAATGCTGTTAACGCGTAGACGCATGTTTGATTTCAGCACATTTCAAGTCACGAATGCTAAAGGATAAATTTATTAATCGTTCATTTGTTTCAAAATACACACTTAGTAAATTTTTAATAAAGATAATATTGTGTGGAATTATAAAAAGACAAAAAACAAAACAAAAGCATTGTTTAAAAATAAAGTTTAAATTATTAGGTAAGTATAATATAAACGCGCGGATTATAACGTTTCGTGTAAGTAAGTACCTGATATTTTTTTTGTTTCGATACAACTTTATTATACAATAGTGCGAATCCTAAATTGTTATAAATAGGTAATAATTAATTAGTCGTTTGACCCGGAATTATTATTTAAAAAAAATAGCCTCACCTCTGAGTTGTGTAACATTCCCATTAATCAAAAATTCCCTCAACTTTTCAAGAGTCAATGCAAATACCAAAAAGCAGGCACTTATACATTTTTTTTAGTTAAATAATATACCATTTATTTAATAAAATTTATCATTATTCACAAAACGCATCTACTCGTTATACGTCAGCTAAATTACGGTTATTTTTAAACGTCCTGTCATTTTACGCCATTTAAATACGTTGCACTCAACTACTCGCATAAACCTAATGATTATTATTTAAATTTTCCAATTTAATTTAAGGCCTTCGATAAGCCTTCGATTGTTCCTTTTGATATAATATTGTTCTGATCATTACTCTTATTAAATACGAAATCATTATATTTAAAAATTTTTTTAAAGGCTCAAAGATGGCTCAATTTTGATATGTTTTACCTCGGTCGTTGTCATCCCTCAACTAGGTATATGATAATATATCACTACCACTATCTGGACATAATATTAAGATATAACATGTATAAATTTGTATCAAAAGTTCTATTTATTAGCTTATTAGCATTACTCTTATTAATTAACCTTTTTTTTTTTTTTTATAGTGGGGAAATCTATCTTATTAATTAACCTAGAATCTAATAATAAACCAATGGTGTTTTTGGCACAGATTGTCCTAAGCATTTGTCCTAATTGATTCTTTCGACCTCATAAATCATAATATTTTAATTCTCTTGCAAATTTGTAAGAAATAAGAATAATAATTTAACCCAAATGCATAACGTTTCACCATACACACACATCGAGGTAATTGTTTGTATTTAAATTTTAATAACTTCAGTCGCCTTTATCTTTACTGCGTATGTTTAGTATTTTTAAATCGCTTATTTTTAAACCATATTCATTTCTAACATCTTCGTTACAAACTTCAATTTTCAAATGGCATACCCTATGTACCAAGTCAACACCTATATCTGACAACAATACCTACTCATCAGATATTCTTCTTAACATCTAGGTACATTAAATTCCTGCAGCTAAAAGATATAATCAATTACATCTCTATAAAATGATGTGACTATAGAATACGATTGATAATAATAAATTAGCCGCCGTTTAAGCTAAATTTATTGTTTTATATGAGCTTAAGAAACAAAGCACGTATTTTTGAAGATTTTGATACCAAGCATAGTAATGCAATGTCGTAGTGCAGATTGATGCACACACAATGAAGTTTTTTTCGATATTCCTACATTGATTGCGAGTGTCGCCTTGAATATAGAAATGTTTATATTTCGCGTACCTATAGGTACATTTAAATTTAAAAGACTTCATGGCTGTCTACTAAATAAGTAAAACCACAGGTAAAACTATTAATAATAATTGATAGGTAGATGCGTGTTTTAAAAGGCGCTTTTCAGAACGCGCTTCATCAGATATGGATTTTTTCATTTTTTAATAAATATAATTACTTAATGTTTATTCAAAATATGTATGCGTCCAGATTCTAACGAAGTTCAATTTTACACCTTTATAGCACTACGTGCTTTCTTTAAATTAAGTACATTTTATTACGGCTATAAAATAAAATCGTCTGGCATACAAATAAGCCATGTATTGAATAATATATGACGTGATTCTAAATTTTGGAACGGCAGACAATATTATTTTAATATAAGCAGAGTTGGATTTATTGTCGTATTTAATTAATTTAAAATGCACCTATTGGTCTAATGGATATTATTAAGTACCTACTTCCATATCATTTGCAATGGATTCAAATAATATTTTTTTATCGTTTATCGTTTATATTATACAAACAACTAAAATCGAATGATAGTAGGTAGTAACCACAAAGGAATTGTGTTTATACATTGTTTATATTAAACTTAACATACTGAATGGACGGCTTCTGTAATATTAATTATATAGATTTTAAACGATATTATCAGTCTAATAGTGGCTCAGTTGATTTGGAGATAATTGGTAATCGGTTTCGCTTTAATTAAAATGTTATTCAGAGAATTTTGCAACATCATCATTCTGAAACACAATGGCAAATTTCCTATAACCTTAAACTGGGTCGAACAGGGTTCAAAAACCATAACCTCATTGAAAGCCTTATCTTATCTTAATGTACCAACAATACCGATTCCCTCCAAAGTTTGCTGGTAATCATTATTTTAAGAATACCTACGAGTTTAAGAGAAGATACATATGCAGCAATTCATGGCAGCTTTTTATATTTTTCAATATTTCGCAGTGTCTATGGTCTTCGGTTGGGGCTACCGTGCTTCTGACCAAAGACGATGGGCGGTACTACACCCAGCATGCGGCGGCCGACAGCAATCACCAATTGCTATTTCTGCTCGTCAAGCCATCCCCATTTCCATACCCGCCATGGAACTTATCGGGTATCAGAATCCACTCCCGGGACCATTGACCATAACCAATAATGGACATTCTGGTAAACTGAGTTACAATAAATTTGATTATAATTTTCACTACAAAATTGGTTAATTAATTTTTTAGTTCTTTAACTAGTGGCGCATGTTTATAATTCTATTGATTTTCAGTCGCATTGAGCGTCCCTAAATACTCCTCTGAAGAAGAAAAGAAAGGATTCCGTTTGCCATATATTTTCGGCGGTCCTCTCGATAATGAGTACGAGATTGAAGGTCTGCACTTCCATTGGGGCGATAAGAACAACCGCGGTTCAGAACACACTCTTAACGACATGCGTCTGCCTCTTGAAATGCACATCATCCACAGGAACAAGAAATACAGGAGCCTTGCTGAAGCACTCCAGCACCCTGATGGTCTCTGCGTTCTTGCTTTCTTCTATCAGGTAAATGGTTAACTGCTCATTATCTTACAATATCTCTGCTCATAATATTCGTTGAGGATTTTGTTTGAACGCGCTAGTCTTAGGAAATGTACTTTTTCGATATGAAAAATTATTTTTGTGTTGAATAGTGAAGGAAGGTTAGGAGAACAACGTGCGTGAAACCGCAGGGAACAGCTAGTATTTCATATGTACGAAATCTTACACGCTTCGGGTGGGCGCAAAATTTTGTCGTTCCATTAATATGCAAGGCGTGCGTCCTAAGAATACTACATTATCGTTTACCAGCGAAGGCGTTGAATACCTTATTACCATAGTTTTTTACATCGACTTAAACCATTAGAAAAAGTAACATTTATGATATTACAGGTCGTGGAATTCGAAGCCAAGCTGCTAACTCCTATCGTGAAGAATTTGTCGACTATTGAGAATTACAACACCAGTATGCAGCTGCCCCATACCTTCTCTCTCTCTTCCATCCTCTCCGGACTGGACTCAGAACGTTTCTACACCTACAAGGGCTCCCTCACCACCCCACCTTGCGCTGAAGCCGTCACATGGGTCGTTTTCTCTGACTACCTCCCGATTTCTGTCTTCCAGGTATTCAATATTATTTACGGTGTTATATTTTTTGTATTCCTAACAATACACTGGAAAACGAATTATACTAATAAATGCAGAATAGTTAATTGGTGCTTTATCTTGTATGAATAAATATCACCTAATATTTAACAGAAATAAAATACTTAAAACTATTTTACAGATGGATAACTTCCGTGGTCTCCTCTCCAACCTGAACTTGCCGCTTGTGGACAACTTCAGGCAGCTCCAGCCGCTCTTCGGTCGTCGTATCTTCGTCAGAATTACTTCTAAGAATCCTAAATTCAAGAAGACCAAGCTCCACTACTCCAAATGGGACTGGGTTGGCCACAAGAAAGCCGAAAATGACGTCAACGAATTCGATGACTAATCATTTTGAATATTCAAATTTCGATTTAAATTAACCAATCACCGCTCCTCGTTCTTTACGGGTACTAATGAATCTAATTAATTAATGATTTGTAATTTTGTTAAGTGATTAATATGGTTGTGTGCACTGTATCATATTGTATATTTGTGCAATCAGTATTATTATAAGTAAATGTAAATAATAAATAAATATATAAATAAATAATTTGCTTTTATTTCAAGTATACTTTAATTACATTAAAAATTGAATTTGTATATAAAGCCAACAAACTACTAGGTAGCGTAGTTATCAGCGCCAAACATAGACTGAAAAGAAAATAATTGTTATTAGTCTAACTAATAAATAACTACAAATATAATAACAAATGAAAAATAAAAGAAACACATACATACATACACCACACCATGCACACTCAGGGGACAAAAATAAAACGCATTTCAATTGTTCATATACTATAATAAAATTTCAACAATCTATACAATGTTATAACATATTTAATACTCATTGTTAGGCATTTGCACACAATTTAACAGATCAGTTTATTTCTGAAAATAAAATGGTTGCGGAATGTATTAACTTAACGGATTGAAATTGCACACAGGATTAAATGCGACTTTTAAATAAATTAGTTGTTAGTTGTTACATTATGGGTCTTGGCATATTTACAGGTGCCAGTCTGTATCATACAGACAAACCATGCAATATAAAGTTCTTAGCGTACCAAGTCTTCGGGGTTGAACATGCCCTGTGAACAAATAAAAAGGTTTTGATACATAGGAAAAAAAAATGTCTTTCGGTCAGTTTGGTAAGTAACAAGTAGAATATGAAAAATAATATGAAAAATAATACTAAAAATTTATTGAAATAAAAAATTGTTATTGTATAGTAGTTAATATAAAATTATTTTTATTTTAATTATTAAAATATTAAATTAAAATAAAACCAATACATAGTTCGTGAGATGGTGTAAAGTCAAACAAAATTCATGGTCACCCTAACTACAATTTCTACAAACATCAATGTTTGGTTGAGTTCTCAAAACGTTAGACAAGGACCATTTACCGTTGACAGGCCATTTACCGGGTCCTGCACGGACCACTTTTGGTTAGATTCCGCTTATAAGGAAAAAGCAACCCTAAGCATATAGAAATAGATCTTATTTTATCAAAACAAATATTTTTTTTTGTGCACACTTTGTCATTTTGTTGCTGGTTGCGCTCACTCTTGGTTGATATTGTTGATTTTGATTATTTAGTAAAAAGTAAAATAGAAAGAGAAGATAGTAGATAATGAATCAATAGTAGAAAACAATAGAAGAAAATATTGTAATGTCACCAATTTTCTCCATAAAAAGTTTTTCATTGAGCGTAATGTTTTAAATGCAGTTTGATAAAATTTAAAAACGATGAGTTAGCTAGTTGCTCTGTAACACTCTTAAAATGTAAAAAAATATGTTCGAAATCAACTGCTATGTTTTATTAAAAATATATTATTTTTCCATTTTATGCTTACTTAAACATATTATCACGTAGTATATTATTATTAGTCTGTGATATTATCTTACAGGAGTAAGATAATATGTTTAAGTGCATACGAACTAACTAACTATAGTCGAGCCAATTTAATAGGCAACATTTGACGTCTATCAATTTTATCTTCGAAGAGAGGTAACTTGCTTAAAAACATCGATTAAAGTGAATTAATCGATACGGATTTGAAACATTTGTCAATCGAATTTATTAATTTATGATGATTTTTATTCACAAGTAATCAATGCATTCGATTCTAGATGTCAGATTTCGATTTTTAGAGTAACGTCTCTGGTATTTAAAAAGAAAAAAGGTTTATTGACACAAAATTGTAGCGACGTCAGTTCTTCAATTCAGAAATTGTTTATTATGTTTAGAATGGTTTATCAGTAAAATGAAATCTTAAAATTCCTTGTATCGGTCATTATTATTATAAATATGTGATCGTAATTGAAAAAAGTTAAGCAAATGTGCAGTTCTAACAAAACGAAATATCATGTTATTCTATGTTGTCGTTACTAGGTTACGTTGTTGAATTTTGTTGAACTGTCAAATGTTGCCTATTAAAATGGCTCTACTATAACTTACGAATTTTCATCATCAAATATCTCTATATATTTTTTTACAATTTATCAGAGATATGACAGTTTCATTCTCCATCAAACATTTTTTTTAAATTTATAACAAAAAATTATATGAATAAATACTTTATTTCCAAAATAAAATACTACCTTAGCGCGACGCAAAATGGAGTCTTTGCTGGCGTCATAAGGGTGGTCCTTAGACGGAATCTCCAATACTGACGGTACGGGGGCGGTGTGTGCGTCAATGACGTGTCGGATCAGTTCCGCGACATTTTGGTTGATCAGGATGATATCGATGTCGTCGCGCTTGACGAATCTCTTGAAACAGTCCTCAATTTCACTGACTGGAGTGTCTATGGGCGATAGGGAGAGGTGATTAATTCTTTGTTGTATTATATTGATATATATTAATTTTGTTATATTACATTGATATATTTCTTTTGTTATATTACAAGCTTTTCACCCGCAGCTGGTGATAGAGAATGAACAGTAATTGTTATACAAGTCATATATTCAATATAGAGCCAACTATCTGAATGTATAATTTCGTTAGTGACATAAATGAGCAAATCTACCCATGGGCATATTTTTTTTTTACTGTGGTATAAAGTACCCTAAGTCGCTCCCCAGTGTCCTAGCTATTCGCCTAGCTATTTAGACAAAAGTCATATTATTATAAAATTACTAGCGGCCCGCGGGCTTCGCCCGTGGTACATATGAAAAATAGATGTTGGCCGATTCTCAGACTTACCCGATATGCACAGAAAATTTCATGAGAATCGGTCCACCCGTTTCGGAGGAGTATGCAGACTAACATTGTGACACGAGAATTTTATATATAAGAAGATTTAATTGCTACGTTATTGAAAAACAAGCATACTATGCATTTATAATGTCAGTAAGGATGCATTACATCAGACAGATATGTTACATGACAAATAATTTAACTTGAAATTGTATTTGTCTGTTTGTATATCTTTCACATTGCAATAGAGGGATTTTATTGTATGATTTTTGAAATTGGTAAAGCCACAGTAATGGTCAATAGCGTGAGTATACTACTTCAGTAATTGCTTTTAAATAAAATAATCAATTAGTGATACGACTATGAAGAAACGATATCAACAAACATCTAAATTAATTGATTTTTAATAATGCAATAAAACTATAGGTAAGTATAAAGATTCCTCTTACATTGTATACTTACCCATACAACTGTTAGTAGTACATACTTCAGTTTTATATACATAGAACTATCAAGTACCTTACTTCCGATTTAAATACTTATATAATCCTTGATTCTAAATACATTTTTTCATGATCATTCATGATTTTCAAGTACATTGATGAAACTTGAATTATTACTATTGAATACAAATACTACGAAGTTACTTACTTTTATCTACGACCATGAAATTTGGGTGTCTGTTCTTGTTAATTTCACCGATACCACCCAACAGGAATCCAACGCAAGTATCCTGGAAAAACAAAAGAAATAGGAAATATTAATATACAGCCGTTCGTCACTATAAAAACAAACGCCAATCAACATTTATATGAATACATACATACATACAACATATTATTATAGAAAAAGTAAAGATATACCTCATCTCCGATAACACTAATAAGTTTTCCTTTTACTGCAGCTTGAAGGGCCATTTTAGAATTTTTAAATTATTATTTGGTATTTTATTGAAAATAAGAACTGTCACACGAAATTCATCACCTGACTAAAGATTTTTTTGGTAAGGTTGGTAAGCCTGAAAAAATTGGATACTTGATTAGAAATTGCATTCATAAAAAAATAAAACTATATTATTAAAAAAATACTCAAAAAATGTATAAAATATGAGGTACACTGTTAAATGATGAGAATTATGTAGAAAAAATAAAAACACTATTTTTGCTACTTGATTTCTTCTTCTTATTAATCCTTTTCTTTAATGGCAGCCCGTGGCTGTATGTTACACACTCCATTGTCAACTTGACAGTTGACACTGACAAACATCATTCATTTCGATTTTTGAAGCTTGTTTTGTAAATGTTGTGAGTTGTGACTTGTGGCGTGCAGAAATATTTCAATTTTACTTAATAATTAATTATAAGTCGTTATATATTTTTCAATGTAAACAATAAAATCGTGACGAAAACTAATATAAACATGTTGAACATTCAAAATTATGGTAGTAGTTCAGAAGACGAAGAAAATGACTCGGAAACTATACAACAACACAGTAACGAAAAGTTATTGACTCACTTGAAGCCTGTTGATCCAAATTTATCTATAGCTAAGAAAATGCAAGTATGTGCAGCGCCAATAGTAATGCCTACGGTAAGTCATCTACAAACACACACATCACATTTAATATGTTATGATTTCTTTATTAGTTTTTATATTACAGAACAACGATGACACGAGAGTACTTTTACCGAAAAACCAAGAACTCATGCACAATCCTAAATATGAGGAGTTATTTGCCCCTGAATATGGTCCCGAGAATCCTTTTCGAACACAACAGATGAAAGCTGAGAGAAATATGTTGTCAGGTTATGTGGAGAAAGCACATATAAGTGAATTCCAATTTGAGAACCAGCGGAGGACATTCACAAGTTACGGTTATGCTGTAGATCCCTCCACAGAACCTATTCCTGATAGTGGTAAAGGAGATGGAATTGTTGGTATGTTTGTTTCTATTCAATAAATATTAATAATGAACTTTGATTGATATACTATTGTTTATTATAGTTAGTATTGTTTTTACATTTTATTTAGAGAACAAAAAAAGGTTGATTATGAACTAATAGTTGGGAAATCTAAATTCTTTTATGAGGGATTCAACAACATGTTTAATATTTCAACAACTAGCTTTACTATACTCTGAAGTAATTGTAAATAATTGCTTTTAATAAAATTGTAGAAAGATAGAATTTAATTTAACACATTTCTTTATTTAGTTTCAGAAACAGTGGCTCCACCAGTTGAAGCGGAGGGTAAATCAGTGTTTGAAGTCATAAAGAAAAGGCCATTAGACAAAAAGAAAAGGCACAAAAATGATAATCCCGAGGATGTCGAAGGATTTTTAGGGCCCTGGGGAGGTTATGTAGGGGAGCAAAGGTAAGGCTACAAACTTTTCTAGACAATTTATTAAGTATTACCCAGGTGTATATATAAATAAATATTAATAAATAAATAATAGTTGTTCAGATTGTTTTAAAGTTTCTGAAATGTTCTGTAATAAAAACTATTATTGAAATGTTGCCACATTTAAAATAATACAATTCACAGATCATTTTTTACATCAAATATCAATATGATTAACACTAGGAAGAGTGAAATAAAGTAGTTAATTGTTGAAATATTAATTTAATAGGTAGGTTAACCCATTGAGTCCCAAGCGGCCCGATCGGTCCACGACACAATAGATTTTCTATTGTGTCTGTGGTTCCGGGGCCTGAGTTAAATATTAAACATCATAAATTTTCCAATTATTAATTAATTTCTTTAATTATTCCAGGGTTATGAAGCCTGAAGGTGAAATTGCTAAAGAATTGGAAGAGATTGTAGCAAAGAGACAAAAGAAAGGCAAAGTTGATGATGACAAACCTTTGGAAGAGAAATCTATATTCCACAGTATGTATATTTCAAATTATTTATTTGTAAAGTTAAGGGTGCTATAACAGTTTTTAAAAAAAAACCGCTATTTTACGGTACAATTTTAACTCAAAGCACTTACACGTGAGAACAAAGTAATATCTTAATTTAAAGATAATATATTCAGTTCTACGATCATCTTATAAAAATTGTACGACGTCATACAAAATTGTCACTGAAATACGATTTTCCCAGCACAATGATCGCATAAAATGCAAAAAAATGGGGTCTAAACCGGTACACTTTTAAGAAAATTAAAAGCCTAATCTATCTTCTTAGTCCATTGAATAAAAAGTTCTAGAGTGCGTGAGTTAGTAACGTAAGATGTTTCTTCGGAAACATGTCAAGAGTCCCTAGGTAATAAACATACTAAAACCCCGGGCCACTAGGAGGAGCCCCGGAATGGGGGGAGGGGGAAAATGGGTCCATTTTTTCATTTTTCGCTTAAATCTCAAAAACGGTACATGTTAGAGAAAAATTTTCAAGGAAAAGTTGAAAGGCCATAAAATTATCTACAAGTTGTACCTGAATCATTTTTTTCTATATCCTACCGTTTCTGAGTTATACGCAGTAAAACATGATTTTGGCTCAAACAATTTCCACATCAATCGATCAAAAAATATTTCTTTCTTCCAAAAAACTCAAAAGTGCAACTTGTGACCGGTACTGATAGATTGCTCTTAATTAGGTCTATAATTGGTAAAATAAACACATTCCTCCATGGAAGCCTTTAGGAGGAATCGATGGTCAAAATATTATATTATGGTAGTTTGAGTTACTGAACTTGATCTTTTTATTTTTTTCTTCCAAAAAACTCATAAGTGCAACTTGTGACCGGTACAGATAGATTGCTCATAATTGGGTCTATCATTGATAAAAATACCAGATTCCAACACGGAGGCGTTTACGGGGAATTGAATTTTATTAGGGTAGTTACGATACTTGAACTTTTTATTTTTTTTCTCCAAAAAAACTCAAAAGTGCAACTTGTGATCGATACTGATAGATTGCTCTTAATTAGGTCTATAATTAGTAAAATAAACACATTCCTCCATGGAAGCCTTTAGGAGGAATCGATTTTCAAAATACTATATTAGGGTAGTTTGAGTTACTGAACTTGATCTTTTTATTTTTTTCTTCCAAAAAACTCAAAAGTGCAACTTGTGACTGGTACTGTTAGATTGCTCTTAATTAGGTCTATAATTGGTAAAATAAACACATTCCTCCATGGAAGCCTTTAGGAGGAATCGATTGTCAAAATACTATATTAGGGTAGTTTGAGTTACTGAACTTGATCTTTTTATTTTTTTCTTCCAAAAAACTCAAAAGTGCAACTTGTGACCGGTACAGATAGATTGCTCATAATTAGGTCTATCATTGATAAAAATACTAGATTCCACCATGGAGGCGTTTACGGGGAATTGAATTTTATTAGGGTAGATACGATACTTGAACTTTTTATTTTTTTTCTTCCAAAAAAACTCAAAAGTGCAACTTGTGACCGGTACCGATAGATTGCTCATAATTAGGTCTATCATTGATAAAAAAACCAGATTCCACCATGGAGGCCTTTAGGAGGTATTGAATTTTATTAGGGTAGTTACGATACATGAACTTTTTAACTAACTACCCTAATAAAATTCAATTCCCCGTAAACGCCTCCATGGTGGAATCTGGTATTTTTATCAATGATAGACCTAATTATGAGCAATCTATCTGTACCGGTCACAAGTTGCACTTTTGAGCTTTTTGGAAGAAAAAAATAAAAAGTTCATGTATCGTAACTACCCTGATAAAATTCAATTCCCCGTAAACGCCTCCGTGGTGGAATCTGGTATTTTTAGCAATGATAGACCTAATTATGAGCAATCTATCTGTACCGGTCACAAGTTGCACTTTTGAGTTTTTTGGAAGAAAAAAATAAAAAGATCAAGTTCAGTAACTCAAACTGCCCTAATATAATATTTTGACAATCGATTCCTCCTAAAGGCTTCCATGGAGGAATGTGTTTATTTTACCAATTATAGAACTAATTAAGAGCAATCTATCAGTACTGGTCACAAGTTGCACATTTGAGTTTTTTTGAAGAAAGAAATATTTTTTGATCGATTGATGTTGAAATTGTTTGAGCTAAAATCATGTTTTACTGCGTATAACTCAGAAACGGTAGGATATAGGAAAAAATGATTCAGGTACAACTTGTAGATAATTTTATGGCCTTTCAATTATTCCTTGAAAGTTTTTCTCTAACATGTACCGTTTTTGAGATTTAAGCGAAAAATGAAAAAATGGACCCATTTCCCCCCTCCCCCCACTCCGGGGCTCCTCCTAGTGGCCCGGGGTTTTAGTATGTTTATTACCTAGGGACTCTTGACATGTTTCCGAAGAAACATCTTACGTTACTAACTCACGCACTCTAGACCCCCCTTGGAGGGACTCATTCAATGGACTATCTTACCTATAAATTATTGAGGGATATATAGTCCTTTATAGATTGTGATAATTTTTTTGTATCTAAATCAAAATTTTATTTCAATTATAAGCTAAATTAAAAATACTTGTCGATTTCTTCATACATTTTGCTCTCGCGGGTCGTCAGACCGCGCTCAGAAGCGCTCTTGGAAGGACGGGTGTATCGCTCCTCGTCCCAAAAATAAAAACGAATTAGAAAAAGATTATTGTGCGTATACTGTCGTTTTCGTGATTTGAAATATTTGATACTTTATAAGAGTAAACTGTATAAGTTTCATATTCCAGTTATTTGTAATTTAAAATTATGTTTTAAAAATTATGTTGACTGGGATCCTCTTTTTTTATGGGTTGTTGAACGGATTGGTGGGGTAAAGCAATTTGACAAAACTTAAATCCAAAATGGCGCCGACGAAAATTTGCCATCTTTTCGTCATGGGTGTCATTTTCATGGTTTTTGGGGTAGCTATTAACCAATATGAGGTCAAAAATAAAATCCAAGATGGCGCCGACGAAAATTTTACATCTTTTCATCATGGGTGTCATTTTCATGGTTTTTGGGGTAGCTATTAACTAATATGAGGTCAAAACTAAAATCCAAGATGGCGCCGACGAAAATTTTACATCTTTTCGTCATGGGTGTCATTTTCATGGTTTTTGGGGTAGCTATTAGCCAATATGAGGTCAAAAATAAAATCAGAGATGGCGCCGACGAAAATTTTACATCTTTCCGTGATGGGTGTCATTTTCATGGTTTTTGGGGTGGATATTACGCAATATGAGGTCAGAACTAAAATCCAAGATGGCGCCGGTGAAAATTTGACATCTTTTCGTCATGGGTGTCATTTTCATGGTTTTTGGGGTAGCTATTAACTAATATGAGGTCAAAAATAAAATCCAAGATGGCGCCGACGAAAATCTGTTATTTTATTTTAGTTTACTTCTTTATTATTAAGAAAATTACACCTATGACGAAAAGATGTCAAATTTTCGTCGGCGCCATCTTGGATTTTGGTTTTAACCTCATATTCGTCAAACTTTCGTCGGCGCCATCTTGGATTTTGGTTTTAACCTCATATTCGTTAATAGCTACCCCAAAAACCATGAAAATGACACCCATCACGAAAAAAGTCAAATTTTCTCGGCGCCATCTTGGATTTTAGTTTTGACCTCATATTTGTTAAGAGCTACTCCAAAACCTTGAAAATGACACCCATGACGAAAAGATGTAAAATTTTCGTCGGCGCCATCTTGGATTTTAGTTTTGACCTCATATTGGTTAATAGCTACCCCAAAAACTACCCACACTTGCAAATGTGTTTGCTACGTAGGAAAAGTTCAGATTTAAGAGTATCCTAGGTAATGTGTTATGTGACGAATACCTATAATTTATTTCATTCCGACTATTTTTCGGAATAACATACATTTACTAAGAATTGTAAACAATGCCGGATTTAATACAGTGCCGGTAACATCATATGTATGATAATAATTCTACATTTCTTAAAAAGCTTTGATATTGTATACAATTCATAGATTATTATTCAATGAAATAATGATGTAAAATAGTCACACTTTTTTAAGTTGTTTGAATATACTAACATACTTATTAGGATCGTACCTACTAATAAAAGTAACAAAATGAATTTTTAAAGTAAAGTTCCTAGTAATCTTCTGGAATCAATTTCAATAAAAATACATAATATCAAAAATTAAAAATAATATCAAGTATGAAGATGGTCTATAAAATGGAATGCGCTATGTTTACGTGAGCGTGATATTGCCGCGAACAAAGTTACGTCGTTAGATACCTAAATTTGAGTAACGCAGATTTGTGACAGCGTCCTTAAGTGTGATTTTTTTTTAAATTTTTCTTCATTTTGGCAAAATAGTGCATAGATGTCCAATCGCTCTGTTATTTTATGATTATTATCTTACTCCTACTAATAATATAAATGTGAAAGTTTGTGAGGATGGATGTGTATGTGTATGTTTGTTACTCTTTCACGCAAATACTACTGAACTGATTACAATGAAATTTAGCACACATATAAACTAAGTAACTTGGATTAACACATAGGATATATTTATCCCGGTTATCCCATGGGAACGGGAACGGACTAGTCATTTAATATTTCTCAGTACACACAGAAAATAATGCAACTTCTCTTTCCCCCCTTTCATTTTATTAATGATTGTGTCAAAATATGTTATACATATTTCGGAGAATTTAAATAACTCTCCATAATTAATTATAGTTAGGTTGATATGTGAAATAATATTAAATAATGACTCAGTGCGCACACCTTGCGCGGTCGATGGTAGCACCGAGACTATATCATCGAGCTACTGACTCAAGGAATATAAACCATAGCATGGCCCGTAACCCCATGCATTTCATATCAATTCAATATCGACATTATGTTGTACACCATAGAGTACATTATAATAGGAAGGTATAGCCACATAACAACTACTCTGTTATGATTCTCTCACATATAATATATACATGTATATTATATGCTTTCACAGATATATACATGTATATTATATACTTTCACAGATATATACATGTATATTATATACCTTTACAGTTGACAAAGCCACAGACTACCAAGGCAGATCGTGGCTCGAAGCACCGCGCAGTGAAACACAGTTACGAAGTGACACTCCACCAGCTAAATGTTTCCTACCCAAGGTAAGTTTTATGATTTTACTAGCTTACCGCCCGCGGCTTCGCTCGCTTTGTCTAAAACCTAATAAATTATATCCTAAAACCTTCCTCTTGAATCACTCGTTCTATTAAAAAAAAAACGCATCAAAATCCGTTGCGTAGTTTTAAAGATTTAAGCATACATAGAGACATAGGGACAGAAAAAGCGACTTTGTTTTATACTACGTAGTGATAATAGTTTTTTTTTTGCATTCAAATGTAATGAATTTGAAACATTATTTTGGTTTGAGTTTATCCACTACTTACAAACAAAAAATTGAATATTTCCTCTATCTACTATTATTGTCATGTTTGATGCAGAAATCTTTCTGAAATAGTTGATCTTATATAAAAAATCGTTATTTTATTAGTTACGGTTTTAAGAACATTGGCATCAGCATCAAAAGATTGTCACTTTAACAAATTTTTCAATAATATAATTATATTATCGTCTATTTATGAAATATGTTTTTACTTACAGTCGCACATATTTACGTGGAAGGGTCACACGAAAGGCGTGGCGGCAGTGCGCTGGTTCCCCAAAACTGCACACCTTATGCTCTCTGCCGGCATGGATTGTAGAGTTAAGGTTTGTATTAGCAAAGAAAAACATTTATTTCGACACACACATACATACATACAAAAAATAATAGAAAAGCTAAAAAAAATAGATAACACTTAAAAAAATATTTTTATTAACGAATCTGCACTCTTGGAGCGTTGAATTACACCAAAATCCCCCCTCTCCGTTAAAACTTCATGAAATTCTCAAAAATATAAAATTGTCACTAGAAACCCTCTATAAGCAGTGTAACTAAAACCGCTTTCTTTAAGCAAGCTTTTAAATATAATATAGATGTATAATGTATACTGTATTATACCTTTACATAATAAGAAACAATGAAAATCCTGTATATGGAAAACAAATTTTTTGATTCATTTGTAGACAAACTAATTTACATAATCTGATAAAATTTTAGTAACAACAAAGGCATTAAATCATTTTAAATTGTATATTCAGTATCTTGAATGTCTATTTTTTGAAGTGAAAACTTCTTTAGCGGCGTTGAGCACTTTTTCTGTAATGGGTATAAAATCTTAAACTCGCGTCAGGACACGTGACCTGATCGAAAAAGCGTAAGACGGATGGATATCAAACATGCTCAACGAGTTTTCACTTCTGCCGGCACTCCCGGAGTGCAACCCGCCTTTTTTATTTATAGGATTTATTTATTAGTCTGGTAAATATTTTCAGATATGGGAAGTTTATGGTGACCGGCGTTGCGTGCGCACGTACTTCGGCCATAGACAAGCGGTGCGTGATGTTAACTTTAACAATGAGGGTTCACACTTTTTATCTGCGGGTAAGTGTAAAAAATAATATTTTTTGCTTGCTTATTTTTTACGACTGTTATTAAAAAAAAAATCACTTTATTTTTTTGTAATAATTAGTTAACTAAGTAAATAAAGTATGTTTTATTGCTGCTTATTTTTTTAGACAGTACAGTTTATAATGTGTAATTGAACGTGAAATCTAAAAAAAAAAGGATTATTTATGACGATTCATACTAATATTAAAATTACGAAAATTGTTCTGTCGATCTATTTTACTATCATTACTAATCGGGGGTGAAACCACGTATAATATACGTTTTATGCTATATCAAAAAGGCTTTTTTAAAGTGATATAAGTAATTTTTTTTTCAGCATACGACCGTTATATAAAGCTATGGGACACAGAGACGGGCGAGTGTGTGAGTCGGTTCACGTCACGCAAAGTGCCCTATTGTGCTAAATTCCACCCCGATACTGACAAACAGCATCTATTCGTTGCTGGCACATCTGATAAGAAGATTATTTGTGTGAGTACATTTTTCTTATATATAAATTACAAGCTGACCCAGCAAACTTACTGCCTTACTCTTATCATTTAGGGGTATGAAAAATAGATGTTGTCCGATATGCACACAAAATTTCATGAGAATCGGTCGAACTGTTTCGTAGGAGTTTAACTACAAACATAGCGACACGAGAATTTTATAAATTACATTTGTAATTTTTCATAAAAATTTTTTAGGACGCCATCTTGTTCAGCAATATGGCTGCCTTTTTGTGCATAATATAATTATTATGCTATCTGTTGATTGATTTCTCTTTTGTTGTACCATACAAAAATAAACTAAATAAATACTTTTATCAAAGAAAATTTATCAATTATTTTTTTAAAGAACCTACACCACAATTTTTTATTTGTTTTTTTGTTTGTCTTATAGTGGGACACAAGAACGGGTGAAGTTGTACAAGAATACGACCGGCATCTCGGCGCTGTGAACACGATCACCTTCGTTGATGAAAACCGACGTTTTGTCACCACTTCTGATGATAAGAGCTTGCGCGTTTGGGAGTGGTGAGTTATTTTTTTATGTATTTTTTGAAATATAACAATTTTTAGGCGCGTTGAAAGTAAAATTTCAAGGTCGCGTATTTGCAATACCGTCACATCATGGAGTAAGGCGATGATTTTGGTATTTTTGAATCTTGACAAAGAAGTTTCACCTCTGACACGTGTGTGACGACACACGCTCTTTTTTGTGGTAGCAATTTTATGAAATGTTTCAAATAATACTCAAAGAAAACATTCGAAAAGAAAGAAAACCGCATTCAAATATTTTCGTAATTTTACTAGCCACGCCCGAAAATCGAACTGATTGAAATCTTTTAAAATTATACCCTTTACTTTTATTCCATCGATCTTTAGGGTGAATTATAAGAATGAAATCTATGTAAAAAACTTGATAAATTTAATCAAAGGAAAACAGTTTCCTTTTTTTTCACCTTTTATTTTATTTTTGAGTAGAATTTTCTCTACTTCTTATAGTACTTATACTTTAGATGGCATAACATAATTCCACTATATATAATACTAGATTTCCGCCCGTGGCTCCGCCCGCGTTTTCAAAGGAAAACCCGCATAGTTCCCGTTCCCGTGGGATTTCCGGGATAAAACCAAGACAATCAACCAAACCAACAAATCCAAGTTACCCTCTATATGTGTGCTAAATTTCATTGTAATCGGTTCAGTAGTTTTTACGTGAAAGAGTAATAAACATCCATACATCCATACTTACAAACTTTCGCCTTTATAATAGTATTAAGATCATTGACTTTATTAATTTTCAGGGACATACCAGTAGACATGAAGTACATAGCGGACCCATCTATGCACTCTTTGCCCGCAGTCACAGTATCGCCCAACGGCAAGTGGCTCGCTTGTCAATCTATGGATAACAAGGTTGTGGTGTTCAGTGCGCTCAATCGGTTCAAGATGAACAGGAAGAAGACGTTTGTGGGCCACATGGTGGCTGGATATGCTTGTTCTGTGGATTATTCGCCGGATATGAGGTAAATACATTGAAAAAATAACAAAAAATTGGTTGTCTGTAAAGTCGGTTTAATGACGTTAGTAATTGAACGTGACAACGTCCGATTGTGCTTCTTTGTCGCTCGTTCCGCGCTCTCGCTTGCACTTCAAGCCTTACATGGAACGCCTCATAGCGAGGTAACGCGAGTCATGTTTTTTCGTGCGTGCAGCCGACTCTATCGAATTATAAGACGTTGTCACGTCAAAACTATAAAAATGGCAAAAAACAGGGTATATAGGAGGTGGTTTATCAGTCGATTGGTTCAAGATGAACAGAAACAAGACGTTCGTAGGCATTGTAGTGGCTGGATATGCTTGTTCGGTTGACTCCTCGACAGATATGAGGTGAGTGGGGGAAAGAAAATAGCAATAAATTTGGGAAAGTTGACGTTTAATCGTAGCCGTTAACATGATCCTTTTAGGAAATGTGTGTGTTGACGCGTATACATGTGAAATATTTACGCAGTCCGCTAGGCTCCATCGAAATTCAGTATCTGACATAGAAATCAATTAGATTTGTTTGGAAAGTATTACTTTTATAGTAACCAAAAAATAAAGATCAAATAATGGTTCTCGTGAATATCGAAGAAGATAACTAATAATTAAATCATTTGATAAAAAGACACATGAAAGTCATTTTGGTGGATTTTACATTTAATACTTGATTAGATTAAATCATATACACAAAAGGTTGAGGTTATTGTTTGTTCCCCATGATAAGGATTTATAGTAGAGCCATTTTAATAGGCAACATTTGACAGTTCAACAAAATTCAACAATGTAACCTAGTAACGACGACATAGAATAACATGATATTTCGTTTTGTTAGAACTTCACATTTGCTTATCTTTTGCACGCCTCATAAGCGAAGCGTTGAGGTGGGTACTACTGTCACTTCGCGCAAAACATCTGATTTTTCAAATTTAAAATGTCTTTATGTATCATACATTGCACTTGTGAGATAATACATACACACACATATTAAGAAAAAACACTATTTTTAACATTCATGATATTTTTTATGTCATTTTTGTTATTTAAACTAGTTAAAAAACAGTTTAAAAAAGTTCTGTCTTGGACGTCCGTGTGTCTGTATGTGCGGAGGATTTTCTTGTTAACACGATAGCGACCGAAATACTATACTAATCGAGTCTTTTTTTTTCTCTTACGCTTGAGTATGCTCAGGAATAGAACCCTTTCATTTTTCAGGGTCTGATTCGATGTGGTTTAATAAATAATTATTAAAAAAAAATTATGAGGCGTGCACTTTTGGATTTTCCAAACTATTTTCAAATACGATTACATATTTATAATAATAATGACCGATACAAGTAATTTTAAGATTTCATATTACTGATAAACCATTCTAAACATAATAAACAATTTCTGAATTAAAGAACTGACGTCGCTACAATTTTGTGTCAATAACCTTTTTTTCTTTTTAAATACCAGAGACGTTACTCTAAAAATCGAAATCTGACATCTAGAATCGAATGCATTAATAAATGTGTTTCAAGTTCGATTGACAAATGTTTCAAGTCAGTATCGATTAATTCACTTTAATCGATGTTTTTAAGCAGGTTACCTCTCTTCGAAGATAAAATTGATAGACGTCAAATGTTGCCTATTAAATTGGCTCGACTATAGTTTCTACTTGTTTGAAACTTTGCGTAATTTGCGGCTAGATGGCGTTAGTTGACATGTCTAAAATAATAAAATTGGACAATAAATGCCCTACTTTTCTCAAACAATTATTTTAGTTGATTATTAAGTAGGTGAGAAATTTTTAAAGTAATTTTTGATAATAAGGTATCTAAATTGGTTGTAACTGACATTATTAAAATAGCACATAACTTCAAATTAAATTAGTGCAACTGATAGATAAATGACTGAAGTTAATCTAAAATAAATTCAAAGCAAGATACTTTATTCAGTCTAAAAACTAAAATAAAAAATTTGTCTTTTTCAACATCAAAATGCTTTTTCTTCTGACTTCTAATTACTGACTCGAAGGATCATTATTTTGTGATCCTTCGAGTGTTTTATATTACATTGAATACTGCATCAAAATCTATTGCTTGGTTAAAAAGAAGACTTAACAAAATAGAAACAGACATAGTTTTATAATATATAGTGGTCAAAGTTCGATTGGTCGATAAATAAAAATAATAATTGATTGATTATGATTATTATATCAGTATAAACACATAAATCTTATCTAATGTAATCTTCTTATGTATAAAATAAAGACGCGTTAGTCATTTGTAATCTAAGAACGGCTGAACGAATTTTAGTAATTTTTAGTTTGTTAGATTTTTCACCCCGGATTGTTAAAAAAAAACTTTAAAGTCTTCGAGGCGGGAAGCTCGTATAACATGCATTGTCATCGTGTAAATGCAACTACTATATATTTGCGTAAATCAGGAGATTGCGATTATCGCATCTGTTATTACTGAAAACAAATAGTAAATATTTATATCATCTTTATTTGTTAATACACGAATAATCGATTTATCTTCTATACTTTGTTTGTTTGAAGGCGCTAATCTCAGGAACTACTGGTCCGATATAAAAAATTATTTCGACGTTAGATAGCTCATTTATCTAGGAAGGCTATAGGCTATATTAAATCATCACGCTAAGACCAACAGGAGCCACGCGGGTGAAACCGCGGGGCACAGGTAGTGATATCATTCGAATAACCGTCTGCAATACATATCTATATTAATGTAATTACTGCCGGCTTTCCATGTTCAGTTATATTGTTACCATAAATTATTATGTCAATTCTATCTATATGTGTATTTTTATGGATATGTGCACCTTGGGTTGAGGTCGTTATTGTTAGAGATATATCTCAAAGAAGCAATATTAATGTACTAAAGAGTTAATTAGATAACTAATAAATTTATGTATCTCTTAAATAATTCCCTCACTTTTCAAGAATTTTTTAACTACCATTATACTCTTATTAGGTAGAAGAGTCAGAGACAACCTCGAAAATATGTTTACCTGCCCCCGCACCATGATGTCTTAAAGTTGTATTCTTTTCAGTATGGAAAATTTCAGTGTGGAAAATGATTGTCTAGCGCCATCTCTTTCCTACACTGGAAATAATACTGCTATAAGACATCATAGTAACCCCTCTGCTCCGGTTTAGGCTTCATAGTTCATACACTTGAAACCAGTAGGGTACTTAATCCATTATGCAGTAAATTAACAAATAGTACATAGATGTAACTTGAGCATATGAGATTTGTCTCGTTCGGCACGTGGTCAAACAACTACTGGCATTCAAATAAACATAATTATTATCAATTATGTGAAAGCATAACGGATAAATCTTAGCAATATTAGCATATGTGCGATAAAAATTCAAATAAATTCTATTAACACTATTAGTACAAGAATGAACAGGATTAAAAAAAAATTATGTTCAGCCAAATTAAATGTCAAAGTCATCAATTTTTTTGGTGTCGTTTCAAACCCAATTAAAGTCTTATTATAAATTCTAAATCGATTTTTTCTAGTCTCAAAATTGATTTCTGAAAAAAAAAATCTGGCAAATCTCGTTTTTTATATGCTTGATATTTACATAAAGCAAAAACAACGATATGTATGAGATTTTAGAAAAGAAATATTTTTTTTTCTTTAGATCAGGTTTCATATCAACAACTAGCATTCATAAATATATTTGTATAATAAATATTTGATTATTAGTTGACACGTGCCCAATTCTCTTTTATTATTCGCCATTCGCGCTTTTAATATTCCAATAATATTGTAATATCACATTGCAACATTAATAAAAAATAAAAATAAAAAATCTATTACTTGAGGAGTTGATGACAGTCTATCTGTTGAATGATATAAATATGATCTAGAGGCAAAAGTAAATTTAATAATCACTTTACCTCACTTTACGTTCACGTTATCGATTCGTGTTGAAGTCAGAGACTGTACAAAATAATCTGAAGAAAATATCCCCCTTAACAATAGAATTTCTCCTACTCTTTCGGTTTTATGGATTAAAAGGACACCCCACGCCATCTATGGAAACATGCGTTAAGCTTCGCAACCAATAGTCAATACATCAACAACAACAATTTGCATCGATGGAACGCGGCCTCTTGAATTTTAATTTTTAGTTTAGATATAATTTATTGACCTTATACACAGTTTAATAAAATTTTAGATCAGTATTTGCCAAACCATGGCAATGGCTATATTATGTGCATAGCCATCTAGACCAAGAGCTCGCGTACATTTTAATTATCATTATACATAATTTAAAGAACGATATCACTACTTATACTATCTTTGTTCACGAGTTTTAGCGTTGTGTTATCAGGTGTTTGTTTGTCTTTGTAGTCGCGGAGTTTGGATTTGTGCCCGGATTATCTTGGCTTGCTCTTTCATAACTGGCGAAATCCACTCTACACCTCCTACATGTGCATAACTGTTTAACCTGTCGCAAATATGTATAATCGTTTTGTTATGGCTAACGAGTCAACAAAATTTATATTAATATAAACTGACTTCTGATTTATTTATTGAAGCTGATCTTACTTCTTTTAAACAGTTTGGAATACTTGTCAAATGAAAATTTAATAAGAAAGGTCAGAGATAACTTTTGGCCGCGGAAGATATTCATCCATAACCCACGGCTTACAGAAAAGAGATAACCTTTAAAAAATAAGGGACCTGAAACTTTTTTGAAGTCAGTTGTTTAGACTATTTTTAAAATAAGTAGGTATTTTTATATTTTCGTATGTCACCAATCATTTTATACTTACTGATCGCGTGTAACTGACACAACAAATACCGATAAAATCTACGCTTAATCATGGTGCTTGTGATATAAATAAACATTATATTATATCATAATCGCAAAATATGCCTGGTCATTGTTTTGGGGCAAAGGCAACGATCTGCTTGGAGCTGTGTTTATAGATAAATCATCTATTAACGATATGTAGATATTTAAAATTGTATAAGTATGTTAAATTATGCCATATTCATTATATACCATATTCATAGCTAACAAATTGCACTTCAAAAAAATATTGTTTTATTTACGTAGCGCGTCAAGCACGTGCAAATAAGTAGTTTTTGTCGAAATCGGATAATCGTCAGATGGTCACGTAGACCAAGCTTGCTGGCGATATCTTATTCTCATAAAATATTTTTAGTGTAAACATTGGCACGGATATGACACTGAACTCAGATAGCTGACCTAGCAAGCAATTTTTTTCTCATTAAATAAATCAAATTTTATTTTGAGGCCTATCATTAGTGGAGAAAAGTATGTACATATTTAATTACGTGATCTCAAGAAATGCACAATGAAATTGTATTTTTATTTAAAAATTATAAACTTCCTTTTTTTGTTCTTCTTGACTTTGCTGTGGCTCATTTCATTCATATGTTCATTATATTTGTGTCTTGATTCATTAATACTTTAATATTAATGAGATAAGATGAGAAAAAACTGGCGTTAATGTTTTGGAGGCAAAAAGTTTTTATACTAGTCTGGTACTTAGAATATTCATTAAGTATCTAAAAAACATGAGAAATCTATTAGCCATTTATATAGGTACTTGTTATTCATCGTCGTTTCAGTAAATCACGGCGATACAAAAAACATTCCCCTTAAGGTAGAATTAAAACCTTTTCAAGATAAAAACTAGAGAAAATCCTAAGAGCTTGGAATGTTGCGCATACTAATGAATGACCTGTTTTTTTGAACAATTCTTACATAGCTACATTGAAAATGGAGTATACAACATAGTTACAAAGTAAACAATTTTTTAGAATAAGATGTATAAGTGCGAGTATTTACAGTATCGTATCAGATCCATTAATCCAGGGCTGGTAATCAAATTTGCGTAGATATTTACAGTATTTTCTAGTGTTTTATTTTACGCGAGTAGTACATTTAGAAATTAAATATTTTTAGAAGAAGATGTGACATTTTAGTCTCCCTGCGACCACGCTCGCTGCAAAGTGTGCGAAACGTGGGGAAAATAATATACTTAATTAATAAATTTAACGTATTGTAAAAATTATACATCACTTCGGCTTTCATCAGTTTCCTCTCGCAGGTCTTTTTTGTGTAGATATTACAAGTAATAAACTCGATAGCAATTGTTTTACCATCTCTCGGACTATGTGTTACTTTCTCGTGTTATTGCTGCTCATGAAGCTATTATGCTTGATTGACATGATTAAGCTTTATCAAATAAAGTAGCACGCTGTAAAAGTTTGGATGTAGGTAGACACAATGTACATTTTAACAGGTTTTAAAGAAATAACCACAATTCGCAAGTATGCACTGACATGTACATTTTCTGATACATTTTCTTCTTTAGTAACATATTTAATTTCCATGGACATGAAATCAACATTTAAAATATACATTATATCAATTAAATATTAATAGAGTGCGCAAGTCAAAATTACTAATTCTATAATTATATTTTGCAGACGTCATTAATTCGCTAATCGAGGAAAACAAAGCGACAAGCGATAGGTTATTTTAAAAAATAAAATATATTTCACATTAAAGTATAATGAAAACGTGATGTTTCAATTTTGTATGTCCGGTTATATTTTTTGAGGAAAGAAGTAAATGCAAGTGTGATTTGCGCTTAATGTTCACTTTATTACGGAAATCTCTTTATTCTATATAATATATGCAATTATACATATTTTTTTACTTTAACTATATACGTATAGCCTTGTTTCTCAGTACATTTCATCATTTACATATTACATGTTGCAATAAGGGTTTTACTCGACTACTAGTTTTGCATTGTTAAACGGACGATCAACTTTAGTATTTACATACCCTTTCAGACTGGCTGAAAACAACTATTATTTTTTATATAGATATAATTTTTTAGAGCTGGTTTTGACCATTTCAATTAACAGGCAACAACATTTTAACACAGTTTAAACGAAAAATTGTCTGCAAGTTCTTTTAACTATCCCATCTTTTGTGTTCTTTAATGTTTTTTTTTGGGTTATTTATTTTTTATTTAACTCTTTATTAGTTGTACAGTTAATAAACCTTATAACTACTTACACAGAGTACTACTATTTTGGCGGCCTTATCACTTAATAGTGATCTCTTCCAGGCAACCACGGTAAAAGGTAAACAAGCATTATCACTATTGGCGGGGTTAGTGTTGACTCTATGAGAATTCTGTTTCCTCTCGTCAATTGCTTGGTGTGAACTTCTCCCCTTTTCAAACACACTGTTTATTTGTGTATGGATTAACAATCAGCTTTGTGAGTATCCTTGTAACACTAAACTTGGCCTCATATCACATTCCGACCTAAATGTTATTGCTAGGCGTTGTGACCTCGCGCGAGCTCATAATATGAAAATTGCATTAGTGCATTGAATACATAAAACTGTTATGTTTAATTGCTTTGTCGTCTCATTTACTTTTTTGTACTGGACATTTTGAGAAATCGGGTCCTGCGGTTGGTGGTAAAGCTTTCCGCTTAGTTTTTACGATACCCATATGGCCATTTGTATTTGTGGTGTGAGACAATAGTTTTAGTCACACACCAATCAAATCGAATTATCACGATGGTCACGACTTCCGAAGGGATATAAATCATCATTATAATAAGTGTAAAAGTGCAAGGGTATGATGACAATGATTATGTAATACATAATTTATAATAATGTGCTCTCTACGTGTTAAATGCGTTGTCTTAAGTTGTTTCGCATCTCTACATATGTGAATATTGAACAAGTAAAATCATCCGATTGATGTGAAAAATAATTTAATGCAACTATTATGATAATTATATAATATTATTAAATTTATGATTCCTAATTTATTGGCTATAAAATGTACAGGAAATATCCTGATGCAGATACAATATCTTTAAAAATATTTTATTCATATTCAACGTTGTAATCAAATCATTTGATTAAAGCAATGAAATTTAAAAGTTAAATTAAGACTAAAAATAAAAGCATCATATTACAATATGATAATCTATATAATGCAATTTTCAAGGAATTTTAAAATTATCTTACGCTTGAGCTTACAGTAACACTTGGGAGTACAATACGTTTTTACAAATTTACATTTACTAAGAAATCAAGATATCAAACCTTAACCTAGGCATTGGTATTGGAAGTTAATCAATATTTACATTTTAATTGGTTTGCGTGAGAAGAAAAAATTAAAACATCAATTTTATCATATAATAAAAAATAATTCATAGGAAATTGGGCCTCCGCCCTAATAGTGACCTAGTAACCTAGTTGTTACTCTATATCCTTTTAACTTCCTTGTAATGAGATCAGACCAATCATATAGTTTCGTGAGTTATAAATATGTTACAACTCCCTGTTTTAAGTCTAGTCTCCCTATTTAAGTCCCTAGTTGGATACGATCATATCAATGTGTCTAGACATATAAAAGATTGCTATATACATTCGTCATATTATGTCAATTCAAATCCCTAGGAATGATTGGGTGCACCCAAGTGCAATTCAATCAAATGCCAAATATTGTAAAAAATATAATAAGTAGTACATAATTTGGATTTTACTATGGGTGTTGGTTTTTACTTTTTATTTAAACAGTTTCAAATAATTAGATTTTATTATTCATGCAGAATGCTTCATTCTTACCTATTTGCTGTAGAATACACACTTGGAACTTTTTGCTGTTTATGTGTAGATAAATATTTTTATTTTGATAAATTTACAATAATATAAATAGATAAACAAAGTCAATAAATGTCATCATCATAAATATAAATAAGACATTCATTCAACAACAGATAACACACCCTTCACAGATTAAAAACTACCAATTCTATTGAACATGTCTTAACCATGCGACCACATGAGGTCACATTGACCACATGAGGTCACATTGACTTTCTCCACGCGACCTCGTCAACATGCCTTTACATAATGTGTTTATTATTTACTAACTACAAGTGTTAACAATGCGTATTTTTCTTGTTATAAACACTTCATCGATGCTATTAATTTCGAAGTAATAGAAGAAGACATATTGAAGCATATTATTGTGATGGTGTTTCCGGGGGTGTTGTCCTAATTTCTCTCATGTTAAGTTCATGCGCATATTGTTCTCTATCATAGAAAATCAAAACAATGCCAATAGCTTTATACGGTTAATACGAGAAATTTTTTTAAACAATATTTTATATTTTGAGTTGAAGCGGTATGCAATTCTCCGTACGTAGATTATCTCACAGACAGAAAGAATGACTTTCATTGTATAATATCATTATGCGACTGTTTCGAAGGCTGCTCGTAGCATATTGCCTCGAAAAACTTCATTACTCAGTTTAAGTACGTTTCCAAACAACTTCCAAATATTACGTTGTTCACATGTTATTCATTAATTGTACATATAAATCGGTAAATAGGATTGTGCTTTAAAATATAAATATGTCGTTTTTGATAAAATAAGGACACTGCAAAAGTTACATATGCATTATGCACGCCTTTACCATAGAATAATAACTAGTTGCCTGTACATAGAGGTTTTGCTGTGCATAAGATTGTTCATTGTTGTGATGTCATCGAAGCCACGGCCAACGTGAATCGTGACGTCACGACTTCCTTTTCAGGTCTCGAGCTAACTTTAAAGCCATTCTCATCCCTATTATTGGCGCGAAAATGAGTATATTTTGTATCTGTGTAATAGTATAGACACATCCGTTTATTGTTTTTGTTTATTCTTTGTCTGTATAAACGTTTTTTTTGTAAATAGCAGTAAATTTATTAGCAATGTTGCTATTTGTAAAAAAAAGATATTTTGAAAAATACCATGCATCTATTTGGTATTTGATTTTGGTCAAATTAAAAATAAAAAAATATTACAATCTTATTGGGTGGAGCCATTAATTAAGAGAAGAAGAAGAAGAAATATTACAAGAGTGCTTTACTTGTAAAGTGGATAGTGGCAATTAAGTTCGTGGACACAACAAATAAAACAAATATAAAAAAATCAAATATATTCTAGTGAATCATTGTAAAATAAATAGTATATTAACAATGAAAAAGCACTTTTATAAATTGCGTTCGAATGTTTATTTTCAGTGGTCACACTCACACCAGAACCGCGTGATATCGAATCCGCGACCCAACGCTTGATTTACATAATAAAGGTCATTTTCTATTTGTTTGTAATTATTGGACGGTTGAATAATTAATTTTGTGTCTATTGTTATTTTATACGTGAAAAAAATATTACAGGAATATAATCAGGAATTTTAAAAGGAACAAAAATAATAAAGTTTTGAACTGAATTGAGCATGACAATTTTCTTTCAAATCTTCACTTCCTTTTGTAAAATTTTAAACAAACTTTGAAAACAATATTTTTGAAATGTAGATACTTGTATAAGTAGGTAATGCAAAAGAGCAGGTAATAAATTGTTGTGCGATTACACTTCGCACTTCGCAAAAAAGTAAGCTTGTTAAATTTTTTTAATTTTCTTAAAATTATCATATTGTAATCATAAAAAATTGGAGGCAGCGTGTCTTGGTGGATACTAAGTACTCATCTTGGTGTGCGGTCTCTGCCGGTGTTCCTCAGGGCGGCGTTCTGTCTCCTCTCCTCTTCTCCATCTTCATTAACTCCTTATGTTCCCGGCTGACGTCTCTGTACCATATGTATGCTGACGACTTACAGATATATACTCAGTCCACCCTTGCTGACCTACCTAAGGCAATACATTCTTCTAATTTCGAACTATCTAATATAACTAACTGGTGTAGCGAATTTGGTCTGAAAATCAACCCAGCTAAAAGCAATGTTATCATAGTTGGTAGTCCCTACCTTATTTCGGAAATTGACTGGGGCATTTTGCCAAACATTAAAATTGGTGACGTTGCTTTGCCTTACAAAACGGTAGTCAGAAATTTAGGTGTGTTGCTTGACCAAACTTTATCTTGGTCTTTCCATATCCAGGAACTAAGCCGTAGGATATATGCTGCTTCTGCTACGCTCCGGCGGCTTCGTAACTTCTTGCCTATTCCTACTAAAATTACGCTAGCGCAATCCCTTCTCCTTCCCATACTTGATTACGCTGATGCATGTTTTCCTGATTTAACAGCCGAGCAGCTTGATAAACTTGAGCGTCTTCAAAATTTCTGTATTAGATTTATTTTCGGCCTTCGAAAATATGACCATGTTTCTTCTTTCAGGAAAAAGCTCAAGTGGCTCCCTATCCGACTTCGCCGGGATCTACACTATTTGCAACTACTGTTCCGCATCCTTTTTAATCCCTCTGCTCCTTCCTACCTCAAGTCCAATTTTTCCTTCTTGCACAATGAAAGCTATTCACTTCGCTCTGAGGACAGACTTATCTTGCGTGTTCCATGCCGACGCACAAATTTCTATGGCAAGTCATTCGCAGCAATTTCCGTGAAGTTATGGAATTCTCTGCCGTTAAACATTCGACAAGCCAGGACCGCTTCGGGGTTTAAAAATCTTGTGAGACAACACTTTCTCTCCGCTGTTGATCCGGATCAGTAACATTCTTTTATTATTTTACATGTATGTAGTAGTATTTTTGTATAGATATGCATGGCATTTATATATATAGGTATTTTATTTAATATCGGTGTGTTTCCTTCAGAATTAGAATATGATATATAATATTTATGTATATTTATAATTTGTATGTATACCTATTTATTTTATTTATGTATGCGTCTATGTAGATTTATATTTATTATCTTTGTACATGTATGTAAGTATATGATATTATATATATTTAGATATGTATTAATTTATGTAGACACATGTTTGTATGATAAAAAACTCTTCTTTTTCTTGGTTTTTCTTGCTATTATTATTATTATTTTATTTTTTTTCCTGTTCTCGTCCCGCGTACCTTTTTGCTCGTTACCTTTTACCGTGGTTGCCTGGAAGAGATCACTACGTAGTGATAAGGCCGCCAAGTTAGTTGTACTCTGTTTTTTAGCTGTAAGTAATTTTAAGTTTTCCTGATTGTACAACTAATAAAGTGTTAAATAAATAAATAAAATTACTAAACATTAT
The DNA here is from genome assembly GCF_061535395.1 of Colias eurytheme. Classification (NCBI taxonomy): domain Eukaryota; kingdom Metazoa; phylum Arthropoda; class Insecta; order Lepidoptera; family Pieridae; genus Colias; species Colias eurytheme. Next base: position 1,532,072 of record NC_142989.1, on the reverse strand, counting down.
TTACACGTTGCTCCGTGCTTCTCTACGTTTGAGGAAATCTTCGTAAAAAATATATAATTAATAATAATAAAAACTTGTTGAGAATTGTGCGGTATATTAAAATCTGTCAGTCCTCGGATCACAGACACAATAGAAAATCTATTGTGTCTCGGCCCGATCGGGCCGCTCGGTGGATATTTCACATTTTGTTCGTTTCTATCTATACATAATAATATTACAAAATGTGTATGCTTTGAAACAAATAGCATACTATATTGTATTACCTATGTACTTTTAGTAGACAAAATCAATTGGTATTCGAAGGTCAAAAAGAAAGAAGAAAATTGTATGCAGCGGAACTGTAGCTAAAGTTTCACACGGAAAATTTAACGAATATTAAACTGAGATTAAAGTTGAACCTTGAAAATAATCGAAGCAGAAATAGCGTTTGTTTTAAACGCGAAACATGATTATAATTGGTTCATTATAATTTGTCAGAAGAAGTTAAAAATAGAGGAAGTAGAATAAATTTATTACTTTGTACTCCACGCATAGATAGAGTATGAAAGAAACTTGAGGTTCCTTTGATAGTCGTGTTTAGAGTTTATTAGAGCGGATTAGTTTGAACAGGCCATTCATATACATATAATTGCAGTTGTATAGATATTCAAGTCTCCAATTATTACGTGTCGGGTTTTTTCAAATCGATTGATATGATTATTGTTTTACGTTGATACAAATTGCTTAGGTGAGCTTCTACAACTTCTTTCATAACTATAGCCACATGACTATACTTATATTGAATATTTTGTTTATTTTAGTCACAGGAAGGTAAATGAAGCGCAACACAGCTAATTTACAGTATTACATACTAATCCATTGTCCTACTTCCCTTACAATTACATTGACTAACCGGTCTATGTTTGAATTCAGCTGATGTGTGAATCGAAAGTCGAGACTATAAAATTACTATTGGTATCTCATATAGTGATATTAGGTATAATTCTTTTAGAATTCTGGAATTTGATAGATCTGTACTACAGTTTACGATGACCAAAATAATAATGAGTATGAAGAAAAATCGAGTTTCTGATTTTAGAACGGTAGAAATTTGAATACAACGTTAATTTTACCATCCAATCAAAACTTTTGCTATCATATTCTAGATATTGGTGAATAACACGCGAAAAATAGAAGATACTAGAATTTATTATATTACGTATACGTGTCTAGTTCCGTTCAAACAATTGTACCTATTGGATTCTTTGACCCTCGACTTTGACCGTGATTTTAAACTATAATTACATACTTATAATAGTTAATTCTATAGTAAACAGGTAGCTGTGTAAGAAAACACGTTTGGGATGTTTTATCTTTATCTTATCTCATGACCCATTTCAGTTCCTAATTGTATGTAATAATAGTAATAATTAGGAAGCGCTTTAAAATCTCAAATACTAAATGAATAATGATGTAAGTAATTGACTCAATGACCTGCGATTAAAATTCCAAATGGTTAACGACAGAGTAATGAAATTTGAAACAACAGTAACAATCATCATTTAATAACTTGAATGGAATACCATTTAATACTTTTCCTTTAAGCTTAATCATCCCAAACAATAAATCACGTGTTCATTCATTAATATTCATCAAAGCGGACGTAATTAACTATAAAGTACAAAACAGAGTAAGAACAAACAAAAAGGTCACAAATAAATACAAACACATTAACCAGGAACTGAATTTAACACAATACTACAAAGCCTTGCGTTTAATAACACTAATTAATAATAGATCATGTACTTCGACAGTTGGATTTGCATGTTAATTTGATACAACGCTTCTTTTTAATGGAAGTGAAATATTAAAATATGTATTGAATATGATCCACTGATGAAGGGTTGAAAAAGACTACTTACTACGAAACATTTTAATTCTTAGGGCCGGCGCCCACTGCCGGCACGGCGTGGCATGGCAGGGCAGAGGATTTTATTACTAATGAAGTTATTTTGAATCTTATTTCAATCAGTTTAGAATTCAAGTTACTTTATTTCGATGCCACGATGCCGCGACGTATCGCAGGATGCTGCAGCATGACGCGGCACGCCGCAGGATGCGGCGGCATGACGTGTCTTGCTTTGGGGTCGAGGAATTATGATTGCTAGCTAGTTGAAATAAGGTTGAAACTTATGCAGCATTAGTGGGGCTTTTAGCAGGATGCCACGGCATGCCGCGGGATGCCATTGCACGCCGCGGGATGCTCTGCCGTGCCATGCCGTGCCGTGCCGGCAGTGGGCGCCGGCCCTTATTTACAACTAGCTTCCGCCCACGACTTTGTACGTGCATCCCCGTTTTTCCCCGTTCCCGCAACAATTTCGGGAAATCCTTTCTTAGCGGATGCCTACGTCCTAACATCTACCCGCATGCCAAATTTCAGTCCGATACGTCCAGTGGTTTGGGCTGTGCGTTGATAGATCACTATATTAGTCACCTCTGAGTTTTATATAATATTATATGTATTATAGATATTGGATGTACACGTGAATGATGAAGAGAATGTTAGCCCTTTGATTGAAAATGGACAGTAATTTTTATAGAAATTGTTTCAATATTGAAAATAGGCCAGACCTAAACCGATATGAATTTTAAAGTACCTGCAAACGTGACTACATTCTCATAAAATAATAAAGTTTGAAAATGCAAGCCAAAACAACAACAAAATATACTTTATACACTTGATTATGTAAGTCCACGTTACTGTGTGCCAAATGTCTAAAATAGAATTACAATTAAAAATATACTCGAGGATGCTATTGAATATTGATACACATTTATTTTTAACTAGCTTTCCACCCGCAGCTTCGCCCGCGCAGTCAAAGAAAAGCCGTATAGTTCCCGTTCCCGTGGGATTTCCGGGATAAAACCGATCCTATTTCCCAGGATAAAAAGTAGCCTATGTCCTTTCTCGAGTATCAAAATATCTCTATACCAAATTTCATGCAAATTTGTTAAGTAGTTAAGGCGTGATTGAGTAACAGACAGACAGATTTACTTTCGCATTTATAATATTAGTATGGATTTGTTTAATATATTATTACATACAGTCCACAGATTATATCATTTTTTATACCTCTTTAGGATTAGCTACTAAATCTAGTTTACAAATTAGTTAGACTAAAATGGAAAGGGCACATATCGATGAATACTGCATGTATCCTAATTTCAGGTCAAGCACTGTAGACAGAAGTTTGAAACTAACACCTCTGGTTCTATAAAACTATTGACTTTTTTAAAATCGACCCTGAAGACTTTTATTCAGAAATAAATGTAAATGAACAAAACAAATTAATCGTGTTGAAGGTTATGTAGCCAAAATGACTTCACCCTTATTATCAGAAGGTGCAGTACAATGAAAACTATCACACTGTAGTATTTCTATACGCATGCGATTTTGTTTTGTCACGTGAATGTGTTGAGGTTAGCTGTCTCATAACAGACGAATGTTGTTATAACAAGCACGTGATCGGGTAAAGGAACTTTGTGGACTTTCATAGATTATGAAATTGCTTATGAATGGAGCTACTAAAGGGTTTCCGTAACATTATTTAATCTGACGTTTGTAATTTTAATAACACACTTTCAGAAAAACAATGTCGGAAATTATTACGGGTTCAAAATATAGAATTCTTCCCTGCTATTTATTTTCTTTAAAACTAAAATAAAACTTAACTTTGCGGTGTACGTCTACCTACCCACAAAAATATTTTCATGCCGATGCTTCTAGAGTAGACAAATGAAAATTGAATAATAGATATCTTATCTGATCTGGAAGAGAGTATCGGTTATCTGTTTCACAGTGCATTAACCGGTAATGCATAGTACAATAGTTGTTATCACGTGTTATATAGTAAGTGATTCACGAGGGAAATGTGTTGACCTACTTGATAACGACGTCCTTGAACTTCACGTTAATTTCTTTCTCATTAATGTTAATATTCTTATTTAGGGACGTCCGTCTGGACTATTAAATGAATGGTCATGTCTTTATATCTTAACGATGTTTTATATTATTATATTATTGCTGTATTATTATTTATTACGAATGCTTATGTGTACGTGATGTAATTTTTTTATAAAAAGGTTTTGTTGATTGCCTTGATTGGTTGTATTTAATTTCTTCTAGTAAGCACATTATTGAAAAGTCATGGCCAAATTTGTCATTTAATAACCGTAATAACTCATTAGAATATTGTCTGCCCCAAATTAAGAGCATTTACCTTAATTAGTTATATTAGTGTATTGTAATAAAGAATCTTCGTTACATACACTTAGAGTTAATTTTACATAAACTAGAAAGATCGGTAAAGGTGCCAAAAACTATTCCATTGAATGTCTTCTGTTTCATGATCCAATAGCCCTGTCTTGCACTTCTGATGATCTGTTATAATCTTTTATTTAGAGTTTGTCTAGTTTCTTTTTTTTATTGTGTGATAGGGAAGCGCTTGACCACGATCTCGCCTGATGGTAAGCTGAGATGTGGCCTATGATGGAGAGCTATATAATTCTTGGGGGATTATCGTCATTGATGCAGGTTTCTCTAACTTTGCCTTCTATCGATATATATTATCGTTAAGATTTTCTAAGGAAATGGTTTACTCTAAGGAAGGGGACCACATTTCCGACTATGATTTTCTCTAAGCGTTCTTTTCAACAAAACCTACTGTATCGTCTCAAGTGTCTTAAATTTCTCTTCCGTTATAATCAAATTGATCATCTTCCTAAGAGTCAATTAAATTACCGTCATCCTTATCATTGATACGATTATTTTCTCATCTTGTTCAATTAAGTTTAACCACGGGCATATGTTGTCATTTGATGTACGACGTTAAATACTTGGCTTGTTATTAAATATCGTTAGTATGGATGAGGTGTTTGATTTGATTGTTATAGCTATTGTCTTAGATAAAACATTGCTTAATTTTTCTGTTTTTCTTTAGCTATGCATACTCGTATGTGCAATGTTCTTTATGTTAACGTGATAGCAACAGACTTAATAACATACAACTAACAATTTACATTGGTATTTGAGATTAAGTGATTAATTTATCTATTTATTATTCTATTGCTTACTGTATCCTGTGAGGGCATTACATTAACATTGTTATAAATATATGGAGATAATACTATGGAAAATTCTAGCATATAGAAGGGAAAATTAATATTAACGTGAATTTTCCATTGCGCTGTATTTAATCAAGTTATTGCGGGGATTTGCACATAACCCTGGAGTGCTGCAATCCCTCTCTTTATGTGTGCCGGACATGTACACTGAGAAGCGTCACAGGCCGCCGTTACTCTACGTCCCTCAGGCGCGAACCATGCTGCTCGCGAAGTCTCCTCTCGTGCGAGCACTGCGTATTCTCAATGACCTCCATAGCAAAGTGGATATTTTTACGTGTCCGTTGGGTGAATTAGCAAAGGTTCTTATGTATATTATTAGCTATTAATTGTATTGTTGTTTTAATTTAGTTCATAGATAGTAAGTTTATATTGTTTTTATTTTTAGTTTAGTTTTGTGTAAAGTTTAGTGTAAGTCAATACCGCATTAGGTTAAGCCTGTAAAGGTAATTGATGTAATGATAAATAAATAAATAAATAAATAAATTAATGTCCTTGTTACTAACACCATTAATATAGGTCTTGTTAAAAATCTATGCCAAAGAGAACTACGCGCTTGCTCATGCAAAAGGGTGGAAGCCCTTTTGCATGCGCAAGCGCGTAGTTAGAAGTACATTTGAGTAAATAAAAATTTAGCGATGTAATTATCTGTACCGTATTAGTTACCTTCATCGCACTATCTGCTGAAATATGAAGCGAAACAAAATTTCGACAATTTATATTCCTGTATGAATTCAGAGTTCTGGGTCGAAGCAAGTTGATTCCCTATAGTGTTATATGTTTTTATTTCGCCAATATGTTAACTCAAAGATACTCTAACTGCTAACATCCTTATTTTTCTAATTGTGAATAAAAAGTTTTAGAAGACAATTTTGGTTGATATCTACCTTATTTCTTTTATGCCTGTCATAGATAAAGCGATAATTCATGGATAAATGATAATTCTCAAGTAAGATCATTCTCAGGTTCAAGAAACTTTTTTAACCTAATATTTTCAGTAAGTCTTAGCTCTCTATTTATACAAGTTCATGCGGAAGCCATTTCCTTCCTTAATAAATTATTTACTCTAAATTCTTATTATTGTGCCTATTTCTAAAAGATAAGATAAATTGTTATACATTCTTGTGATCGCATAAACAGATAAGGTATCGTTACCAAGCGCCTTATTTGTGATCATTATGAGAAATCTGGTTGAAACCGATTTCATGTTCCATATGTGTTGATCCAATTATTTTCCTTTCCTTAATTACTCATTCATTTTGTTGATTGCCTTTTATGTTCTCCAAGATATGAAATAAATATAAAAAGTCTTATGGACAATGTTTTTCAAAAAAGAGGATGCAGATGCATGGGGTTTTCCTTACTCTGAGTAATGTTAAACCTGGTTTGGTCAGTTCTGTGTGGTAGGTATTTGGATTTTCTATGATGTGGAAGTTGTCTCGTAGTGTTTTATCATATCGTTAGTTTGTTCTTCTTTCATGTCGCTACGTAGCGATTTTATGAACTTCATTCCGCAGTAAAGTACTCGATCCCTTCGGAATTTTCTTTGACAACCATAATAATAATAACACAAGGATAATAAGGATAATATTAGCAAAGATTGATTCACATTACCAACATGCATATTCTCTCTTACTCGTGACAATCACACAAAATATAAATACGATGAACAGGAAAACAGTTATATCCAACTTGTATGGGGCTCACCCTACGTAACGTCACGACTCGTGACTTGCGCAAATTTGTGACAACCGTGCACTTCTCAAATAGGTGACGAGAAATATATATCCTTATGGTGAGTACTTGTAGATTAAATACATCTGTTTGTTTGAAACCTCTTATTATAATATAATCTTCAGTTATTTTATCAAATACTTGTATTGCTGCTACGTAATATTGGATTCTTCTTGAAAAAAAAATTGTAAACATCAATATCTTCTAAGTATGTGATAATAGTCACTTCTTACATACTTTTTACTGCTTATAGTTCTCATAAGACGTTGACGAATCGAATCTTGCTAATATAATGAATTATTGACGGAAACACGGTCAGGCACGTCCCTGCAAATACCGGTTAGCTGTCTACGGGTATTTCGTAAAACTGCCTCGTTTGTTTTGGTTGACTAGCTAGTGATGTGCCAAGGATCTTTAAATTTTACGGCCTATGGATGTTTTCTATTTGTTGTTTTATTCGATACTATCTGTATTTTGATGTTTTATATTTATCTCTCTGAGATAATTCAGAAATGTTCCACTTAAAATTATTACGTAGGTAATATCTATACTACTACGGTTATCATTGATTGATACTTATATAACTTCTGTTGTATATCCTCTAAACATAAAGTAAATAGTTTTATTACTTAACATGTATTAATTTCTAAATATTATATCTTCTATACATCTAAAGACATCATCTTAGGTCTGTCTACATATACCCTATAATATGTCGAATATGTAGTATTATACAGTTTGTTATATGTACTATGTTAACAATTATATACTTGAGTAAAAATATCTGGCGTCTGTTGTTATCCAAGTGTGAAGCGTCGCGTGATTAGTTTTGACGCGAAAATCATTGATACATACGTATCACTGCCAATGTATTATAAATTATAATATTAGGTAGGGTAGCTATATTGAATCTATTTTTGTATAATCTATGATAATTTGTATCTATGAACGATTTATTGAATAACCTTATTTCATTACTCAAACTCAATTGATTCATTCTCATATTCAGTTGTAAACGCTCAATATAACACAATATTAATAAAGTTAATAAATGCAATTAAATAATTAATATTATAATATAATGTGTCGCTCAATTTATTTCATTCATTATTATCACTTACAGTGTGTGCAATTAAAAGGGCAACTCATACGGTATAAAGGTTTTGTTGATATTTTATATCGATTGATAAAATAAAAATATATTTTTTAAAACGAGAAACTGAATTGCAGACTTATAAAAACACCAATGCCATTTTTTGTTTTATGTATCTTACTTGAATAAAACAAAAGCATTTGCATTTTTTCTGTTTATATAATATAAAGTGGATATGAAATGAATTTTTAAATACCTATTTATTATCTATATGTCACGTGACACGTTTTATGCAAATAATTTGTGCTGGTTTTTTTGTGAGATTTTTTCGAAATGTCTAATGTCCTGTTGCTACGGTATAAATAGATTCATGTATTCAATAATGTGTTTTGAAACGTGATTCTTGATCTGTTTTATCGCATAGAAATATTTTTATTAGTCCACGACAACGATACCACACGACAACCATAGCTGGAGGAAATTGAATAATTAATACATTCTTGTGCTTGTAGTGATTACTCTATTTATAAACAGACTAACGGTCCGCCCCGGCTTTGCCCGTGGTACATATTTCGCAATAAAAGGTAGCCTAACATAGGCTACCTTTTATTTTTTTCTTTCTCAGGGTCTAAAGATTATCTGTGTCAAATTTCATCAAAATCGGTCCAGTAGTTTATGCGTGAAAACTGAAAACCATACATACATACAACCATACATATATACAAACCTTTCCTCTTTATAATATTAGTATAGATTATCATATAGTGTTCCTACATGATAAAATGTAAGACAAGCGATTGACCACTGCTTCGTCTGATAGTAAGCGATAACGTGGTATAAGCGAATACGCCAAAAACGTTTTTTTTACAATGAACGTAACTTATCTAGAAATATGTACACTGAAAATGTTCGTAACATAGGGTCGTATTTCCACAGAATTTGTATTTTTATTTCTTACTAGCCGCTCCGCGCGGTTTCACCCCCGTGGCTCCTCTCCTGTTGGTCGTAGCGTGATTATATATAGCCTATAGCCTTCCTCGATAAATGAGCTATCTAACACCGAAAGAATTTTTCAAATCGGACCAGTAGTTCCCGAGATTAGCGCGTTCAAACAAACAAACAAACAAACTCTTCAGCTTTATAATTGTATTAGTATAGATTTTTTAAATTGTGTATATATGAGAAGTTAGGTCTAGTTGTAGTAGGTACTAGAAGCTTGTACTGATATCATATTCTCCCTTAGATTGTTTAAATCCATCGCACTATTCGAATAGACTTATGAAAAGATAGAGCGTAGCCTTAGCTCTATATATATATATATACTAGCGGTCCGCCCCGGCTTCGCCCGTGGTACATATGAAAAATAGATGTTGGCCGATTCTCAGACTTACCCGATATGCACAGAAAATTTCATGAGAATCGGTCCACCCGTTTCGGAGGAGTATGCAGACTAACATTGTGACACGAGAATTTTATATATAAGATATACAGGGTGTCCCACTTTTGGTATACTAAGCTCAAAGGAAGTTATAGTTTTGCATACGCTGAGTACGTAAAAAATACTTATAAAATTCCAGACGCATTTTTTTTTCGGATAGATGAATTCTTAAAACTCTATGTGTACACCCCTAACAAGCAACACGCCCAAATTTGCCACCCGCATGTGAGATATCGTTTAAGATTATGTTTTCATAGACAAAATACTCACATTAGAGAAGCGGTATATGCCGGCTACGCGAAGCTAGAGAAGAAAACATGGATTTTCAGGAAAAATTTAGCAAAAAAATTTTGACGTAATTTTGTTGTTTAAGTATTTTTTACGTGATCAGTGTATGCAAAACTACAAGTCCCTTCGCGCTTAGTATACCAATAGTGGGACACCCTGTATATATGTGTTGTAAAGGACACTCATTTTAAATTATCTCGTTGAAATTGATGGTAGGTGCCAAATATACGATAGGTCCATTATTCTAACTAGCTTTAGCCCTCGACTTCGTCCGCGTTGTGTTTTGAAAACGTATTACATAACGTTTGAAACTGATATTAAAAGCGTATTTTTATGCGTTGTCATATCACGTTTTTTAACACGTGATATCTCACACACGATGATCTCTATCGAAAATGAGAATATGATTTTTTTGATTGTATTTACATACAATATATTACCTATAATTCAATAAACAAAAACAAAATGTTTTCGTTTGTAGAGTCAATCTCTCCAAGATTCAGATAAATGTCAATGAATAAACACGTTGATAAATTTAAATACCGTCCGATTGGTTATGAAGTTTGTCTTAAGATTTTATAGAGAAGTAATACAATAAGGCTTATCAAGTATTGACTTTCTAAATAATCTTCAGGGAGTTGCTGGTTGCATCAGCCATGAATTATATGTAGTTTATATTGTTGCGCTGCTGTTTTTCGTATTGTGAAAGTACCTCCATTAAAACTATGGAAATTTATGAAAAATCTTAAAGTATGCTTAACGAGGAGCTATTCAAACCAGTCTAGTAATTAGCACGAGATTTGTTATAATAAGTAATAAATGAAGTATATAACCATTGATATAGATGTACATTGTACCTATATCATACTACACTTCCATGGAACAGCTCATCTCTCGTCTATTACGCTAAGATCAATTATGTATTTACGTAATTTCTGTTAAACCTAAACATTACATTGCAGTTTATCTTATTCTTCCTAAGAGGTATTACTCCAATGCAAGTATACTTTGTTCGCTATTGGAATATTTTTTGTTACAACATATTGGAATATTTTTGGAATTAAATGCACGTGTGTACAACTTGAACTATAACTTAATAGATACATAGTAGTCCCTAATTTTTATGATTTGGGAAAATTAGAATTAGCACGCTTTAAAAACAATTGCAAAAAAAAAACAAAGCTTCAGTCGATAGCCATAATAAATAAACTGTAAATTACAATAATAATCTACCTATAGAGCTATTACGCACTGTCGACCAGTCGCTGGCGACTCAGTCGCCGGCGACTGTGACTTACTATAGTTTAAATAGGGGCTTGCGCACTTAGTCGTCAGTCGTCCAGGAGTAAATCCAGTCGCCGGCGACTGAGTCGCCGGCGACTGGTCGACAGTGCGTAATAGCTCATAATGATCTCTTTTATCTCGGATTACGGCTACCGCTAGAACGCCCGTTTTTTTGCATAAATATTAAATACATTGTAGGTACATATCTCATAACTGCATTCGAATATCGATAAAGATTGGTTTTTGTTCATCGCTCAACACGTGTTATATTTTTGATAATAAAATTCACGATTACCTGATATCACCAGTATGTTAGTGACCTAACATTTAGCTTCTCGATAACTTTAGGATCGCGTGATAGTGTTTTTTTTTTGGCAAAGCGTGATAGCAAGCGGAATCTTTCACGGCGCGCGGTGTTGTATTTTCGCTCTTTATTAGGGTTCCGTACCCAATGGGTAAAACGGGACCCTATTACTAAGCCTGCGCTGTCTGTCTGTCGGTCTCCAGGCTATATCTCATAAACCGTGATAGCTAGAAAGCTGAAATTTTCACACAATTTCCGTTGGCGCTATAACAACAAATATAAATTTAAAAAAATATTAAGGGGGGTCCCCATACATAGTACGGAACCCTTCGTGCGCGAGTCCAACTCGCACTTGGCCGGTTTTTTAAATTTGAATTTCGATAAACTTAGACATTAGGTTGTTTGATTAGGTAGCAGGAGAAAAACAAGATTGATAGTACTGTTGCTAATTTAGGTGCCTTGTTAGATGATAGGAACTTATTTCTTTGTCATCGTTAGATGCTGCTTAGTAACGACTGTTTTGTTTTTAATTTATACAAAACATAACAATTAATAATATTAGGCCCGTTTGTGTGATAAAACAATAAAATGTTTCTTGAATATTCTTGGAAATGAGTATTCAATGCTGAAGAAAAAATGATATAAAGTAGAATGTTCAATGAACCTTTCTGTATAATAATATTATAAGCCAGATTATCTTGCCAGTATTGTATTACAAGTTACAATGCAATGCATTTTGGTTTGGTTTGGGTTTTTCGACAATCACTTTTAAACGTTCTCTTTTCCTTAAAGTTTTGTTTGTAGTTTAATATATATGTACATAGAATTGTTTATTGTTACTAATGATCAGTTTAATCCCTCATTATAAGTAAATGGTTAGTTAAACATATATGTATGCATCATGTTTAGGTCAGCAATTTTAGTCCTATTTTTGTGGCCTCAGAATTTTAATAATAAAATCAATTTATGAAATCATTGATTATTTAACAAGTCATTAATAGCTTCGTAGATATAGCTGGTAGCTATTTTTTTTTTTCACTTTTAAATTAATGAGAATTTCTATCGTGATAAATGTAAATGATAATCAATAACCAGTTATACCTTTGCTATTAAAAATAGAAATATTACTTGTTTTTAATTTTATATTTATTAACGCATTATAATTAGTTATATGCAAAGATATTGAAAATCATTATTACTCGCACGAATCTAGTCTCTTCCCTCTACCTTGACCTTTGATTCACGAAGGTATGAAGGTACCTATAGATTCTAATCAATATTACCTATATTTGCATATTTTGTATGCAATTTTTATGATTTTAAAGAGCGTTCTGTTATACTTAACATCAGTTTTGTCAATACCATTAGACTAAAACGATAACACAACAATGTTGCATCGTTCGTTTTAGCGGACATTTGTAAAAGTTGTTGGCCTTACCATAAACAGAAGGTGAGGTTATGTAGTTTTTAATTAAGTTTGTCACCTCATTCTAAGCAGTTTAACCTGAAGGGATGATTTTTTATGGGATTACGCAAACGATTAAGGCCAAAGCCTTAATTACCATAAAGTAGGTACCTACCTAATCCAGTTAATTTTGAAAAATTAAACCAGGGTAAAATTGGCTTACAGTAGATATATTAACATAATCATTACACTTTCCTTGGTTATAAATAGCTGATTGGATGTTCCGTTTCACGTTCAGAGAATTACAAAGCAACAAGATCAGTTTATACAGTGTAATTTATTTTTATTTTTGCAAAATTGGACCTGGGAAAATGGGGGAAACTTAATTATGTTTCTTAAAAAGTTGTTAACAAATAATTATTATTTAGAAACATAACAATAATTAATGCATATTATCAGTAATGCACAAATTACTAGTACATTTGATATTTGTAGAGTAAACTGCAATAAAACATAGAGACATATAAAAACTAAACATAACGTTCGCACGGTGTTATGTGGGAAAAATTGTGCATGAAATCACATAATACATTGAAGAGGGGGAAGTTATGACGTATTCTGTTTCCGATACGCATCAAACATTCACTACTCAAGTATTCGTTATTGAGAAACCCTGAATCCTAAATGCAACAACAAATAAAGGCGACGGATATACCTAAGGTTCTTTTCCATCAAAATATTGCATGATTTATTCAACAAACCCATTAATAATTTATAGTATTCTTGTATAAATATTTGAAGTCCAAAAACGTACGCAAATCAATCGTCATGTTATGGTACTGAGAAAGAAAAACAAAACCCAGACGGAGTTGTTTGTTTCGTGATTCAAAATTAAATTATTGAGAACGTTATGGGAAATTTATTTTTTCTAATATACATTTATATTTATTTTGAAAATTTGTCCATGATCGACGTTAATTAAGTCGAACTCGAACGCTATCAAGAAAATAATGAATAATTATTACGGCACTTGTATGTAAATTGAATCGACATGAGGTCGCAGTTTGCAATTAATGTTGGTTGGAAGTTTACTGTATTTTTATGATAATTTATTCTAAATTATATATGTAAAATAACAAATACATATTCGATCTTATAACATTTTAAAGTTATTTTTTGAAAGAATGTTATATTAGCTATTATGTAAAATGTTATATAACCTCCACTGTTTGTTTGTTTATAATGGTGGGCTACCCGTTTGTTTACCAACTTATATGTTCTTTAACGATAATAAATAATGTAGTGTATTTTAATTGTTTTTTAAACTATTCATGTTATAAGAAGGTACGTTTATATTGAATTTAATTGTTTTTCTTTCTTTGTTACAGTTATCTCGTGTCTGGGGATGCTGACGGAAAGTGCTACATATGGGACTGGAAGACGACTAAACTTTACAAAAAGTGGAAAGCTCACGATGGAGTCTGCATAACATCGCTCTGGCATCCGCACGAGCCCAGCAGGTTGCTCACCGCGGGCTGGGACGGCGTCATAAAGTATTGGGATTAAATGATACTACATTATACGACACCATTGTTTTATTTCCCCTAACATTATAACCGAGAACCATAAATAATAATATATCTCAAATAAACTATACAATAATTCAACATTCTGTCACTTCGCGTAGACACGTTTACGCGGCGATCATAGGGTACTTGTAAGGCTCCTCGTAGGGCACCTCGACCTTGTACTCCATGCTGCACTCGCGGCAAGTGCCGTTCACCAGGAACTGGTTGAAGTTTATGTTGTTTTCGTGGAATGATTCGATGAGGGCAGTGATGAGGCTGTCGATCATCTCGGGCGTGTGGTGCGGGCCCGGCGCGAACCGCAGCCGCTCGGCGCCGCGCGCCACCGTCGGGTAGTTGATGGCCTGCACGTAGTGGCCGCGCCGCATCAGCGACTCCGCCACCAGCGCCACCGCCTCCGCGCCCTCGATGGGCACCGGCACGATGTGCGACACCGACGGCATCTGCGGCAGCCCCGCCACCAGCAGCGACAGCTTCAGGTAGCGCACGATGGCCTGGTGCTTGGCGCGCAGGCTGCGGCCCTCCGCGCCGGCCAGCAGGCGGATGGCGGCCAGCGAGCCCGCCAGCACGGGCGGCGGCAGCGCCGTCGTGAAGATGAAGCCGGGCGCCAGCGACCGCACCGTGTCCACGAGCAGCGACGAGCCGGCGATGTAGCCGCCGACGTTCCCGAAGGCCTTGCCCAGCGTGCCGGACACGATGTCTATCTTGTGCTCGATGCCTCTCTCCTCGCCGATCCCGGCGCCGTGCTTCCCGTACAGCCCTACCGCGTGGACTTCGTCGACGAAAGTCAACGCCCCGTATTCGTGGGCTATGTTACACATTTCTTCTAAAGGACAGATGGCTCCACTCATCGAGTGGACAGTCTCAAAAACGACTAGCTTCGGGACGCCTTCCGGCGATTGGGAGAGCAGCTCCCTCAAGTGTTTCGGATCGTTGTGTCTGAATATGTGCTTCGGCGCTCTACTGTTTCTGATTCCCTGTATCATAGAGGCGTGGTTGCCGGCATCCGAATAGACGATGCAACCGGGTAAAATTTTAGCTAGAGTCGACAACGTCGCATCGTTTGCGACGAAGCAGGAGCTAAATATTAAAGCTGCGGGTTTCTTGTGCAGTTTGGCAATTTCGGATTCGAGTTGCTCCGTCATCTGCGAGTTGCCGGCGATGTTGCGCGTGCCGCCGGCGCCCGTGCCGTACGACTTGATGGCGGACACGGCCGCGTCCTGCACGCTCGGGTGCCGCGACGCGCCCAGGTAGTCGTTGGCGCACCACACCGTCACGCGCCGGTTGTCCAGCCCCTCGAGGGCCTGAGGATACATACCGTCCGCGGCCAACCGCGACACTTTCCTGAACACACGGTACGAGTAATCCCTCTTCTTGGCGCTTATTTGCTCGTTGAAGAACTTATCGTAGGAGTAGGGCCGGGCGCGCTCGACGATGTCCTCGGTCATCTCCTTGGGAGCGTCCGCGACGACGGCGTTGTTTTTCTGTATGAATGGACATTTGGTCTCGTCTTGACCTAGAGAGCGGAATCCTCTGGAAATTATCGGGCAAAAGTTTCCATACTGTTTCATCAGTACGGTGCCATAATTTCTCACGAAAGCTTGATTGAGCGAACCCATGAATGGACAGGGCATTTTATGTAATCGACGACACTCACTCGTAACACTTGTGACACAAAGCGTGAACGCTCTGCACACTTGTTTCGGTATTTCGTAAAACGTTGGCTCTCACTGTAGCCGAACGTCTCGAGGATATGAGGTTTAACTGATAGTATAACACAGTGCAGCCTTCATTTATAAGATCGGTGTCGTCACATCGATTACGGCTGACTAAATGATTGTAAACTTCAACTCCACGTACAATTTGTATTTTGATTCATAACCTAAATGTTGTCGTTACAAAAAATCTACGGAGATGTCAACTTCAATTTACAGATGCTCATTCTAATGTTGAACATGACTAATTTAAATTACTTTTTAAATGACACATTATATAAAAGTTTATTACTTTTAAATAACTGATAACTTACTATGAAATAGGAAAAATATTATTTTGGATTTCATTCATTTTTGCGATCAGATGTTTTTGACATAAGTCAATTGTGGCAACATACATGACATGTCTGTCAACTGTCAATTTCTAATTTCTAATTTGTAGTCTATGAAATTTAATACAATCTATTTACATATTATAAAAATGGAAACAGAGCATAGAATAAATGGAAAGAAGGAGCACAAATGATTACGTAGACGATTAATTTATTTTAGAATAATTAAATATAAATTTGTTTCTAAATATTGACCTATGTTACATAGCTTAAATAAGAATATGTATTTTCTGTGGAGCTGGTAGGTGTTTTTCAATTTTCATAGAGCATAGGTCATAGACCATTATTGACTTTGATGTTTAAATAGATAGGTTTGAAAATTATCCTAGAAATTGTAAATAAAGTAATAATTTTGAATAAAATTCCAATTCTTACTTATGTGCATTAAAAATGTTTTCTTTAAATAATCATCTAGAACTGCGAAAAGTGACCATATCAAGCCTGTTATCATGCATTTATTTGCCAAGTATTGTTACAGTGATATCTTATAAAGGCATACTTTATTCTATTGGAAGTGGATCGTCCTTTTATATTCTAGTATTAATATTTATAGCTGAATTAGCAAAATCATTCTATTTATCATCTAACAATGATAATCAAGCAAAAAGGAGTAGAAACAAGATGAGGGCTAGTGATATCATCAAGACCTTTGGTTTCTTGCTCGGAGTTATGTTCTGTTTCTTCGTTGGCATAATATTATTTGGAGCGCCAGTTCTAGACAACCACGAAGGAACTTTGATGTTATCAACACTACTTACACTGCTAACAGTATTCCCGTTAGTAGCACATACTGGAGTTGAGACAGCTGTGCAGCTTTTATTTGGAGTGAAGAGTTTTTCTAAAGACACAATTGTTGCTATGTTGGTCAACAATGCTTTACTGACTGTGGGGGGAGCGTGGCTCGGTGCTGTAGTGATTCCTTTAGACTGGAACACACCGTGGCAACAGTGGCCCATACCTTGCTATCTCGGAGCTATTGGAGGATATGTTTTAGCTAATGTAATGATAGTATTAAAAGTGACTATGATGTCTGCGGCAAATAAATATAAGTTCCTCAACTTTTTTGTAAACATTATGAACAAATTACATGTTTCTAAGTAGTTATTTTTTCAGAGTATTTATATCAACATTTATTTATTATTATCAATAAATTGTACATAAAGAACTGGTTTTTTATTTTTCTTATCACATCACCCAATTAAAAAGCCAACAATTAAAAAATTATGTAATGTGAATTTTCTTTCAGTTTGTAAAATCAACAGAAACAGTTGTTTTTCAATACCCTGCAACATACTTTCAAATGAAATGTGAATAGGTAATGTCTACAACATAGTCCATATTCAACATAACTATAGTTTAAAGTTTTTAATAATAGTAAGATAGAGCACCAATTCATCAGTTGGAAGTATTAATGGAATGAATTAATATTATAAAAATAAATAAAAATAGTTTATTTCGAAACAATTATTGTATCTCTAAATTTGGATTTCACATTGAAACACACACTATTTATAAAAACAAAGGAGCTAACCCCTTTTTTACTGTATAAAACATAGTTCTTTTTTGTATGATATGTTAATTTTTGAACGACATAAATGATAGAATACTAGCTTTCCGTCCGCGGCTTCGCCCGCTTTGTCTCAAATTTAACAAATCATATACTAAAACCTTCCTCGAGAACCACTATCTATTAAAAAAGAAAACGTATCAAAATCCGTTGCGTAGTTTTAAAGATATAATCAATTAAAGGGATGTAGGGACAGTGAAAGCGACTTTGTTTTATACTATGTAGTGATGACATTTGGCAACCCCGACTGAACGGGATTAAATTTGACTTGAACACGTCTTTTCTCTGTGCATCATGGGGTTGATCTATGATCATAAAATATAATCTTATTGTATCTCTGTTTTTGCTTATATTGGCGTCAAATGAATTGTAGCACTTTTTGATAGGCAAGATATTTGATAAAAAATACGTCTCATCTGGTTATCAGATGGGTAAAGGTCGATCTTAATTCGGATCTTAGACTAGGTACAAAGATAGGTATTATCTACTGGTGCAAGTCAGATAAATAAAACAAAAGAATAGTAAATTAACAATTTATTTGTGTCTGTTAAATATTTACAGGTTCTATCTAACATTACAATGATTAAAATATGAAACTTAACCAATCTTGATCACATTTTAAATCCCTATAAATTAGCAATATAGCATTATATAAATATGTTTTATTCATTAATTTTACAAAATGCAGTACATGCACTAGAGGTTCAATTTAGAAGTTAACAGTAATCATAATTGGCGTTCAGGATATATTAATATACGGATAACAATAATTATGTAATTAACAATTTATGTTTAACATGAAAGTTTCATAGCATTTCTATTCATTCAACAACGATGAATTCACACTTATATGGTACTAAAGCTTGGTTACAAACTTAACATAATTTTATCAACTATTCAAAATCTCTCACAACTTTCCAATTCCGATATCATTCATGTGTTTAAAGGATCAATATCGAAAACAGTTATTACGTGAAAACTTAAAGTGAAATAATTTTTTTCCATAGGCGAAATTACTTGTGGCACATAATATAGATTGAAACTTTTATTACCTACTTCTTTATGAAATTCAATGTAAGTACACATATTTTGTAAAGTGCAATACTAAGTATACCCTTGATAAATTTGTAAAAAATATTTACCGTTATCACTTTTTATTTAAATTTTTATCGGAAAATCTAAAAGGAAAATTTTCTGGAATCTAAACATATACACATTGCAACTTGCAAGGCCGATGTATAGCTACTCATTATTGCTCGAAGCACCGCATTGTTGCGACAAAGATATTAATCTAGTAAATATCGACCCTAACTTTCATATTTTAACGCAAATGCAATCAGTGAAAGACTCAACAACTTACACTATTTACAATACTTACACTAAATTACGTAAAAATAAAATCTCATCTTCAAATCAGCACCTTTAACACAAAAATAAAGTGTTCGCTAACAATTATAATATTTAGCTTTGCTGAAGAGATATTATTATATTTAATATATGTATTTTTTAAATTGTAATTACACACACAAGCAAACATTTTATACTTCGGTTTAGTGTTGTGAACAAAAAAATGTTGGTTTTGTTGAAGTTGAATTAAGGCGCGAAATATAAAGAAAATGACAGTAGACCGGCACGTCACAGATAAATAAAAATCTATGACAATTTCCGATATAGAGCTGCATTAGGCCTATCTCCTACATAATGATCTAAAATGAAAAGGCTGACGATATTAAATTGGTTATGCTAAAGGCATTTTAAATATGCTAACAAAAGTTTTATAATTTCAACTAGTCTCTATCGTAGTTCTAAATTGCAAATATTAATCTGGAATAGAAACATTTCAGTTTTCACATTTACAAAACTTTTGTTAGTTTAACAATCTTTACTATGACTAGTTTATTGTTTTTTTTTATATGTACTGGTGATTTTAAAAACTTATATTCAGTTATTTATCAAAAATACTTTAATGTTATCTTAATTGATTCACTCACCGCGCATCACGATTAACAATACAAAATACTTTATTATGACATTAATTATATTGGCTTAAAGTATAAAAATGCACCACTTACACTAAATACTATATAAATTTAACAATAGCTGATTTTAAAGTGGAATTCCTTTGCATTATTTTCATTAAAACATAGCGTCAAAAACTTTTTTAACAGTAAGTGTACCGATTGCTGATTTTATATAATGTAAATTAAATTAAACATTTTTTTGCATAAATATGCATTTAAGAAAGATCTTTAACATATTTTTACACGATTCGAATGAATTTCAGCGATTTTCAACGATAAGAATGCAATGGAATTCCTCTCTAAAACAAAGTTCTACACCAAAACGACGCCTGACCAAAAGTTAATATTCCTCAAAATTGCACGCGCTACTGGCAGTGATACTGTACGATTTACGTTAAAATAATTTCAATTATCAAGGAAATTACTTGCAGAGCGCAATTGTACAATATACCTATCTTCCATAGTATATTTTTTTTAGAAATTTAACTTTCAAACTCAAGCACTGATTTTTCTAGCAATTTGTCTAAATTTTAAGCATAATCTGTGTCGAAGATTAAAATGTTATTTATCACTTTATTATAAAAGTTACAATTGTTTCCTAATCAAAGCTTTTTTCAATAGACCTT
Organism: Colias eurytheme; assembly: GCF_061535395.1. Lineage (NCBI taxonomy): Eukaryota > Metazoa > Arthropoda > Insecta > Lepidoptera > Pieridae > Colias > Colias eurytheme. The sequence goes on along the minus strand of NC_142989.1, from coordinate 1,511,459 downwards.
TACTTTTGTAACAAATGGAACTACAATATTTATTCTTAAAAAAATATTTAAATTTTAATATATAAATTTGGTCAGTCGGTAGTGTTTGAGACGTCACGTCACTTGTACAACTTTTTTGACATTTGACAGCAAATTTGACATTTGACTAGGCTGTTTGAGAATAGACCTTTGCCTTTTGACAACTGGAACTACAAAATTAATTCTTTATTTAGAAAAAAAAATCACGAATATAGAGAAGTAGTAATTTGGTCAGTCGGTAATGATAGTGGTGACGTCACAGGCCACAGCGCCGTCGAGTTACGTGTTGTTCGTGTCCGGCTGGAAGTAGTGGATACCGTTTATCTGAAATTAACATATTTATTAGGTTAGATATAATTTGTGTAGGTGTGGAATAACATTATTTTCAATATGCTATGCTAAACATATGAGCCAGTTTTTTAATTGTTTATTTGCTAACTATACCATTTACCGACATTTAAGTTATAACAACTATAAGATTTGACATGAAAACCGAGCTGATGCGGCTGCATGATGCTGTAGAGAACTCCTGTATTGTATTCTTACCGGTTCTTTTCTGTAGAAACTGCTTTCTGAACCAGTAGTAGATCATAATGTTTCTGTATTTTGACGCTCCTTAGCGCCACACAAATAAGTTTGAGTTTGAGTTGGGGCTCACCGTCATATCGTACTCAGTGACGAAGGCGGGCACGTCGAGCTGGTGCGGCTGCATCACGCTGTAGAGGAACTGTATCGTATCTGCTCACCGTCATATCGTACTCAGTGACGAAGGCGGGCACGTCGAGCTGGTGCGGCTGCATCACGCTGTAGAGGAACTGTATCGTATCTGCTCACCGTCATATCGTACTCAGTGACGAAGGCGGGCACGTCGAGCTGGTGCGGCTGCATCACGCTGTAGAGGAACTGTATCGTATCTGCTCACCGTCATATCGTACTCAGTGACGAAGGCGGGCACGTCGAGCTGGTGCGGCTGCATCACGCTGTAGAGGAACTGTATCGTATCTGCTCACCGTCATATCGTACTCAGTGACGAAGGCGGGCACGTCGAGCTGGTGCGGCTGCATCACGCTGTAGAGGAACTGTATCGTATCTGCTCACCGTCATATCGTACTCAGTGACGAAGGCGGGCACGTCGAGCTGGTGCGGCTGCATCACGCTGTAGAGGAACTCGACGCCGGGCAACGTGTGCACCTTCGCCTTGATCGCCGGCGCCATGAACGTTGTGAACCACCACGTCATCATCTGACGACACAATCACAACAAGCATTAGTTTAAGGAAATTAATATTTCATCATCAAACTATATTAGACCCCGCTACAAGGCCCTTTAAAAGGAAGCTCCCTAACATAATTTCTGTCACTGAGACACCGGTTACGGTACTAGACGCTAACACAGACGTAATAAAGTTGAATATCGCGTGCGCTCTTTGATCGCGTTCGAGCTCGAAAAGTAAGTCTCAATTCATAAGAATTTACTCGTTTATAAGTAAAGGAATAATTTATCTAGAGAAAAAATATCTTGGGATTTAATAGTAAACTCTATTTTCTTACTGTTAACATTTGTTTTAGACAAAGTCCAAGTAAATCTTTAAAAAAATGTAATAATGTGTGTAAATCCTTAAAAAAGGCATAATTTTTTTGAATAAAAAAGGAAACGAGCGAAAATGTTACAATTACGTAACTGTCTTGTACATCGAAAGAAAAAGACCCAATAAATCATATACTAAAGTTCCATTTTGATTGTATGTGTGCCTATTTCAGAATATTAATGCAAATCACATAAAATTTAGGGAGCCTCCCCTTAATATAAGAGCGACATTTCAAATACTATTCAGCAAGTGTAATCCCGAGGTGACGGGGAGCGTGTGTCCGAACTCGCTAAGTGTTCGAAATGTCGGGATAAATAATATAATAATAAAAAAATGTATTCGTCTACTAGAGTACACACTACACACGTAAGAAGTGAAACTTCTTTATGACCTTAAAAATGTCACGAGTATAGTAGAGTATAGTAGAGTAACGCAAAAATGTCACGTGTACGGCGTAACGCAAAAATGTTACACTAAATTTTTGTCCAACCCCGATAAAGAAGTTTCACTTCAATTAATAAAAACTAAAATATGCATTATTCTTGGGTCATCAAACACAAACAATAAATAATATTATTATTCTATCAAGGTTATTTTACAGACATTAAATATTCATAAAAAACAACCAATTTTGAGGATATTGACCCTCTAAGTGCAACAGATTATTTTTGATTTGTCCCTCCGTTTTTGGATCGATCCAAATTTGTATTACAGGAAAAAACTTTATTATGATGACGCGATAATCAAAATAAAGCACAATATCAATAATCTTTCAACGCTTTGTTGATTTTGAACCAAAAAAAAGTATTTACCAAGTATATGAGATTCGTCTTTACGTAGTGTCATTTTAACACATCAAACAAAACTAAAAAAAAAGAGTAATAAAAGTTAAAGAATATACTCACTTTTGTCCAAAACGTGGGATGTACAATGTAAAACGCCTTCAAGTTCTTCTTATATCTGAAAATAACATAGTTAGAATTATAAACAATGTATTTAATGTTAAAGAACATAAAATATAAAAAAATGCTTTTTACATCGTTCAAATATTTAATACCGCTTCTAAAAAATTGACGCGATTCCATCATTTTCCATGAAAGAAAGTATTAGTGAAAATATAATTAAACACTATATTTTGAGGCAGTTACCAAACATGGCATATCCTATAACAAGCAAGTGCTACATAAAGATAAGAATAAGAAAGGAAATAAAAAAATGATTTTATTAGAACAGACAGTAAGAGCGGCCCTACACGGCCGTAACTTAGCAGATAGATTTGTTCAAAATAAAGAATTTTTGTAATAAATAAAGAAACATAACACCTGAAGGGCCGATAAATTAAGCCACTCCCTGATGCACTGAAGCCAAATCCTTAGTATTATTTTTCATTTTAATAAATATTATTTCATTTTAATAGGCAAGGCGTCGGCTCGTTTGCCTTCTTCTACTATAAAAAAAAATAACATCGACATACTTGTAAGGCAGCACGGTGTAGACCTCCTTGAGCCAGGCGAAGGGCGGGTGGTTCCCGCTGGAGGCCAGCGTGTGGAAGTACGCGATCACGTAGTCGCCGCGCACGATCGGGTCCAGCAGCTTGATCAGGTACAGTAGCGCCTGGAAATCATTATAACATTGAGATATACATATGGAGACGACACCGCCTACATCACTTATGTTCCGCTCAACATACGCCATATGGCGTAACTGCACGCTCATTTTTTATTTGTTTTAAAGTGAAACGCATCAAATATGCCTTCGTGTGTGTTACGATATTGCACAAATAATACGGAAAAGTGAAAAGGAATAACTTTCATCGGTAAGTACTTAACTAGATAATAATTTTTAAAACTTAGTTAGAGCACAAAAATGGCGCACAGATTTTGTTCGTGGTGTCTCCTCCATACGTAGTAATATTATCTCAATGAATTATAATAAATAATAAATAAATAAATAAAAATTCTTTATTGACAAAAGATTTTACATTTTGAAATATTGAAGTCTCTGACTCCCAAACTAGGTAAAAACCTGTATGTCAGGAGTCAGCGCCCTCTTCCAGAGAGTATATGGCAATGTTCTAGAATGTTCTGGAACGTTCTTATATAGAAACACACACGCTTTTACTAATGTTCCAGAATGTTCTTAGATATGGTTGCCTGGAAGAGATTGCTTTTAAGCAATAAGGCCGCCTATTGTACACTTTCCAATTTTATGTATTCTATTATTTTAAATTCCTGTTATATGTACAATAAAGTGTCATAAATAAATACTTAAATAAATAGTTACGTTTGTCAAGCGTTATAAAGATGATTTAGAACTATAATTTTATATAATTTTAAATGCAATATGAAAACTACGCTTTATATCTTGTTCTGGAAATTGAAATTAACTTTATGCTTCACTCGTGTTCCAGAAGGTTCATACCTACTATCCAGTTAATTAATTAATACTTCAACGTAGACATTACACAAAATTCTAGCATATAGCTGACGTTCCATCCGAGTTTTAATGGTCTGAAGTTTTGCTAACTTTAGAAGCATTCAACATTGAACTAACAATATAAACTTTATTCATGTTCTAAAGCTTTCAACGTAACTCTTCTCTTCAAAATTTCTACAATATTTGGAATTTTTTTGTGACAAATATGGCCATAATAATCGCCTAAAATAAGAATTTTAAAAATATTTGAAAAGATGCGTATTTTCTTCCATTATTTAAGCATGCAATAACCTAAATTTAACAACGAATTCTTTCCCTTGAAATCTAGAAACTTTAAAACATAGTAGTACTTAGTATACTTTAGTATTTCTATTACCAAGAAAGTGTTTGGAACATGCGCTAATTAACATAAACACACAAATGAGTGCAGAGAAAGATTGTAGGCTGTATACATATTCATGCAACTATTGCACGATTCTAGGTCTTGGCCAACGATTAGTCATCGGCTGCAAGAAAAAATAATGCTTAAGCGTGTAACTAGTATAACTACGAAATATTGTAGAATATATTTTAGCTATCATTTAAAAAACGAACTGCCTGTATGAATGAATGAAAATATTTTTGGTAAGCGGATCAATTTATTAGTTTCTGGAGCGTTTAGGTTTTGCGAACATAACAACATAGAGGTTCAATTAACAATGCCTATTCTTGTTTGCATCTTATTTTAATTAAAAGTGCGTTGCGATATATGTAATTGTTCGATTACACAAATGACAAATCACAAATACCTTTAATTCAAATCATATTATTACAATAGCAAGATTCATACATCCTTCCTACGTCAAAAAAGTATTCAATTCCTCACACAATCACCTCATTTAGTAACCAACCAAGTGACCATCCCATCTTTTTTCACATCCCATACAAACCACACATCCTCACCTTATCGAGATCGATATCAGCGATCGGGAACCACTTGCCAATGAACACGACAACGGGCCTGCCGAGCCGGTCCACTCCGCTTTGGTACAAGCAGCCAATACCCGACACCTCGCTGAGATCCTCGCTTCGCGCGCGTCGGAGGAGACGCTCGTATCTGTGACAATGGATAGGATATGTTAGGTGGAAGAATTTTATAAAAGTAATTTATGGTAACTTAAATAGATACTAGACAAAAGTGTGTAAGTATTGTTTGTTTGTGTGTTTGTGTATGTGTTTTAATAACCTCCAAAAGTCAGTTATAAATTGTACCTATCACTAATGACAATAATAAAATCTATCCGAGCAATCTTTCAGATTAAACAGTATGGGCAGAATGTCTCTAGAAAACAAATTTTATTAAACGCTATAAAACCTATCAGCAATCACCCTAAACGCCACAATATGAAACCTCCAAAAACTATTAGGTACACATGTCATTGCCAAGTGCCAAGTAATGTACAAAGTGTGGATAAATCACTACATAGTATAAAACAAAGTCGCTTTCCCTGTCCCTATGTCCCTATGTCCCTATGTCCCTTTGTACGCTTAAATCTTTGAAACTACGCAACGGATTTTGATGCGGTTTTTTTTAATAGATAGAGTGATTCAAGAGGAAGGTTTATATGTATAATAAGATTCATTAAGTAGTGGAGAAGTACTGTTATTTTTGAGGTTTCTAATGTGATGTCGTAAAAAATTACATTTATTCCGCTTACATTGCAAACGCAGGCTGAACCCTACGAGTTTTATCAAAATAATGTACTAAGTATTATACACATTGTTAAGGTCTACAGAAAAGTCCGCGATGGTATATGTCTATCTCTTATGGATAACCCACAATAACTTTTTTTTGTCATTTACTTTTTACGACAAATAATGGCTAATTTTCGAAGCGATTTTAACCAATACAGCATTAATCCTTAACCAATTAAATACCATGGATACATTGTTCATTTAATATAGATCTATATGGCCCTTTACACCGTATGATTTAAGTGAATATTTTCGAAGATATTACAGATTTAAAAATTGCAGGACGTAGCGTTTGCGGCCGCCCGGCTATGTATTTTATACCCGTGCGATGCCGGAGGCCGGAGCGGGCCGCTATATTTTTATACCTATACAACGTTCACAATTTTTCTGTAGTGTATTTAGTATCAGCATTGCACCCGTGCGAAGCCGGGGCGGGTCGCTAGTTACAAATAAACGACAGCATTCAGGAAAGAATAACAATAAAAACCATATGGAAACTCGCCAAGTGATAGCCAAGTGTAAGTATTAAGTACAATTGTTTGAAATATGAGCTTATGAGACTTTCAATATGTGGTTGAAGTTTTTTTAATCTGATAGTTGACGGAATGAGAACAGGGAAGTTTACTCCTTAAATAAATAGCATTAGAAAATACACTGCATTATCATATTTCAATGAAAGACAACTTTCTTTTAAATATGAAGGACGAAGGGAACAAACTACACGTGTAGTATAAAAACGAATTCAATTTCTAAGTTGACAAACATATAGGGCAGTAGACATCGCCACTTGCGTCAAAGGTGACACGACCCCGATTCTTTGAGGTCACATTTCTCCCTTCACTGGGGTAGCTTTCAACTTTATTATGCTTCAATTTGTATCATATTTTCATGCTATTGTGTTAACGTATGCTAAATGTTTTGATGCGCTTCCAAGAAAATCTTTGATACCTAATATAATTTTTTTAAGTACAAACAAAAATTATATGTTTACATTTCTAAATGTTTATGAATGTTACTCGTAAAATAAATATCAATAGTATTTTTAGTCTACTTTGTACTACTAAGACCTGGGTGTCTCATAGAAATCTAAATAACAAGACACTAGAAGTCGTAAGCGCGCGTGACATTGTCGCCGCTCAGGTGGTTTCCATTCCACAAGTCTGTTCGTCGCTTGGTGGTCGCTTGTTCAGTTGTTTCTGACACGTGCGTGAGTAAACATGGTGTTTTGCAGCATTTCCCAGTGCGGAAATTCTTCCATAAATTGTAATTATACTAATAAAGGAATAACATTTCACCGGCAAGTATTTTTGTTTATAAATATTGCCGTTTTTCCTTAAAATTAAACAATATTTACAAGCAATACGAATGACACAGTCAACCGTTCCTCTCATCACGTTTAGCTATACATTGCCTTTTACTATTGTCAACATCTGACAGGTCGGTTATTATAACTGCCAGATGTTATCAAATGACAATTACAAGAAGCAATGTACTGCATTGTTAACGATAAAGAGTAAATAGTCGCAAGCTAGTGATGTGATGTGTTAAAATTTTTCGATATCGTAATACGATGTTTTTTTGCGTAATATGACGACTGATGGAATAATTGGATTATATTTTAATTTGAATTCTATTTTATTTTTATAACTGATATATAACTTTTTAAACTAAGTACATCGATACAATCATTTTCGGACAACTTTACTGTCGATACAGAATCACATTAATTAAATATACAATAATGCCATAATGTAAAGGACATTCTTCGCTTAGGTTGACAAAACTATTTTATATTAAATATATTCTTTGTAGATTTCCACAACGCCGTCCTGACATTAAGGACCAATGGATATCCGCGACTGGGAAAAGAAATTGGTTCCCTACAGGCTATAGTAGGATATGTTCAAAACATTTCAAAGAAGATGATTTCAATGTCACAACAAAAAGACGTACATTAATAAAAACAGCTATACCTACAGTTGACATATGGAAATTTATCAACGCCGTAAGCTATAAGTCATTATCTTTATATATTACATATTATGATATCTGCGATCTACTTATCATCATGCATCAACATTGAAACTGTTTTTCTTTGCTGACTTTTAGAATTAAATTAGTTCGTGAATGAACATTTGTAACAAATATATACAATATCAACTAATTTAGTCCACAGATAATCAGCCACAGACATCGGAATCTAAAGTCAGAGAAACATTGCAATCAACGGCCTGTTATAGTTCTCCCCGTAAACGCGTATTTTCACAAGCATTTGTTAGTTTTAAATAAAGTTGTATGTTATGCTGAGATATAAATAGTTAATATAATTAATGTGAAATAATTTAATATTTAGTCCGCAGACAACCAGCAGTCGAGAGCATCTGAACTTGAACCTGCATTAACAGACTCTCCAAGAAAAAGAAAACTACGTAATGAAATTCTGCAAAAGAATCGCGTGATAAGAGAACAACGATTAAAAATAAAACAATTACAATGTAAAACTAGGCGGTACCGTAAAAAGATTATAAAACTAATAGACCTGGTTAAAAATTTAGAGGATAAGAGATTTATCAGTGGGGATCAAGCATGTGTACTAGAAAATCTGAATGTTACCACTCAAGATTTGATAGGCAGATTCAAACAAAAATTGAAATCTGGTAAAGAAACTACGAGTGTTAAATATTCTGCAAACTTAAGAAGTTTTGCTGTAACACTCCATTTCTATTCACCAAAGGCATATGAATTTGTAAGGCAAAAGTTCGATACATGTTTGCCTCACGTTCGTACTATCAAGAAATGGTATCAGTCTATTAATGCAGAACCCGGATTTACAATCGAATCTCTGGCCGCAATTAAAGCAAAAGTACAAACATCTAAACAAGGCTTACTTGGTAACTTGGTATTAGATGAAATGGCCATTCGACAACGAGTAGAGTGGGATGGCAATCGCATGCATGGTTATGTGGACATTGGAAATGACAAAAACAACAGTGACACTACGATTGCTAAAGAAGCGCTTGTATTTTTGGTAACGGCCATTAATGGCGCTTGGAAAATCCCAGTTGGTTATTTTCTGGTCGATGGATTAACCGGTGAACAAAAAGCTAATTTAGTTTTACATTGTTTAGAGTTACTTCACACTACAGGAATTGAAATACCTTCTTTGGTGTTTGATGGTTGTCCATCTCATATATCCATGGCTAAAAAACTCGGATGTTCATTTGACTTGGATCAATTGGAAACAAATTTTCCTCACCCCGTTACAAATAAACCTGTATATATTTTGCTTGACGCTTGCCATATGATAAAGCTCGTCAGGAATTCGTTTCAGGCCAGTGGAACATTTATAGACAATCAGGGGAACTTAGTGAAATGGTCCAATTTAGTTAAACTGAACGAATTACAAGAAAAAGAACATTTACATTTAGCTAATAAATTGAGACGCAAACACATTTTTTTTAAAAATCAGAAAATGAAAGTTCGCTTGGCATCACAGCTAATGAGCAATAGTGTTGCTAAAGCCTTGAAATTTTGCTCTAAAATGAATCACCCCGATTTCACAGACGTCAGCGGTACTGTTATCTTTTTAGAAAATTTAAACCTTTTATTTGACATATTAAATTCACGAAACATGAAGCAATTACATTTCAAAAAGCCTCTTTATTTCAGAAATAAAGATAAAATATTTGCATTTCTAGAAAAGGTTGAAGTATATCTTAAAACTATAAAACTTTGCAATGGGCAAGCACTTGTCAAATCTATTAAAAAAACTGGCTTTTTAGGACTTCTCATCTGTATACAAAGCTTAAAAGCAATTTATGTTACGCTTATAGAAAAGGAAAAAAAGCTTAAGTATTTGCCAGCGTATAAATTTTCACAAGACCATTTAGAATTAACCTTCGGGCATATAAGAGCACACGGGGGCTGTAATAACAATCCGACAGCGCGTCAATTTAAATCAATTTACAAAAAAATAATTGCACACGTAGAATTAAAGGATTTTGACAGTGGAAACTGTGTAGCGCTCGAAAATGTGTCAATTTTAAGTTGCTCTTCAGCTGTCGATCGTATAAATATAACTACACCACATTATGATAATGACGGCGATGAAGATGATAATGGAGAAGATGATGTATTATATGACTTATTTACTGATTTTAGTCAAATGTCTGAATTTGCATCACAGATAGTTACTTATATTGCAGGCTCCGTTGTACATTATTTAATTAAAACAATAAAGTGTGAAACATGTGTATCAGCATTACTGGGACCTGATAATAGTAATGAAGATATTGAATTCATTAAGTTGCGCGACAATGGAGGTCTTATTATACCCAGTAATGATGTGATCAAAATTTGTAAAAAAACAGAATCGTTACTGAAAAATACTGTCTTTGAAAAATCAGTTATTGCAAACAAAACATTCAAATTTAAATTTATTACAAAAACTATGAAACATTTTCTCGGCCTAGAACTATTTCATGAGATTAATTACCATCAGTATGATCAGTCTCCAATGGATAACCACGTAGTACAATTAATAAAATGTGTATTAGAAAAATACATGGATATCCGCATAAATCATTATGCAAAAAACTCCATCAAAATAGTCCCAAAAAGACAGTTTTTTAATAAATACCTTCATTTTACCGGACAGTAAATGGAAATTTACTGTCTGGTAAAAAATTTACTGTCAAAGCGAAATTTACTTACTTACTTTTTCTGACCGAAATTCCGAGTTAATCCATACTAATATTATAAATGTGAAAGTAACTCTGTCTGTCTGTCTGTTACTCAATCACGCCTAAACTACTGAACCAATTTGCATGAAATTTGGTATGGAGATATTTTGATACCCGAGAAAGGACATAGGCTACCTTTTATTGCGAAATAATATGTACCACGGGCGAAGCCGGGGCGGACCTCTAGTATTTTATAATACAAATAAAAATAACTATGTTAAAACAACCGACTTCAAAAACGGAAAAGTAAAAAATAAAAAAGATTTGATATTATTAATTACTACATATTATTTAGATGTGCTATTTACTGTATAGATTTGATGTCGGTGCACGGGCTTTATGCTCAGTGTTTAGTGCTTGGCACCGACTTCAAACCTATATTTTAATAAATAGCACATCTAAATATTATGTAGTAATTAATAATATCAAATCTTTTTATTATTTACTTTTCGTTTTTGATGTCGGTTGTTTTCAACGTAGTAAACAACGTAATCCAAACTCGATAAAGTTGAGTCAATATATTACTGAATTCCTATAGCCACCTTCCGATTCCATCATCAAATCAGCTCTATGTCATGATAATGTTTCATCGCTGTAAAATTTACATACGTATACAAAATTTCAGAAAATGAATCAAAGTTACTTGCTACATTTCAATTAAGTTATCGAGATCAGAAAAAAATGCTAATAAAATAAAAACTAGCGGGCCTATCCGAAAAAAATACAATTTAATGGGACCAATTCGACACCATTTCGCATCAAACAAAAAAAGAATCACGTAAATCGGTTCAGAAACCTCGGAGTGATCGGTGTACATCAAGAAGGTGTACATACATAAAAAAAAAACATACCAGCCGAATTGATAACCTCCTCCTTTTTTTGAAGTCGGTTAATAACTTTTAAATCTCTTTATAAACTACTTTCGTTGCGCTCTTGTTCTATCTCTTCACGCCGCGCCGTACTCCAGCAACACTCTTTCTCTCACTCTCACTTTCTAATAGATTTTGAATTTGTTGTTGTATGTGTATTCGGGACATACTTATAATATTATAAATGCAAAAGTTTGTCTCTGTTGTCATTCCTATGTTATAGTGTAAAAGGGCTCGCAGTACATTTCCGATCTTTAAATTTATACTTTCAGCAGGAAATGCTATCATGTGGAACGATTTTTTTTAGGACACAATATGTAATTGTTATAACTCTTATAATTTTTGGTGGTTTGGCGCGGTTCTGCATCAGGTGTTCGAGATTTTCAAATTTAAACTCTCAGTTTCTAAACCCCCTCCATTTTTTTAAATATATAATGTACAGACACTGTTTTATTATTTGTATATATAGATAAATAAATATTTAAGTACATAACATGTTTTTATTTCTTATACCTATATGTACAGTCTGCTGTGGGCCCACGAGATGAGCCTACCACTGTATTAAAATCAACAACTATATATTTCTTATTTGTTAACTATCATTTAACTATCGATAACAAGGCTGATGAAGTCTACATCACTAAAGCGTTGAATGAACGTTAATGAAATTTCAACCTTATTTCTATGCGTTGAGGTTAAAAGTTATATCTATCAAAAATTAACGCCCTCTGTTGTCGAGTAGCCGAACTTTTTCGTATTTGAAGTTTCTAAGCAAAAGGAAACAAAACATCTTACGTACCTAGGGATGTTATACTAAAATAAACCGTAAAGTCGTGTGTTAGGGTACATATTAAAATGCGAAATTTATTATTTATGTTAGTTTTCATTAAAATGAAGCTGTCCAATAAAAGGCATAGTTTACTTGTGTGAACTGTCTAGATATCGTTTTAAATGTGTGGATTTTGGCGACAGTGGTTTTCATACTAATTATGACATTACAGCACTTCTATGTGTCTTGTTATTTAGATTTCTATGGGGTGTCTAATTTGAGCCTTGTAAGTTGTACATATATTCAAATTAAGGTGAACCTAAATGAATTTGTAAGCACGTAGATAAGCCTCTCGTCTTTTGCCGCAATGCGTTTTCTCACCTTGTAGTAATTAAATAGAACACAATTTCCTTTAAGATAACTAATTCCAAGGATGTCGTGTACAAACATATAAAAAATATATGACCAAACATTGAGAATATTTGCACACCGAATCTTAAACACTGAGCAATTAAAATACCGAGTAGTGTTAATCTTTTGTCAACTGCATGTGATAAATAATACACGCGATTTTGTACTCTATTGTTAAAAAGTAAGGTTACATTTTCCAGGAAATTTATTTTCGTCATAAGTTTTATGAGAATATTGTGGTCGTGATACCAGTTACGAAATTTAAATCTTGATGACTGATGAGTGTCAACCGCATGATTTTAAGTTTTAAAATGTATGCCTTTAATTACGTACTCAAGACGTTGTTAATCAGCGATGGAACTAATTACCATTTTGTTTCCTACTTTGTCCAAAAACTAAAACGAAAAGACGTAACACAAATTGAATTAATCAATGTCGTCTTCCGTAGCTCCCAACGGAGTTCAAAGAACATCACAAATCTAAGCAGGTTACAATAGCAAGCGTTGAACCCGTTTCATTATTTGATAAAGCCCTAAACAAACAGTACCAAAGAAAATGGCAACATGAATTCCTTGACTGACATGCGCAAATACCAATCTGGTGCGCGAGAAACAACAAATATTTAAAATGTTTTACATTTACGTGACGTGTCCCCAATTTGTAATCTCAGTCGACAAACGCAGCATCCACATTTTGGAAATGCGAAAGCAAACCTGTCTGTCTCTGTTTCTTTTGCCATATTTAGTGCAATATAAAAATAGGTATTTTTTGCGAAAATAAAGCATAAAGGGAAATAGAAAGGCTATTGCACCCGTTTTCAATTTCCAACTTTCATGTTTTCAATTCCGTTCTCATATTATCGTGTTTTATTTTTTATTAAAGCTGAGTTTATTATTGTGTTTAAATATAGTTAGTGGTAACAACGTCCTGCATATACCTACTCATATCGTATGATTCATAAATTTTGTGTGATGCAACAATAAATGGAACGTCATGCTCAAGTTTAGTTTAATTAAAAATGATTAAGATAATTCTCACATGTAAGAAATATAATAAACAAGATATAAGTAGGTACTTATACATTTTAATACAAATCAAAGTGTTTTACATGTATCATGTGTGTAGATTTTTAATCAAAATAAGGTTTAACAAGCCATTATTTCAAAGTTATTAACCCGATGTTTCACCTTCACCTTTAATTGCTGTAAATGGTATCGTATCGTAAAATGAACGTAATGTTTTAAGGTTGAAAACAACCATTATCACAATATAAAACGTTTGATGACGTAAATTATATTAATTTTAACTTGAGCATGCTCCATTGTGATGAAATAATAAGGAATACTGAGCTATATGTATTGATATACCTTGTTATGTCTTTTCACTATGTATTGTGTGCATCAGAAACAAATATTTTATGTACGTCAGAGATTAAAGACAAGGAAATTGAAAATAACAATGCTTAATGTTCAGTATAATAAAATTTCACTGGTCATTGTCCTAATCGTTACGTAAGTAGATTCTTTTGTAACTTGAACTTGAAATTTCAGTCTTGTTTAAATTATACGAGGCATGATTTAAAATTTCTAAATGAACCACAAACACGCACGATAGATTGCCTACTTTTAGTTTATAAATACACGAAAAAGAGTTAAATAATATGTAGACGAGTCGGTCACAGCATTATGTCAAGGTCCTATCAATTCGCGTATTTATAGGATTAACGTCGCGGTCGTCTGCAAAGTTCCGAGTAGATTAAATGGAGAGTGAAATAAAAATAAACGATTTTCTTTGAAACATTTCATCCATGATAGATTTTCTTCAGACATAAGTGATTACCTCTGGCTACACTAACTTTCAGACAAGTTAAAGAAATCTCTTTACTAGTAACGTTTTTAACTCCACGAATAGATATCAAAGTTTAGTTAGTTTATTCAGATATTGTACCATCTATATATGTGTAGTGTATATCGAGGTTATCTATATGTATACTACCGAGGCTTACCCACAAATATTTCATGAGCGTACCGTATCGACACGCATTGCAATGGTTCCGTTTCTATTTCAAACCGCAACTGGTCTAAAATTAACAAAGGTCGGCCCTGACGTATCGTCATGGTCACGTATTGGCCACCAGTCATCAATATGAAATATTTTAATTAAAACATCTCTCATACAATTGTTTTAGTCTACACGCCAAGGAAAACATCAAAAATATTCTTTGATTTCAGAGATAAATATTATTTTAATAGTATCTACGCATGAATGCATAAAGACATTATAAACATTGTCTGACTATAATATGATATTTGTTTACTCATAAACTGTTGAACTGTTACATAAAGAATTTCTGCGTAGCTCAGTTCTACGACGGTACCGCTTCTACGCAGTAAAATAATTCGGGCCACCTTTTATCCGTCCTTCGTAAACACCAAACAAAAATAGGCTATAATTTTCCACCACGTTCCCCTTTAATCAAAGAGACGCTGACAAATTAATGATCAATCAGAATTTCCAAAACAAGAGTGCAAACGAGAACAAAAAACATTTACCAAAGTAAAATATACACGAATAATTATTTGCTATGACGCAGTACAATCCAAACTTTGAACCGAGTTTTTAAGTATCGAAATAAACACGCCCCCAGCGGCTATAGCTGCTGGCAAAGTGCCAATGTGTCGGCGCCCATTGACTAGTGACGTCACCACGCCTTGAACACAGCGTGGATGACCGGATGTAAATACTAGGGTAACTAATGCATATTGCGTATCACATCGCGCTATGTTCAGTAACAGGTTTGTTTACAATAGCCAAGTCTGGGCACAAAAAGATACTATTGCGTTTCATGAAGAGGTCTAATCTTTCCACAATGATATACTTGTCCTCTACGTAAGAAGTGAAACGTAGATATTTCATTTGATTTACAGGGGTTAGTTTCAGAATCGACGCCAAGTAATTCAGGAATTGGATGGTATTTGTATGACAAGAATAATATATGTGTGGCAATGAGTGTATAACTGTGTGTATAGTCACCATTAAAACTTCTTCAAGTCTTGTTGCCTAATACTCATAAAGAATTTATTGATATCGAAACACTCTAATTTCATGTTGTTAATTTTCACCGTAAAATTTGAATTTCAGAGCGTGAGATTGCGCGTTATTGTATTTTCTAAAGTTCGCGAGAAATTCTAAGGATTTATATTTGTCGATAATGTATCGATATATTTTATAATTGATGAATGGATTGGATTCATTATGTATGACTCAAGCCAATCTCATGACATGCAACACATTGTTCCTAGACACAAAAAATGCTGTGGTATTTCCAGTCAACCTACATGCCCAACAATTGAAAACATTCCAAAACCAACATCCAGGTTGAACGAACTAGCGATTTATTTTCCTACCACGTGTACAATGTCAGACATAAGATCAGCATCAGAAATTGAGCGAAGTTTCCGTGAGTTTGAAGAGGAAATCAATTGTCAATGTAGCATTTTGCATCTTGAAGCGGCAATTCGATTTATTCATCCCTGCTGCATTGTATTGAGCATGTCAAAGTGAGTATAGAGAAGTATATTTCACCGTAGACGCGACAGAAAACTGTCCATACAATAGATTTTCTCTTTCAGAAGTAACAATGCAATATAGGTACTAGAATGACACCGGATAGTCCGGTATTTGCTGGATTCCCTCTGGTGTACGTTTACAAGTTACAACCGAAGCCCTTGGCTTATGCGTGTCATTAATCAGATTAATGACCAGGAAAACATAACTACATCATGTTTTTAAACTGAAAGATCCGTATTAAATTTGCGAAGTAGTACTTATTGTTTTGTAAAGCATCTCTCAAAACATAGTAATAAAATGTTTCAGTTTTCTGCATTTAATTTCATATTTGCAAAGCTACTACGATATTATTTTTATTAAATAAACTACATTTCAGTAAATGGTTTTAATTTGCAGAACGCCATTTTCATAGACGAGACCTTTCATAATTTCCACTTGGCTTTGCCACTTGGCTGAAGCCTGACTGAAACAGTCCTTTTGAATGCAAGGATAATCTCGACTCAATTTATATTGCTATTCAAAGATTGAACAGATTAGATTGATGAATAGATATATTAAAAACTTGGGAAATACGCGTTAAAAAAATATTTTGGAATTTGCTTTGAATAATCCTGCTACAGAACAGAAGCTGAATGCTAGATGAATTTTATGTAGTAATACGGTAACATCTTTTTGAAAAATATAAAAGAGATGTCAATAAAAGTATTGAGTTTAAATAACCTAGGCTGGACAAGAAAAAAATTATGGTCGACTCCTTGAAGACATTGTAGGCGCCACGATTCTACAATAAAATAAGTGATAATGGACTACGTACATTACAAGGAAATCGAACTGTAATATTTAGAAAAGCGCCTTTTTATAATATAGCAAGTGAAGTACCAACTGAAGATCTAAAAGAAATTGAAATATAATTTTAGGGCATTAGCCGTCACACTGGATTACACCATTTCCGAACTTTGAGTTTGAAAACGTATTTATTACATTTCACATTTTCCCCATTTTCTTCGTTTAAAACTTATTTGAATGGCGACAAGTATCCGAAATTGATAATGAAAAGTTTATTCTCGAACTTTCGCGTATTATTGTTCTAGTTAGTAAGACATTTTGAAAACAAAGACACATCATGGTAGCACATTGCATTTAATTACTAGATATGCTATCGGTTGTACGGCGACTGAATATTTATCACGATACAATCTCGTTAATGGAAACAAAGACTTCATTTGCTGGTGTCGTTTAATTTCCTGATAGCGTTCATTAACTTCTAACTGGGAACGTGATAGTACAATATAATTGGTTGGCTTTTGTTGTTAATCAGAATTAATTGTATGTTAATGCAATAATAAACATGATTCATTCATGAGCACCAGATTATTTAAATAAAGATAAAGTAAGATATTCAATATTTTTCTCGGAATAAAAAAATATCCAAGAAAAAGATTTTCATTAGAAGATAGTCGCTTATAAGAGCAAGGTTAAAATATATTTTAACTTAAGAAATAAATATGATAGCAGTAGCTTGAAGAAATATAACTGAAAATCTTTCAAACCATACCCACATCGTTATCATACTCACGTTCGGAAACCACACAAACACGTGTTACGGATAAATGTTTAAATGAATACGCGGCACAAACGTACAACATCCGCAGACTATACGGAAGGTACGCTCATTAAATGATCAAACTTGTTTTCATTTTTTGTGCATTTATAAATTATAATAATTTTAATATATAATTGCAAGCATTGCTTTTAACACTTTTGCAGAGCAACTTGTTTGCTTGCTAATTAACGTTTCCATTTACTTTTTAAAGTGAAACTTTTATTACATCGTCTCAAACTTTTTGGTCTGTGTAGCGCATGTCGCGTGTATCGCGGCTGCCGAGTAGGTATACCTACTCGGCAGCCGTCACCGTCCCGCGACATGCGCTACACAAAGCAGTGTTCGGAACCGTTCGAACAGTTTCACTTTTACCGTGGTTTCATAAAACCACACAACATTTTTTTACATTTGTATAGCATCGAAATCGATCAAATGAAATGGTAAATTAAGTGGAAGAATTAATAAAATCAACCTTAAATTGAAATTAATTCGATCTGAGTAAAGTGTTAGCTTTAATTAAAATAATTTGATCTGAATCAACTTCAACCAATTTTAACAAAAAACTAAACGCAGGTTTAAATATCCTTAAAGAACAGGATGTAATTGCATATGCCTTTGACTAGGTGTTTTAAAGCAATGCTAAAACCCTATAAAGAAACCCCTATTCAAGGGATACGAAGCATTAAGTCGTACTGGGGAGTGGCGTTTTGACCTGAATGCACTCGTATGCTACACTGCTCATCAACCCTTTTAATGAAGGGTCATTAATTTATACTGCTCAGCTCTCGGATTAAATATGAAAATGTGGGAGCTTTGAATAACTGGATTGTTTAGTTTATGACTTAAATATCAGACAGATGATTGAGAGGAACCCAGACTTGTGTAGAATTATATTAAATTTAATTATTTTTAAATGATTGCATCTCTTTTTCTATTAGTGTTTCTTCTACATAATATTACAATGCTATCGATGTCGTTGTTTTCGTATTACAATACATATTTGTGTAACATCACATCGAGCGCTTGATCGCGATACTAGCAATGAAACTACCTAATCGATAGGATGGTCGTCAGATGGTCGAATTTCGACAATCGACCGATCCTAGTTAATATTAACACACCATATAATTGGTAAGCAATTTATAAAATTAGACGAGTAATTGCTACATCTACTTACTTTTCTTCCTGAGTTTCCACCACTGGCGGGCTCGGTGTATGTGTACTTAAATCAGGCAGCTCTACTGCCATTGTGTCCATCGCCATTTTTACTCACTATATCACTATTCACTTAGTCACTAATACAGTCATAGATCGTATGTATTTATTATTATTATACCTGGTTGAAAGGAAATATTCAATGTTTTAAAGTCCGATGCAAAATGTTTATTTAAGATGTGAACTGAGTCTACTGACTAGATGATTTTATCTGATAAATAATCAGATGTGCTATCAGCGAATGTTTTATACAAATCAATGAGATGTTTCGTTTCATGTTAAATTTAAATTATTCTATTTGGGTTTAAAAAGTTGTTATTGAGCAAGGTTTATTGATTAGTTCAATCTATAAAATGTTTGTTATTAAATTTGAGGAATTAATACACAATTGGGCGTCAATTCTAACATTATAATATGAGGTTCATAGTGGTTAGTTTACTATTACTAACATCCTTTCGTAATATATTTAACCAGTTTTAACCGTCAACATAATTGTATGAAAAATTGATTGCTCTTATTAATAGAATATGTAAGTAAACATAAAAATTGTAGGAAATTTCCTTAGGCAGCTTAGTTGGACGAGGTCAGTCTTGCACGGCAAAAATATAGGAATATTCCTATCACAATATTTAATGGTATACCTAGTATATTGTTTATTAAAAATTGTTTGTTTCTTATGAGTCAAAAACTAGTGGAATCGATTTAAAATTTTATTAAAGTAAGTCGATGATTCTACATATAGATGTAGCTGGGTATAGACCCAGCTACAATTTCTTCATCCCGGTTCAGCCCTTGCGAGTAGGGAAAAGCGGTAAGTCATGTATAAAACCTCGTTTATTTTTATTAGTATTGTATAAAACCTCGTGTATTTTTCTTATTATACAGCTATCGCATTCTATGATACTATTATTTACACCAAGATTTCTTATAACATCTTTTGTTACCATATTATCATAATCCTTTAATTGGTGCCAACAACCCGTTCCAATCTCATAATTCTCCATTATGGGTATAAACAATAACCGCCTAATAGGATCATACGGCACATGAATAATGCAAGCCGGGATGATGTGGGGAATTAGATTATGTCATCTTATTTATCACTAGCTTTCCGCCCGCGGGTTCGCCCGCTTTGTTTCAAATCTAATCAATTTATAATCTTCTTGCTGAATCACTATCTATTAAAAATAACCGCATCAAAATTCGTTGTGTAGTTTTAAAGATTTAAGCAAATATAGGAATATAGGGACAGAGAAAGCGACTTTGTTTTATACTATGTAGTGATGATACTACATGTACATCCTTTGGTACGTAGTACAAATCAAACAAACATCTGGGAATTCTATCTGCTTATATGATAGATGGCAATCTTATATTATTAAGGGCAGATTTTTCAATTCTTGGTTAAACTTATTCGTCAAATAATGTATAAAACTACCATTTTAAAAACGTATTCTAATTGCCCGTATTGGACAGTTTACGTGACATTTTAATATTATCGTGTAATACTTTATTGGACGGATAAGTTTTATCCAAGCATTGAAAAATCGGCCCAAAGAGCAAATATAAAATTTTCTCAAGAATATTACCGGTATTGGACTTGGAATTCTGAAGTATCGCTTGAGCAACTTGAAGTTGCGCTTAGCGAGATTACTTTTAGATTCACCTGTCAATATACATTAGGTTAAAGGAAGACGAACATCCTTACGGAAGCAGCATTTAGCAGCTTTTATAAAACAATCTTATTTCGCAAAACAGAAACATATATCTATTCATTTAGACTTCTTCTTACTTCTAGAATCACTTTTGAATCGTCATAACAGTTTTACCACAGATTCGAAAAGCAGTATCTATGGAGAAGAACAGACATGAAATACATAGTTGCTCTTTTTAAATAATGATGATGTTAAATTCAATTTCATAGGCAAATCGTCTTACCTAACGACTAAAACAAAAATGCTTCAAACACAAATAATAAAACTTGTCTACATAAAAATGTATTATATTATATATAATACCTGTTGAACCACAGCAAACAGCTAGAGTACTTAGGTCCATTAATGGTCACATGTCTAAAAATTAGTCAACACGTAATGTTTGAACTGAAATAAAAAGCCAACGCAATTAAACAGAAACCTGATCCTTATTGGTAGACATGACCTTATTGCCGGTCTTTTTAGCGTTATTTTATATTTAATCTATACTTGGCACATTAATGCATCGGATTTTGATGGAAGTTATAAAAATCCAAATTCGATGAATATTAAAGATGATATTTTATGACACCTTCATGCTGGTTTTTGTAATTTAGATATGAGCACAGAATACTTAATAGTAGCTGGTATGAGTGCTGCTTCTAATGCGACCACCTACGGAATCTAACCATTCAAATGAGAGGAGGAGGAATTATTGCAAGTTATTGGAAAATAAGCTTTCAATTACCTGGACATTTTACTGTCCCTATATAATCATATTCGAATATTTCCTACATATCACCCTATTAGGATGGACTCCACCTGATAATTTAATTTTAGACAAAATAATGAATAATAAAAAATCCTTTACAAATTCTAGTGAACATATAAAATTTATAATTTAATTTAAGTCGATAAGTATGCTACGTAAAGTGGTAAAACAGTACAATTAAATTAATTGAGTTAAAAAACAGAACGAACAGCGATAAAAAGATAAACATTGAATGTTATTATATATTTTACCACATTATATTCAGAGTATTGACACGAGGACAATATAATACCGACATTTTCTATTGTTTACTCTAGTTTAAAAAGCAAAATTTATCAAATATAATGGACATTGAATTATATTACAGTATTTACGATTTATTGTACAGTCAGAACAAAAATGGACCAATATTAATATTATTTAGAAATGTCCCAATAAATATTATATGTAGGTATGTCATTAAAATAGACTACTAAGCTATATCACATTATTTCAAAATAATACTATAAATTGAGTTTCTGAATATTTCAAAACTGTTAACTGGACGTGCTACGAATAATTAATATAATAAAAAAGAACTAATATTTCTTGAAACATTAAAAAAGTCAATATGTACAAACTAGTCTACATCACGTACGCAATATATTTCGCGTAATTGAATTTGTGAACGAAAAACTGTCTCAAGTTTCACGTAAAAGGTCCCTTGGACCTTTATCGCCCCCTTAAGTAATCTTTTAGGCTTAAACGATAGCTACCTTAACTCTTCATTCTCTTTTACGAACTCTTTCCTTTTCTGATTTTAATGGACGGATTCATTGTTAATTTCTATTATGTTTTTTAAATAAATAAAATGGTTCTTGTATATGTAATTGATTTATGAAACGGTTTTCCGCGCGACTATGGCTTGCATAGTTTATCTAAAAATTATCAACACCATTACAATTTGTACCATAATGCGTGGATAATAATCTTTTCACAAAAGTTTATTTCTGTACAATAAAGTAAAGCAACGAAACAATTTAAGCCTACTAGCAAAGATAATCTTGTCATTAACTTTAATTACAGGTCGTTCTAAGACACAAGAGCGAAAAAGGTCAATGTAGCTTCTGACGAATATTTTTATTCTGCTAAAATTTTGCAATTACTGTTCATAAAAAATCTGCATATAATATTTGATTACACGAACATTCCGCGATTTTTCCTCAAATTATCTGTAGACTGTACCGTACCCTTTTCTAAATGAATTATATGAGGTATACAATTTTATAGGAAAATTTATAATAATGTAGGTAATATGGCAATTTGAAAGAAGTGACTCTAAAAATTACAAATTGATTGGTAGTAAATTTCAACTCCCAAGGGTCGCTGCTAAAAAATTATACAAAACATTTCATTTCACAGTTTATACGATTCAGTTATTCTGTATCAATTAAAATCAAAACAAACCCTATTAGCACATCTGTTACATGTAATTATGATGTAGTTATTTAAACTAGACTGCATTTTAATTTTGTAATGCATCGGATTTCAAAACATTAAATTAACTCGTTTTTACTTACAATTCTGTGGGAATACAAGTTTGTTTTAGTTTATTATGATTTATAGTTGCAAAGCACAAAAAATCACTATTCACAATGCAAGAGGTGGATATGCAATAGTTGTTTATATTTTTAGTAAGGATATTTTCGCGAACGTGTTCTCCCGGCGGCGGTCGGTTAAATACTGAATGCGCGGACGGGATGCGCGATGCTCCAAACTGTACATAAGTATTTACCCGATTATTGGTCGAACTGTTGTTTTTCAGTTTCACGCGTTTCGTTAGATTTGGAACTATAAACTACATATCAAAGTCAGTTCAGTCGGGTCAAGTTAGATTTTCGCACGTTGTTTGTTAATAACAAACCTTTATTTATGTTTAAAATAAATTTAGAAACGTTATAAATGTAAACGGGTTTGGAACGGTCTCTCATCTCTTTGAAATTGGTTTTCATCTTGCATGAATATCCTTTCATTAATGAATAAGGAGAATACATGAATTTGCGATATCCTTTCGGCAGATTCCTTCGCCCCCGCATTTCGGATCGATTGGTCGACCAATCTAGCAACAAATCGGTCGACTGTATTTGGGTGGCTTCAATAGTAATATAATATTATATAATGTAGTCAAACAGTGAAGTGACCTTCAACTCGGAGTACATCTGTTATTGTTTGCAAACACAGCGTTGGATGACAGTCTAGTTTCATGGGTATTCAATTCAAATGACTGTGATTGACATGATAGATATGCCTCTACTTATATCAAATAATAAAAATGCGCATGTTTACACGAATAATATTATTAGGAATAAGAAATATCCTATAAGGGGAGAACGTAAACGAAGGATATAAAGAACAATGGAATATAATTTGAAGGTAGACGCAAACCCGTCATAAGAAACATCATAATTTTCAACCGTCGCCGGTCGCGTCGAAAGAATGGTTCCTGTGGGTGGAGCCATTAATTAAGAGAAGAAGATGGTTCCTAAAAATGAAAATGAATGAAAATGAAGTCTAGATATACCTATCGTGTAGTACTCCGTGAGGGTGGTGTCAAATAAAAACAATAGAAAAGCAGCACAGTAGAAAATAAACCGGTAATTCGTTCCTGAAAATGAAAAACTACCGAATTACATTAATATTATTCTTTTTGTTTGAAACTTCGTAGCACGTGAGAAAACCACTCAATGAGCTATTTTGAGATTTTAAACCGAGTCACGTTTTCCAGCATCCACCGTTTAGACCGTTGTTTGTTTGTTCTGCAAAAATATAATAAGGGCGTATCGGAGTCTGGACAGCGTCTTTGTAACTTGTATTATATTTAGATGCGGAATAAATATTTGGATGGTACTTCTTAAGTATAAATTAATTAAGATACATCAACACGAAAAGAAGTGTATAAGAAAATTGGTTAAGAATTCCAATGGTTCATTCAGTTCATTTCTTTGTGTGTTTGTGTGAATCCTTCACGGTCATATAATCAAAACTTTTCTATTCTTATAACGTTGTATTTAAAAGTATAAACATTTCTTCTGTTTAGTATACCAGGATATAATGACGACCTTCGTTACAGTAGGTACACCGTAAATCCTTACGAATAACATTGAACTTTCAAGATCGTGACCAACTGTTTCAGTGTATTATAACTTTCTTAGCGTGCAAGTAACTGTTTTTCATTTGAAGGAATTCCATTTTGCATACAATGTACCTCGTACATTGAATAACTAGATCTTAACTTGATTCAAAAGCTTGTGAAATTCCTTTTTATAACGTTTTATTTGATCGTTGATTAAAATTTACTTTATATATTTGAATAAACATGTTTTGCACGAGGAAATTACGCAAATTATAAATTATGCTTTCATGATAGCAAATAAGTGTTGTTTAATTTAAAAACGCAAGGCTACATATTAGCTGTGATATAAGTATGTCTGTATGTAAAACTCTACGAAAACCGGAGAGAGATTCTTCAGAATATAAACATTGGTTATTTTCATGGATATCATTGTAAACAATACGGTATTACATATGAATTGGTCTCGTCAAAGTAACCTTAATTGAAAGAGATACAGATGCATCCTGTTATAGGCTTGCAGCAATTAACCGACGTCACAAACAAAAAGAACGTATGGAATACAGTAACTGAATACACTCCCCCACAAAGGCATCTCATTATCAAGTATTAACCTTTTAACCGCCTACGTCGGATTAATCCGACAAATATTTTCGGGCCCATTTCGCCAGAGTCGTATATTTACGACCAAAATATCACTGCTCGTTTAATCAGCTTTTTTATTTAATTACGCTGTATTCTATCAAAAATATGTTTATATTAGGCAAATAGTTAACTAAGTAATCATTTACAGTTTAATACACTTTAGCCTCTTAATTAGGAGTCCTAAAAATAATGTCCAAAGTTAGATGAATTACTAACATTATTTTTAGAAAATTGTATTAATGTACAACGCCCATGACGACAAAATCCGACATGAGGGACGGGACATATGCGATACAAAAATAAACATAAATCAAAATATTTCTCGTTATACTGACTAATTAACTTTAAAACAAATACAGCAATTGTTAATAAAACATTTGTTTACAAATATTTGTGAGTATTTCATTTAATTCCTTTAAAATTAAGTAAATTTACATATGAAATGTCATCGATTCAATTGATGGTTCCCATCCCTAGCCTACATGTTCCGAAACTTACTTTGTTAGTACGCCCTGCGCTACGGTCGGATAAAGACGACCGCTTCTTACGTCATAAACGAGTGCCGACTTCTGGAATTTTCCATCAGTGTTGTGCTTGTGCATGAAGTTTTACGTTCGTATGTCGATAAATTCTCTGGACTGATTTTATTGTGAATAGTTTAAGTAATAAATAATAATTAATAAATCGTTCAAATTTTTAAACACTTTTTGTTTTACTGACTTGCGAAAAATGTCGAATAATTTCGTAAGGTACCTAAGTAGTATTCAAGTAGGTAGGTACCTATATCTCCACCAAGCTAAGTTAACACCTCGCTGGAATGCGGCATGTACCCGTATAATATAATGTTAAAAACAACAAATGCAAAGTAAAATCTAACAAACATTTGTTTACTTTTTTAAAGTCATAGCGAATCCTTTTTTACAGCCCGTACCTACCTAAGCCTCAGTGTGACGTAAACGACGCGAGGTGCAAACTTAGCTTAGTGAGATGTAGTTGTTAGTTAACCACGCTCGCAAATGCAAATGTCGTTATTAAAACGAAATATCGACATCACAAAGTTAAGTATTGCACATCCCTCTTTCTTTTAGGTATTTAATTTTCGATTCACTGTGCCGGGCGCTAGGGACACGCCAACTGTTCTGAAGTCGGGCGGTTAAAAGGTTAATAGCAGTTACTTCACGAGCCACTTTACACAAGCCTCACCAAATATTAGCCGTGAGATAGCTCACGTCACAGTGCAGAGGCAGCGTCACTTTGTTTGAACTGTCACGTGATAAGCAATCAACACCTTCCGTAAAGTCACCTAGAGATATTCCATGTCTTAGGTTAGGAAAATGGAAGTTGAGAGGTAAGTTTGAAGATTACTTTTACATTACATTACATTACTGGAGTGGCGCAGGGACCCAAAGTGAGTATTGGCCTACGACAATAAGAGCCTCCAAGTTTGAAGATCCTTTCTAATATTATATAAACGTCTTATCCATATAATAAATGCGAAAATAACCACGTCTGTCTATCTGTCTCTTCTTCAAATCAAAACAAAACTAATGAACCAATTTGGATAGGATAGACATAGGACGCTTTTATCTCGGAATGCCATGGTTTTCCCTCGACTACGCAGGCGAAGTCGCGGGCGGAAAGCTATTATTAAACATTGTATCCTGAAAAGCCTAGTGACTCATTTATTGATTTCAGACATTTTGTGTTTACAATGAAAATTTATTACGATGTTATAAAAATCATCTTGTAATCTTGGCTTCAACTTTTTACGTCAGCGCAGACGAATCACGTAAGTGCGTATGAAATTCCGGAAAGCTATCCAATTAGGCGTAACTACTAACGAAAGAACATAAACAGTTTAGAAAATATATAATATGATTCAATGTTCAAAGTAAAGTTTTAGGATATTTCGTTATAGAGAAATTGCAGTCGTGTGTTCTTTTTTAGGTATGTGGCAAATGCATTGAATCTGTTTCATCGATCGATTTTTATTACGAGCAAGGAGTGCTTTCCCATGTACGTGACGAGATTCTCTTTTTATTAGCTTTGGAATATTTGAGCCAGAACCGTTTGCATTGGGTAGAATACCGATTCTTTAAGGTCACTATCGCAATTAAGTTTTGAATGCTTCTCGAATTATATTAACTGGCTCTATATAAAGATTCAAAGTGAATTAATAATAATTATTGTATGCTATGTAACTATAGTAAAAACATGAATGTTCCTTAATTTTGTTCTTAATATCTTTGTATGTACCATGTTTTCATGCAATAAATGATTTATTTATTTATTTATTATTTATTTATTAAGTTTCAAAGTTTTCTCATAAGAATACCATCGATATGCTGGATCATGTTTATTGTTAATTTTGAAAAGCAATAACACTAGTCCAAGGTTCGTTGGCTGTATTTTATTCGTCTGCTAGGACACATAAAGTTGCTAGTAAAAATCGATCTGTTCATAAGAAGCCTAATACGTGTCTGACCTATACATTACTGGAGGACACGGGAGTTTATTACATCTTATAGATATAGAGAAATCGCCTGCTGTTCTGGTTTCCATTACAAAATAATGCTCTTAACATTTCATTAAACACTAACACAACATAACACTTAAATTGTTTATTTAATTTTGCAAATGATAACAAAATGTTACTAATCTATAATATAAAAATGAATCCCAAAATGTGTTGGTAAGCGCATAACTCGAGAACGGCTGAACCGATTTCGATAATTCTTTTTTTATTATATTCCTTGAAGTACGAGGATGGTTCTTATGTAGAAAACGTAAATATGAACCACGGGCGAAGTCGGGGCGGACCGCTAGTACTGAATAAATATGGTATTGTGTGAATGGAGGAAGGAAGTTAACATATTTGCATTACTTATAAGTCGTTAGTAATAAATAAAACAAATTATGTAAATACATTTACTTGTGGTATTAGCACCTGTGTTGTGAAAATGACAATTATTTTATGTTATAGTAGAGCCATTTTAATAGGCAACATTTGACAGTTCAACAAAATTCAACAACGTAACCTAGTAACGGCAACATAGAATAACATGATATTTCTTTCTGTTAGATCTGCACATTTGCTTAACTTTTTTCAATAACGATTACATATTTATAATAATAATGACCGATACAAGTAATTTTAAGATTTCATTTTACTGATGAACCATTCTAAACATAATAAACAATTTCTGAATTGAAGAACTGACGTCGCTACAATTTTGTGTCAATAAACCTTTTTTCTTTTTAAATACCAGAGAATAGAGATGTTACTCTAAAAATCGAGATCTGACATCTAGAATCGAATGCATTGATTACTTGTGAACAAAAATCATCATAAATTAATAAATTCGATTTACAAATGTTTCAAATCCGTATCGATTAATTCACTTTAATCGATGTTTTTAAGCAGGTTACCTCTCTTGGAAGATAAAATTGATAGACGTCAAATGTTGCCTATTAAATTGGCTCGACTATAAGCGGTAGTTAAACTTGGTATTATAAATAAATACCTTCCGTAAAAGTAAATAATATTATACACAATGACTAATGTAAACTCAGCTGATCATTTCGTATCAACTAGTGTGAAATGTACGAAGTTACAGGTAAATTTGATTAAGTAGCTCAAATATAAATAATCATTCTTCTCATGTCTAACCAACACTAATTTCCTACACTGCAGAGCATTTCAACCCAATATTACAAAAAAGTCCTTCAAAGAAGAGCTCAATCAAAAACACGATGTAGGTATATTCCCCATTTCCATTCCATACCCACATAGAAATTCGATATTATATCACCACGAAATCAACGTCACAGCTATCTTCAAAGTGACACTTTGTCCACACCGATTAATCAAGTGGCTGTAATATTATAACAGCTATTTTATATAACCCTTGTTTATGTCCGTTCGACGAGGACAAGGCCAATGACGTCACAGTGCATAGAATTAAGAATAATTTGCAGTCGTTAAACATCTGAGATCGTTAGATACAACGGTTAACTTGATCAAAGATAATGCAGTTTTAGTGGTAGATTTTATGTTAGATTTAAGGCGTTACCCGGCAATTTCGACTATGTTCAACCTCTATAAACTCTGGTACAACATAAAACACAATACCGAAAAAAATATATAAAATAGGATGGTCTTTGATCTTTAATTGCTCGCGAGGACTTTTTTCCAAAGTTAATAGATTTCTAGAAAAAAAATGTGCCGTGGTCATCGATTTTTCCGCAAATACTCTATAAACTTCGTAACCTGCTGACTTAGAGCTCTGAAATTTTTATGTTTAATAAATTATCAGTTACACAACAGTCCCTGATGAGGATATTTTGTTTCACTGATTAGTATCTTTTTAAATACAAAATGCGAGGAAAAAAGAAGGTGCAGCGGGAGAGGTTTGAGATCCGTCAAGTATGGTCAAGGTTATTAGCGCATGTAACAGCCTTAATGCAGCAATTAAATCAGCATTCAATACAAATGCAGATGTAAAACATGCCACTGCAAAACTGCA
This sequence comes from Colias eurytheme, assembly GCF_061535395.1. NCBI lineage: Eukaryota > Metazoa > Arthropoda > Insecta > Lepidoptera > Pieridae > Colias > Colias eurytheme. The sequence goes on along the minus strand of NC_142989.1, from coordinate 1,481,758 downwards.
CTATTTAGAGAAGCTATGAGTCATAGTTCCTATGAATAGTTTTCTTTTACTGGAATAAAATGTTATGAACGTTCTACGTCATGTGGAATAAATTATAAATGGAACTATACCTACAATACCCTTTATTTGGATGGTAGTATATTTCCAATGAAACCAAAATTAGTTCATCAATTATGAACTTTGTGACAATCAGTGATTAAAAATAGATGTATTGGATTATTTTCAGTGACGTATAAAATCGTCATGCTATCGAACCATCAAAATAACAACATCGTTAATTTTAGACTTTCAAGGACTTATGAAAGTTTTCACGCTGAAGCTGAATTATTTTTGCGTTTAATGGCACAGAACATGAGCTTAAAATTAGTTTTCAATTGCTACCGATAACGATAACTTTCAGCTAACACGCGATTTTGTCATCAGTCTTGCACAAACTCTACTTGCAAGGTCACTTAGAACTAATGCTTTTCTAAGATCATGTAAATAAATAAAATTTAGAATTCGTCTCAATAATTTATCTTATTTCTTGAGTGATCTCCTTGCTGATTTATTTAGATACGCACCGGTCGTATCTAGTAAGTTATGTAAAATATTCCCTTTACTATCATTTTATTATTGTAGTCATAATATTGCACGCCTCATAAGCGAAGCGTTGAGGTGGGTACTACAGCTGTCACTTCGCGCAAAACATCTGATTTTTCAAACTTAAAATGTCTTTATGTATCATACATTGCACTTGTAAGATAATACATACACACACATATTAAGAAAAAACACTATTTTTAACGTTCATGATATTTTTGATGTCATTTTTGTTATTTAAACTAGTTAAAAAACAGTTTAAAAAAGTTCTGTCTTGGACGTCCGTGTGTCTGTATGTGCGGATCCTTTTTCTTGTTAACACGATAGCGACCGAAATACTTTACAAATCGAGTCTTTTTTTTTCTCTTACGCTTGAGTATATGCTCAGGAATAGAACCCTTTCATTTTTCAGGGTCTGATTCGATGTGGTTTAATTGTTATTAAATAAACAAAAATAATAATTAATAAATATTTATTAAAAAAAAATTATGAGGCGTGCACTTTTGGATTTTCCAAATTATTATTTTTTCAAAGAACCCTGTTGAATGCCAGATTGTTCTAGGTGTGACCCATTTTTTATTTCGGAGGAATAATTTCACCCATTTTTTCTTCCGTTTGCCAACTATGCTTGTCAACGATGTGAAATAGACTGTTGTTTGAACCAAAACAAAGAATTTTCTTACAACGGGTCGCGTCCCACGTACAAACGAACATTTATTTAACCCTCAATTCACTACGTGAAATTTGCTAACATAAACAGCTTCCATGAGTCCACTGGACTCATATATTTTCGTAGCGTGGTTTTTCCAAATAAACCTCATTTTTTAATTAATTTTTTTTATTATTATTTTTAAATGTTTATTAAGGCACTACAAAAAAATAACAAAACTGGATAAACTTCTGCAATACTCTTAAAAATAAAAAAACTTATTCTAACAGTCTTAAAAAACAGAGCTATTTTCAAAGCCCTATAATAATAACAAATATTTTTAACAAATAACTCTTTTTAATTTTATAAGACTTCTAAAGGAATACAAAACCGAAAATAAACAACAAAAATGTACGCTTCTATACAAAAAAAACAAACGTGCAATGGGGTATTACCACCGATTACAGGCAACGATGGCATACCTTTTTTGAGCAACTCAAACATACAGGCTTAAGATATCTAGTGCATAAATGTGCAGTCTTTGTTCTCTTTTTGTAATTACATAGATAACAATACTTTCTTTCTGTCCTAGGTAACCTGTTCTTCGTCAGTCTCATCATTCATAATTTGTGTGATCCATGATTCCAAAACAGAATCTACCTGGTCTTCATTCATATTTACAACTTTATGTTGTTTTAGATCCATTTTACAAACCTACAACAACAACAAAAATTCAAATACATATTTTTATATCATTAATACGACAAATAAGCAACATTTAAGAATCGTAACAAATAAATAAAATATAACTTAATTCACTAGTATGAGTCCATGGGACTCACTCGACGTAATAACTTACCAATTACGCAGCGCAGGCGCACGTCCTCTCGCTACCGCCCGTGTCACTGCAGGAAGGTACTGAGACGGTGGAGGAAATAAGTCACTAGGGGAAAAAATTATAATAGTTTGAAAGTTCGATGTGAGTCCAATGGACTCAGGTAGTGAATTAAGGGTTAACGTAACCTGAATAAAACATACAATTGACCCAATTCGTAACCAATAGCATATTGCTTTTGAAACATCTAGTGAAATCTAGTACATACCGATCATATCTATACTAATATTATAAAGCTGAAGAGTTTGTTTGTTTGAACGCGCTAATCTCAGGAACTACTGGTCCGAATTTAAAAATTCTTTCGTTGTTAGATAGCCCATTTATCGAGGAAGGCTATAGGCTATATATCATCACGTTAAGACCAACAGGAGCGGAGCCACGCGGATGGATCCGCGGAGCACAGCTAGTCTATACAGGGTGTCCCAAAAGGTTACGTAGCTAGGAAGAGGGGTGATAGGGGTGGTCATGAGAGTCACCAGAAAAATAAAAAAAAAATTCCCCTCTGGGTATTAAAAAAATAAAAGGCATTTATCAAAAAAATTAAAATTTTATACCTTGTGAGGCGATTTTGCCCCCGATGACCTACAATTATTGGTATATAAAAAAAAATTGCTGTTATGCTATCGTCAATAACCCTTTTTCAAATTGAAATAAGAAAAACAATACATATCTAACCAATATTTTAAAGAAAATTAAGTTTTTGTCCAATCAAGGACTTAGTAATTACGATTTCACTCAACTTCCTCTAAGTGTACTGAAAAAAAAAAGTACTATGCAACTCCGGCGAGTAACTTAAAAAGTTAGGTAATTTTATTGCAATTCCAAAATGGTATAACACTTACTTGAAAAATTCTTATTAGGATATGTAAAGATAATTTTCGGGAACAATACCCCAGCAGAACAAAACATACCAATAAAACAATAGTCTCAAACTCGTACGCAAATAGTACATTTTAAATGTCTATTCTGTTCCTTAAAACTTAAAAAGATAAATAATATTTTATTGCAATGGTTTTAATTGAAACTCAAAAATAAAACAAAATCGTAATTATTTATTTAAACAAAATGCTCGAAATGTCTACCACCAACATAAATACACGCCCTACATCGTTTTAAAAACGATCGGGAGATATGGTGGGCAAATCTCCTATTGTTTATTGATTCCGCGGCCTCTGTAATCCTCGCCCTCAAGTCAGCCAAGTCCCTCATGGGTTTTCCGTAAACTTTTTCTTTTATAGCACCCAGTAAAAAAAGTCTAACGGGTTTAAATCCGGTGAACGAGCTGGCCACGCTATAGCACCGGCCCTTCCCATCCACCTACCAGGGTATTCTTCATCTAGGAAATCCCTTACAGGACGTGCATAATGTGCTGGGCACCCATCATGCTGGAACCACATATTCCTCATTGTTTCTAGCGGCACATCTTCCAATAGATTTGGTAATTCGTTTGTAAGAAGTGTAAGTACGCCTCTCCAGTTAGTGCCTCAGGTAGCTCCAAGGGTCCTATTATTATTTTACCATTTAGTATTCCGGTTCACTTTAAAACGATATTGGGACCGATCTTCTCTAAGTAGGTGGGGATTTTCTAAGTGCCACTCGTGCAAATTGTGTAGGTTCATGTATCCGTCCTTTTTAAAAGTAGACTCGTCGGACCACAGTATTTTATTAAAAAATTGAGGGTCCTCCCTATGCATGCGCAACATCCTACGACAAAATGCAAGTCTCGCAGGATAATCGCGTGGTAACAGACCCAACGTGAACCACCAAACGTGTTTAGTTTGGTTACATTGTTATTGGTATGTTTTGTTCTGCTGGGGTATTGTTCCCGAAAATTATCTTTACATATCCTAATAAGAATTTTTCAAGTAAGTGTTATACCATTTTGGAATTGCAATAAAATTACCTATCTTTTTAAGTTACTCGCCGGAGTTGCATAGTACTTTTTTTTTTCAGTACACTTAGAGGAAGTCGAGTGAAATCGTAATTACTAAGTCCTTGATTGGACAAAAACTTAATTTTCTTTAAAATATTGGTTAGATATGTATCGTTTTTCTTATTTCAATTTGAAAAAGGGTTATTGACGATAGCATAACAGCAATTTTTATTTTAATATACCAATAATTGTAGGTCATCGGGGGCAAAATCGCCTCACAAGGTATAAAATTTTAATTTTTTTTATAAATGCCTTTTATTTTTTTAATACCCAGAGGGGAATTTTTTTTTTATTTTTCTGGTGACTCTCATGACCACCCCTATCACCCCTATTCCTAACTACGTAACCTTTTGGGACACCCTGTATAAATCGAAACTCAAATAAAAATCATCACGTGCTAAAATATTTACCATAACACCCACACATTGAGTAACTAATAAGTAACGTAGGCGAGTAATATCCTATAAATTTATAACAAAACGTAAGTACATTGAAATTTCCGGATTTTCTCGAATGCGTAAGTGCATCCCACGTGCTGTTGGCTAAGTATAATTATTTCTACACTTATAAGATCAGACCCCAAAACGTAATACTTTGACGTTTATTTAAATATACCTATACTAACTGCTGCTGCTGTTATAAAATGAAAATAATTTGGAAAATCCAAAAGTGCACGCCTCATAATTTTTTTTAATAAATATTTATTAATTATTATTTTTGTTTATTTAATAACAATTAAACCACATCGAATCAGACCCTGAAAAATGAAAGGGTTCTATTCCTGAGCATACTCAAGCGTAAGAGAAAAAAAAAGACTCGATTAGTAAAGTATTTCGGTCGCTATCGTGTTAACAAGAAAAAGGATCCGCACATACAGACACACGGACGTCCAAGACAGGACTTTTTTAAACTGTTTTTTAACTAGTTTAAATAACAAAAATGACATCAAAAATATCATGAACGTTAAAAATAGTGTTTTTTCTTAATATGTGTGTGTATGTATTATCTTACAAGTGCAAATTATGATACATAAAGACATTTTAAGTTTGAAAAATCAGATGTTTTGCGCGAAGTGACAGTAGTACCCACCTCAACGCTTCGCTTATGAGGCGTGCAATAAAATATAGCCTGACACTCACAGATAACGTGGCTTTCTATTGGTAAAATAATTTTTAAAATCGTTTCGGTAGATTCAGGGTGTACTCGCAACTACGTCACAAATTCACAGACTGCACCTCTTTATAATATTAGGATAGATAAATATGTTCTACGTAGTGCGAAGCTATTGTTAATCAAAACAATGAATCGGGTCAGATTATCTATCAGATTTTGGTTATCAGTGTTATGTCTTTTTAAATGATGTTAAAAATAAAATCATTGATAACATCGCAATTTTCATTCCAAGCTTCTAGAATTAATATTTTTTACAAAACGCAATTAAAACTGTTTAATTCTTCAATCACTACATAGTATATAAAACAAAGTCGCTTTCTCTGTCCCTATGTCCAAAAATGTATGCTTAAATCTTTAAAACTACGCAATGGATTTTGATGCGGTTTTTTTTAATAGATAGAGTGATTCAAGAGGAAGGTTTTAGTATATAATTTATTATGTTTTAGACAAAAACGTCAATTAAATAATCTGGGTTTTCATTTATAAAATTTATCTACAGTAAAAAAGGCATAAATAAATGAGAAATGAATACCTACAAAGAGATATTCTATTATTGCTAGAGAATGCAATAGAACTCAAAACTTTTATTCCCGTAATGATTTACTTCGAGGACAAAACTTTGTTGTTCGTAATGTACAATAGTTAAGAAGCTTTGAAGTTTGAACATTAAGTACAAAATATCTACTGTTGTAAATTTCAGAATTGTTGATAAGCTTAAAGCCAATTTATAAAGAAATTCGCTCCTTTATCAATTGACAATATGTGCGCGGTATTACCCTATCTGACACTGAAAAAGAATTCAAATCGAACGTGTACTTCCTGAGATAGCACTTTCAAAGAAACAAACTCTTCAACTTTATTCTTATAGCTTCAGATTTTCCATTCATCTATACGCCCAATAAACGTAAACACTTATCCCTGTATAAAAATATATATGTATTTTACAAATACATATGAAACGTCATAAAATACGTAGACTATACACTTTTATACATACATCCGTTGTACATCCGCAACGCATCCGAAGATAAATCGCTTCCCTTGAACTATTTACATTTTCAATACGCATCAACGTAAACATATTTGTTTTTATTTGTAGCTCGTATATTATATTGTTGTTTATGATGACGTTTTTATTGTTCATAGTTATTTTGGTTAGTAATGCGTATAAGAATTATTACATAGACTAGCTTCTAATTGCTAAAGTAAATACGGGAAATGTTAAATTTAAAATGACTTGCAATTCATTGAATAGACCTAATCACCAAGCGCATATTATCGTTTTTTTTTTACTTCAATCAGAATATCAGGGAAGCTATCGAGAAAAAAAATCATAAAAATTGTTAACTTAATATACGAGTAAAGGGATTAAAAACTTAAACAGCAGACGACCTTACATTTCAGTCGGGTCTCGTACCCCTCGCTCAATAGAAGACTTACATTACGTATTTGCTACGATTTTTTCTGGTTTAATGCTTGTTTAGATATACCAAATCAAACGTCCTTAATAAATCACAATAATTATATCGGTTACGAATAAAAAATAAAAATGTTTATCAATCACATTCCACATTTCAAGAATTTCCCGTGAGTTAATTGTATAAACAAAATATCTAGGTTAGGAAATAAATTATGAAAAAGTATGACTCATTACTCATTTCAACGGAAATCATAGTTATTTATTTTAAAATAAATCTCCGAGATATCTTGTGACGTTTTGGTATTTCATAATGTACTAATTATAACACTCGACTTTATTAAAATAACGAATTTATTTACATTTTGTAATATTGCGGAAAATAGTTTTCATTTTCCCTATACCAAGATAAGTTTTGTTTGTTTGAACGTGTTGATCTTAGAAATTACTGGTTCGAATTGGAAAAACCTTTTTGTGTTAGTCCTGAGACCAATAGAAGCGGAGCAGCAAATAAAAAAATGTATCAAATAAACGACCAGCTATAATAAGCTTTAATTCCAATTACTATGACTCAAAATAACGCAGAACAATCAAGGCTTTCTTAAAATTATTATTTTTGGTAGTCGTTAACAACAGCTATGTGCCGTAAGCGCGTATGCCGCTCTCAAGGAAAGTCGAAGTCAATTCTACGAATTTCAACCTCTTGGTCGAAATATTGGCAAGATATAAAGTTATTTACGGCCTATGAAAGCTCCGATATTATCTTCACTTGTACAAACAGTGAGTTCTCTAAATACAAGGATAGGAATCCATCGTCGGTAAGTCTTATAATAATTTCGTGGAACAAAATGTACCATTTTAATAATTGGATAAACCAGTGATTGTGTTTTTTCAGGAAAGATGTTTGATCTAATTTTGCTAATAGAATTTTTACTAATTCACGTTAGTGCCCATTGATTGTTATTTTACCTTATTATGATTTAATACCTATGTATTTAATTGAAATGTCTATGACGAGGAGAAATTAGAACACTTGGTTTCCTGATAGGGGAACTTTTGCAGCCTGACAAAAGATTTTTAAAACTTACTTGGACAAACACCCTAGGAGAAAAAATATTTTATTTGACATCGCCACATATTTATCGCCTTAAAGAACAAAGAAAGTGAAGACTAATAGCATGATAAATTGATAAATTTAATGAATTGCACACGGCTTTCTACTATTGGATATAAACAGGAACTGGCCAGCAATACAACTGACAGCTGAGGAACCCGTACTTTTAGCGATGCGCATAACGAATTATGGTAAATTTAATTTTTTGGAAGCAATCAATCAATGTCAGTTTTTCAATTGAGTTTTGAATTTCGCACTATTGCACAATACTTTGTTGTTATATAAAGTACTATTAAGCACCAATTCTAATGTTATTCTTGAATCTAAAGTCGTCTCCATCGTAGTCCTTGTTGGTAAGCCAATTTTTTAAGTCCAGAATGCTCATACTCCCGCGGCTGCGAAAGGGCCGAGGGTTACTCTGGACTTTAAGTAAAGGCTTATAGTCCCTTTGCTCTTGATACCTACTTGTATGGTATTGTAGTGTAATCATAGAAATCTAAATAACAAGACACATAGAAGTGCTATAATGTCATAATTCGTATGAAAACCGCTGTCGCCAAAATCAACACATTTAAACCGATAGCTAAACAGTACACACAAGTAAACTATTCCTTTTATTGGACAACTTGATTTTAGTGAAAACTAACTTAAATATTAAATTAAGCTTTTTAATATGTATCCTAACGCACGAATTTACGGTTTATTTTAGAATAACATCCCTAAGTATATGAGACGTTTTGTTTCTTCTTGCTCCAATAAGGTTGAAACTGTGTCATTCATTGTTATTTAGATTACTATGGTGACACTCGTAATACTTGTAAATATTCTATAATTTTAAGGAAAAACGGCATTATTTCTAAAAAAAAATATTTATCGATGAAATATTATTCCTTTATTAGTATTACAACTTGTGGAAGAATTTCCGCAATGGGAAATGCTGAAACACACCATGTTTACACACATACGTCTCCATAGCAACTGAACTGTGACGAACACACTGGTGATGTGAAAGTCACCTGAGTGGCGACAAGGTCACGCGCGCTTACGACTTCTAGTGTCTTGTTATTTAGATTTCTATGAGTGTAATGTGTTGAAGTCTGCAGTGCGCTGTGTTGTGCTGTTCTTGTGTCGTATGATGCGATAAATTGGATTTGCGCGTTGAGTGACATTTTATTGAGGTGTGCTATGTTAGATTGTATAGTTTACATAAGTACATAGGAGTAGATATTTGTTGTGTTGTGCTTGTATTACATTTCTTATTACGTAGTGTTGTGCTGCGTTATATTGAAGTTATGTTTTTTTTTAAATATAAGGCACCCGCCATCACAGGGTGTTCGCGCCACCTCTGGAATATTGTCCAGAGACATTATTTACATTACACTAAATTGAAATACAAAATTAAAAATATCAAATAAAATGTTATACGAACGTTAAAATGCTGGGTAGAATAAGAATTGTACAATAAAAGTCAGAATTCACAAAATGTTGTGTGCGTTATGTGTTATGTATGCCAGTGTGTATTCCATTTCATTACATTACTTATATTGTTATGTACTCTATATACTACAATCTACTCACTCGTCGGAGGTGTGCGCGCGCGGTCTGTGCGGCGGGTCGCGGGCGGGCAGCAGGCGCTGCGTGTCGGGCGCGGCGCGCGCGAACGCCGCCGCCGCTTCTGCCGCGAGCTCTTCGTCGCATGTGGATGCGTCGTCGTCCACTGCGCAATAACATTATATTATTACGGCCTTACTAATAAAAAAGTTAACAATGGATAAATTTCTACTATTATCTACTATAGCTTTGTCCTTTTTTTTTATAGTGGGGAAATCTTCCAAAGATACCCACGGCTCCCGGGGAAGGAGCCGTGGGTTATGTCGGATTCTTACCGACTAAAACCCCACTGTGTTCCGTCGAGCCGCTTTAATGATGGGGCCGCGGGTATTTGTTAGAATTCTTCCGCGACACTATAGCTTTGTCCTGCTCTTGCTCACATGAAACGTCAATCATAAAAAGAAGACAGGTTATTGCAATAACTAATCCATTGCATAGCGAATGGGTAACATTTTATTAGTAAGACCGTTAGTTATTAGCTGCCCCGCAAACGTTGTTATACACCATTCTTATCACTTAGGGTATGAAAAATAGATGTTGGCCGATTCTAAGAGCGTATACGCACTATGCGGGTAGCCGCATTGCGGGTAGCCGTCCGGCTGACCGTGCGGTCTGCGGTAGCCGCATCGCAGTGCGCATAGAAATGAATATTACGTACATAATTGTGCTTGCGGTCAGACGGACGGCTACCCGCAATGCGGCTACCCGCATATTGCGTATACGCTCTAAGACCTACCAATCTCTTAATCGTCCTAAATATTATCTACAATATCGATACATGTCTTTCGTTTGTCTGCCGGCGTTTTGGGATAACGACTATACTATACTATTATAATTAATAAAATATAATTTTTTTTAATTGATTAAGTTCTAACGTATGTAAGTTTCATTTTTTCATACTTAGGTGTAATTATTATACATTATTTTCATTGTGTTCTATGCGAATATATACACATAAATGTTTGTTTAAGTTCATATAAATAGCATACGACTATACTTTGTGAAAAACTCCTGCAATGCGCCATTTATATCAAATGTAGATAATACTGTTTGTACTATGTATTAGATAATGTAATATTACGTAAAATGTTGGGAGAATTAACCATTCATACTTGAAAAATATTATCTTTTTACAAAATATAAACATATTCAGGTGAATATTAAAACTATTCTATACATATTAGGTAACATTTATTTTATTATATGTATTCTTTTTTACTGTATTAGTATTAATCATTTTAGATAAGTGTAAAAAATAAAAAGAGATCTCTATTAAAATTTTATTTCAACTACAGCTATTAATTTCCCTTGACGATTTTATAATATAATTCATTTCATTTCTTATCCACGATTACCGATAGTTATATTAACGATGCAGAAAGCAGTGCAGTCCAAATAATTGAAACGACCGCCATTTATTTTAAAAAGTAAATAAAACATTAATCTTTCAGAAAACTTGCAATTCCAAATTTCAATAACAATGAAGAATAACTCAATGTACAAAGCAAATAAATCTGCTAGAAGTCTTATTTATTTATTTATTAGTTAAATGTAAAAGCTGACTCACAAAACATTAATTTTAGTTCATTGATCCTATATCTGCACATTACATTAATATTTGTGTTCCATTTCAATTCTTTGTTCTACGAACAATTTAGGCCTGTGTTTGTACAAATATGTAAGTCATTTAAAAAGTTTTTTATGACATTACTAGTTCATGTTTATGCTGATCAAAATCCTTTGTAGTTTGCATAATCAAACCAAAATTCAATCCAATCTAGTTTCTCGAACTAATATCATAATATGTCAATCAAATATAGTCCGGAATGACTAGGTAAACATAGAATTTTGTGTTGGCTGTATATGTAGCTATAATATCCGATTTAATAAAACTGTCTTAAAGGACTATGAACTATATTTTATATTCTTCAGACTTTATAGAGATATTTTTCTGTATATAAAACTAAATAATTTATAAACAGCCTTGTTCCTTCGACCTCATCACATATTGCAATGAAACTTATTTTATACTAGCGGTCCGCCCCGGCTTCGCCCGTGGTACATATTTACGTTTTCTCTACATAAAAACCATCCTCGTACTTCAAGGAATATAATAAAAAAAGAATTATCGAAATCGGTTCAGCCGTTCTCGAGTTATGCGCTTACCAACACATTTTGCGATTCATTTTTATATATAAGAAAGATTAATTACACTTACAGCTAAATTCAAAGCCCTCATTTATCATTACTCCAAATGGAAAAAAATTAAAAACTTCACACGCAATATGGCGGCATGGCGGGATAATTAAATGTCACTGTCACTATTCACAAAACCATATCATGGCTTCTTAAAAAAAAAAAATGTGTAAAATTGTTCACATAATTTTTAACACTAGAATGTTTACTGGGTTACAGATAAAACAGTATTATCAAAATATCTCGTGCGGTTATATTTCGCGTCGTTATCACAAGTTTGTAAACACGAAACAACGTGTGTTCCGGATTGTATTCAGTTAAAAAAGTTTCATAAGGTTTCAGATTTGATCATTTATTTAGTGACTATAATATTTTATGGAATTCTAATAAAAATAAAAAAATCTCATGAAATTTAGTAAGAAAAGAGTTTTAATTATGAACTGTGCTTATGCTGTGCTAAAAAATAAGAATATGTATTATGATTTGTAAAGATGTTCGTAGCTCATTCATGTAGAAATTAGTAATTGTTTGTGGACAACACAAAAATAAGCAACGAATTGCGAAGTAGAGCAGGCTCCAAGGAGATGTTCGTTTGCAAAAATAGCGAACCTAAATCTGACTTCTGATATATATTCTATAGATCCCAGAAATCCTATAGACAGATGTTGCCAACCAGTTTTGTGGTCCCCCTCCCCCCACCCCGGTAATTAAATATGGCATACAAAGAAAAAAATAAAAATTTCCAAAACGTGCCGTGTGGGGTATCAAATGACAGAGCTTATTGAGTAGAGCACGAATATATAGCATACTATAACATTTCTTACACTTTCTCTGAGATTTTTTAGAAAATTTACGAAAATGCTCCATTTTTGAGTTAACTTTAAACCACTATAGATTGAAAACTCATGAATATATTTTTTAAATTATTATTTTAAATAATTAACAATAGTCCATTGTTTACGATTCAATAGTTCATAAGTGAGCTATATGTAGATATGTGGTGGATTTCGATGACCCCACAAAATGTTTTAAATTGCAAGGCGCAACTTTCACTGAAGTTACCGATTTGAAATCTAATCACACAGATGCTGATTCAAGAATGTTCTGCCTTATTTTTCATTCTGTCAAACACAACGACAGTGCAGAGATAATTATTCTAAGCCCTGACACCGATATTTTTGTATTAGGTCTTTATTTCTGGCATAAACTTGAAAATATACTCGCCATCTTTGAATGCTCCCCCCACTCCCCCATGCAACTATTTCACTGTACGGACTATTGAATCGTAAACAATTGGACTATTGTTAATTATTTAAAATAATAATTTAAAAAATATATTCATGAGTTTTCTGAAAAGTGCTTCATATTGGTTGAAATGGTTGTTAATCATCTCAATAGATGGCGGGCGGTGTGTCCCTTCAGACACATAAAACTGAAAGAATGGAATAAATTCGATTGCTCTGGCGGGTCACGAGTGGCTGAGTTGGTCAGGCATCCGCCCCGGAATGGCGCGAAAGGATGAGGGTTCGAGTCCCGCCTCGTGATCGAATTTTTTCTATTCTTTATAAATTTATAAAAAATATTGTTCCTAATATTTGTGCAACATATGCATCATCTAGGAATCTTGTCAATTTTGTATTTCAAAATCTATAAAAGTTAATTTAATTAAAAATAGCCATGACCACTTTTCGATAGGCAAGCAATTATAGGCATATTTGTTTATAAAAAATATTTAATAAAAAAATACGTCTCATCAGGTTATCAGATCGGTGAAGGACGATCTCTCATGGGCTCTCCTACTATAATGAAATTTATTACGATTCGAAGTTGTATCTTATGAAAAAATAAGAACCCTATATGATATGAAACATGACCAATGTTCATCTAAACATATCGAGGTGAGTTTATAAACAAATCAACAATAAACTTACAACGAATACGCGGCTTTAACTCCACATGAACCGAAGGTTGGATCTCCATACTTGAATACACTTTATTATAATTTCTTTAGTATCCGTATTAACCACACAACACGATATCACTAAATGCGTCAATAGTCGATAAATCGTACCAATACTTGCTTATCTAAGATAAGTCTCTAGTGATGTTCCAATATAAACACTTTTTGTTAATATTCATTGAATGATAAAAATATGTATTATTGGAAAATTAATCAAATATCGAATGTGTGAAACACAAATCTTTATAATTATAGTAAACTAGCGGTCCGCCCCGGCTTCGCCCGCGGTACCTACATGTTTAAACTAGAGATAGATAGAGAGATAGGATCTCTCAAGTTGGATCGAACTGCACATGGTGTGCGAATTTTATTATAATCGGTTAAGTGGTTTAGGAGTCCATTGAGAACAAACATTGTGACACGAGATTTATATATACCTATTAAGATAATTATAATCGATATTTACAATAATTAATTTCAATATTCTACGAAATGCGTTTTAAGGAAAAAAAAATCGGCGCCAAAATATTATTTCTTCCATTTTTTAATATATCCCCTTCTACCTCCTAATAAATTGAAGAGTTTCTCCTTTTCTATCCTATTTTAAAACGATAGAACGGCAGATGTTGTTACACAGAATAAGAAAAATAAAAAAAAAAGATTGCACTCCGGGAGTGCCGGTAGAAGTGAAAACTTGATTATTAACGTTCAGCATGTTTGATGTTTTGGAATGGTATCCGTCTTACGCTTTTTCGATCAGGTCACGTGTCCTGACGCGAGTTTAAGATTTTATAAGTACCCATTACAAAAGTGCTCAACGCCGCTAAAGAAGTTTTCACTTCAAAAAGTTTTAAAACCCACCTTGTAATTCCGATATTAACTGAATAAACGACATATTTGAGTCAAAAATTCACAATTCCTTCTAAAAACACCGCACTCTTGGAGATATCGTTTATTACTATTGGAAAGATACTTATTAATTGATGATAATGTGTTAATAATTACTCAAAATATAACAGTAATTAGGGTCGTTAATTTACAAATTTCATAGAAAAGAAGCAGTTTATAATGAACCGTTAGTAGGAAATAATGTGCGCTTTATTAAAATTTTTGTCGAGTTATACATTTGTGTAGGGTTTTGCTAATTTAATTTTAGATTAAATAGTAGTGAGATATAAATAATATTTTGTGAATGCTTTCTAGGTGATTAGATATTAATATTTTATATTGTTTATTTATGTTTATTTATAGCTTAAATAAAACTACTTAAAGAGGAACAATTGAGGGGTACACATTTTATTTTTTTATATGGTAAATAAATCATGTATAAAAATAGCCATTAAATCAGCATCGATAATCGGTAAACCGAATCGATAACATAATTGGGTCATAATTACGGCGCACTACGGTTCAACGTGACGTGATTCATTTGTTTTTTGTTCTTATTTCTTATCGATTCTATCTCTAGATCACACAAATATCGATTTCCATGTAAGACAGTATTGTTTCATCGAATTCTTTGAATGCAGGAAGGGCATTGCGTTTGTATATTTTTACAAACTTGTTGATTCATTGTTTATCATATTTTGTAGGAAACGTAAAACACGTGCTATTTTCAGAATCTATGTACATCAGGTAAATTATTTATTGTAAAAATTCAAAAGCGGTTCTAAAAGAAGTCTAGATTTATTTATGAATATTTTTTTTATTTTAAGAGATACACGCACGTCGATTAAGCATAAAGGGCATCAAACAAGAACAGATTGAATATTGATTATTATTTTTGTGATATGTGGGACGTTGAGTTACCTAGTATCACAGCGGCACGCCACGCGGTCGGGGTACAACCACAGAATACATAATAGTAGCTAAACGCTACAGAACGGACACTCTCCGCCTCCCGCCAAAATTAAACTTACCTCACCCCCGCGCGATCAGACATAAAATGGGCCATATTTTTCTGCAAGGACGATACGCAACGAAGATTGACAACATTAATCAAATTGACTTAAAGTAATTTTATTATTTTGGATTTGTGATTATCGTTTTTCGTACCAACCATAAAGCGTTAACACACACATTTGCAGTCTCTACAGTGTGACTGTCAAAACGATCATTTTGTATGGAGTGTCCGGGGTGTGGTACAACACAGAGACTATCAAGAACGGAGCAATGCACTAGCAAGCTATTTTGTAGCCACTGTTCGTATTTGTTTACCATGTCACCGGTCACAGTATTACCTAGCTCGTGAAAATCTATGTACTTTTGAAGTGAAAACTTCTTTAGCGGCGTTGAGCACATTTTCTGTAATGGGTACTTATAAAATTTTAAACTCGCGTCAGGACACGTGACCTGATCGAAAAAGCGTAATACCATTCCAAAATATCAAACATGCTCAACGTTAATAATCAAGTTTTCACTTCTGCCGGTACTCTCGGAGTGCAACCCGTCTTTTCTGTAGCGGCATGTCTATACCACGCATGTGCGGCGTACGGAATACGCGAGGCACTACGTGCGGCGTGCGGTACAGCACGCTGTAGGTGCGGTGCGTACGGAAAGGTGTTGTGTGCTCATAGCACGCGGGTAGTGGGGCGAGAGGCGCGGCGTGCAGCATAGCACGTGGCGACACCAGGGCGGGCAGTGCGGCGTGCCGTACTGCCCGCGGGTAGTGTAGAGCGCGGGTAGTTTGATAGTTGGTGCGGCTGTTGGAAGCTCATACAGCACTCACCGGGCGCGCTGTGTGAGTGCGGGTTGTGTATGATGCGGATGCGGCGCTCGGGCGGGTCGGCGTGCGGCCGCAGCGCCCAGCGAGCTGCGTCCGCCTCGCCGGCCGCGCGGGGGAAGTATAGTGGAGCTAGTGCGGCGAATGGCGCCAGTTCCGCACCGCACGCGCCAGCCAGCACCACGAGCGTGGGCAACGGGTTCGCTTCGAGGTAGCGCCGGATCGTGCCTGTGGAATGTGAAATTGAAATTGAGCCTTATGTGCGAGTGTTAAGATTCAAATTAGTTTGTAAGTTTTATAGTATCCCTTTCGTGCGCAGCGGGTACATTAAAAATCGGATGCGTATGGAAATCAGCTAGCCAACTTTACCGTCTGTTCTATGATGCACAATTAGGTAAATTATTTGAACAAAAGTGTTAACTAAATTTAAATAAAATGAAGCATTTTGGCAATAAAGTTTATTAAATTTTTGGTTATAAAATTTGTAAAAATTTCGACCCATCATAATTTTTTTTTACTAAAAATTTATTAAATAAATCAACTCACGCAACGCAACATGCGCGGCGACATCAGGCGGGAAGTTTCTGCGCGGCGTGTTGATGACGCACAGCGCTAGAGACCGCGCGCGCAAGTCGCCCGCCGCGTGTAAAACGTTCCTGGAATTTTAATTGTCACATTAAATCATTTTATTTATTGCCAACTAATGTAAAAACTAGTTATTATTGTATGGTTTGTTCGTTTTCAATTTTATAGAGCAACAGACACAGTTTTTTTTTTGTGTGAAAGCTAGTTTAAGGTATTTTTTGCTGTTTTATTAAATTTTAATAACAATTCAACTTTTTTAAGCATGCCAGACCAAAAAAATAATTAAATTCCACTGCAACTGGCCACTCCCAAACAATAGCACCTATATTCTAAATAACACATGCTAATAAATATTTTTGAAGTGGAAACTTCTTTAGCGGCGTTAGGTATAAAATCTTAAACTCGCGTCAGGACACGTGGCCTGATCGAAAAAGCGTAAGACGGATGTTTTTTTTTAGCCCTTATATTCCATGCGTAATACGGATACCATTCCAAAATATCAAACATGCTGAACGTTAATAATCAAGTTTTCATTTCTGCCGGCACTCCCGGAGTGCAACCCGACTTTTTTATTTTTACATATCTACTCACTTATAACAATTGTGCAGCGAGCTCTCGGCCGCCGTGTGGTACTTGGCCACATACTTGGGGCTGACCGTGTGTATCACGTGTCGGCAGCGCAGCATGAACCCCGGCGTCACTAGCACCTCGCCCGTTCTGCATTCTGTATGGAAAAATGTAGAAAAAAAAATATGTACGTGTATGGGGAAAAAATATGGGATGAAGACTACAAAAAGCACGCTGTGTCTTCTTCTAGAGGTATTTGAATTTGCTTTTTCTACGGTATTTGAATAACATCAATCACATTTGTAAACACTGACACTTGGAGACGGAAAAAAATAGCTTATATCACTTAGGAATAAGATAGCTCTTTGACCGTGCTAATAATGTTATTTTCTAGTATGCATGTAGTAAAATAATTTTCAATTTCAATTAAGTAGATATCGAAGATCCAGAAACCAAATATTCTATCTACTACTTTTTACAATTTCGTTATCTACTTTTTACAATTTTTACTACATGTTAATAGCAGTCAGTCAGGTCAGATAATACAGCCAAAGATTTTCTGTACTTAAATAAAAATTCGCTTTGCAAGTTTTGGATGTAAAGTAATTAATTACTAGTGGAACATTATAGATAACACTAATGTTATGCGAAAGAAAAACTTGAGGGAGTGAATTTTTGGTAGTTTTGTTTATAATTTATTTATAATTGACATGTTATTGTTATTTCAAGATAATTTCTTATTGTTTTTTTAGCTATAAGTGAAAAGTGGCGGAGTTTAACAATGAGTCGTTACACATATCATTTCTATACCAACTTCATTTTAAATAGTAATATAATATGGCCTTGAAGTAATAAAATATAACATTAATGACTTATTATATTAATGTACTTATACTATACTGATTTTATTCAGTGTTTTACCATGATCATAAATTATGATTACACTAGAAAAACTTTCATTGCTTGTGAAGCGAATAAAAACATGATAAACATCAACACTGCCAGTAAAAACTTCCTTCAGTTTTTATGGTTCTTTAAACATACGTAGACGTTATGTAGCCATATTAAAAATTCTTCATTTAGCGAATGTTGGAAATTCCAACATTTCGTAATTTTACATAAACGCTATTAAATAAAGGCGATATAAAAATTTTGTTAAAAAATGTTAGAGCGACGTTGTATCATTCATTCATTGAAATTTACACCTTATTTCAAAGCAATAATGTTCAAAATTGCTTATTAGAAAACTCTGCCCAATATACACGTAGGCAGCGTTTTACTATGGACAATTTTTGAGCGTGATTATGAATCATTTTGCCCAAAAGCTAAACTCACCATGAGCTCTAGTAATAATCTCCTCCTTGAGATCTGGTCCAGCGGCGGCCATGATGCGTTCGCTGACCGCGTTGCACTCCGTCAGCGTTTCGTCGCTTGTGTTCGTCACCGCGTCCACTTCGAGCGTCGATATGTCACCTTGCCTGGAATATTTGAAAAGAGATTATTGATTTTTCGTCCCTAATCCCTAAATAAACATAGATTAAAAAAAAGGTTATTGATTTTGCTAGATTGATTTGAGGACACTTTGTATTGTGATTCTTCGTTAGTTAGCTTAGAGGGTTTCCCTATAATTTGATATATCAATTTGTTAGAGATTTTATCTTTATAATAATTGATCCAGACGATCGATGCAATAAAAGTAGAGTTTGTAATTATAACAGATTTTAGTTGGTTCGATACTCGACTGTGGCAAAACAATATCCGGAAATATTTGAATATTTTTTTTCTTTTTAAAAATAATGGACAGTTTCATTTAAAAATTCTATCCTGTATATTTGTGTCTTACTTGCCACTTCACTTTTATAGATAACTAGCGGTCCGCCCCGGCTTCGCCCGTGGTACATGTTTACGTTTTCTCTACATAAGAACCATCCTCGTACTTCAAGGAATATAATAAAAAGAGAATTATCGAAATCGGTTCAGCCGTTCTCGAGTTATGCGCTTACCAACACATTTTGCGATTCATTTTTATATATAAGACTAAGACACAGCCACAGCATTGCATAAATGGAAGAGTACGGAGTAAGAAATATATTTACAGAAACCACATCTCGGCTACCCTTGCTTTGGTAACTGGTAGCGGCATAAATAAAGGTTCTGTTTCTTTATAATTCCTGCATAAATAAAAACAATATTTAGTAACACCGAATATATGATTCTTTGTAGTTTTATCTATACTAATATGATAAAGCTGAAGAGTTTGTTTGTTTGTTTGTTTGTTTGAACGCGCTAATCTCGGGAACTACTGGTCCGAATTGAAAAATTATTTCGGTGTTAGATAGCCCATTTATCAAAGAAGGCTATAGGCTATATATCATCACGCTAAGACCAACAGGAGCGGAGCAATGCGGGTGAAACCGCAGGGAACAGCTAGTACCCAATAAAACCGTCGGATGATTATATAATTTAGCAAGTAGCTTAGTAAGTAGCTTTAGTCTATTTTTTCATAGATATTTCTACACGGATTACGTAATGGCTTAAAGCTAATAAAATATAAAAGGATTAAGTTTACCTATAAATAGAAGTTATTTTTAATAACTTATTTTCTTTATAGTGCTTTAAATAAAAACTAATTCAATTATCAGTACAGTATGAAAATAGCTTTGTTATATCTGCGATCACTTCACTTTTATTACTTTCTTTGTGTTTTCTACAGAATCTGCGTCTTTTGATCGTTTGAAATAATTCACAAAATGGCTCTTTTAAAATTGTCCCACTTACCGTCGGGAAAAATTTCTTGTTTACAGTTTTTACCCATAAGCAGAATAGAACCGAGTAAATAATTTAAATACAATTTAAATGCCGATTAATATTACAAATAGGGATGTAACGATACATGATTTTGCCGATACGATACAGATACCGATATTTGTAATAAAATATCGGCGATACCGATACCGATACCGATATCGATGGCTTGGTAGAAAAATAAATAGTGAATTATGCATAAAAGTTACCAACATTTAACTGAGACTCAACTGTAAATCATATTCTTTTAAATAACAATTCCAAATCAAAAAACAAGAAAACCATTTATTTTAGTATTATTATTTTGCAAAGTGAGTTAAACTTTAAGTTAATACACATACAATCAGTTCCTAATAAAAGTTTACTATTGGTAGAGCTTTTCAAAAAACAAAGTGCGCACGCGCGGGCGGCCTCCCGCATCGTTCCTTTGGGCGCGGTTTTTTGAATTGTTTGATATCGGTATCGGTTGTTTTATAATCGGCGATACCGATATATCGGCTTGCCGATTATATCGGCCGATATATCGGTATCGGTATCGGTATCGTTACATCCCTAATTACAAACTTTATGGTTGATTTACATTTATTTAAGAATAGTTTTAATTTAGCAGTCAATCGATTGTGTGTGGATTATTTAAATTAATTTCCACACATCAGTTACCAAATCTTATCATCTTTATATGTACATATATCTTTTACTCATACTCATATTTATACCATCCAAATATGACAGTCTTTATGGACACCACACTTACCATATAGCGAACCGGTTGTTAATGACGTCATCGTACGGGAACACGGGGTAAGCATGCAGCGGCGGCGCCTTGCCCTTGTAGTCGGTGAGCGGCGCGTGCGACACCTGCGCCCAGCGCGTCACCGCGCTCAGCGGCACCGCGCCCTGCGGCGGCGCGCGCATCACGCTGTGTTCTGGAATACGGAAATATTTCATTACTAGCTGTGCCTTGCGGTTTCACTGTTGGTCTTAGCGTGATGATATATAGGCTATAGCCTTCCTCGATAAATGGGCTATCTAACACCGAAATAATTTTTCAAATCGGACCAGTAGTTCATGAGATTAGCACGTTCAAACAAACAAACAAATTTCAGCTTTATAATATTAGTATAAATAATTTATAGCACAGTGAAATGTGAATGTTCTATAAAAATGGAAAGGCAATAATACGCTTTGGCCCATGTCCAGCAGCATGGAGCAGGGCAGCAATGAAATATATGTCGCAAAAGCGAGAAAAATATCCCTTTTCCATTAAATATAAATTCCTTAGTCCACAAATTACTTGACGACTTTCGCAATTTTTTCAAATTCCAATGCAAATTTTTTCCACTTTGGGTATTTGTATGTTTTTGATGCTGTTATAGGTACACATCAACTTGCGTAATTTAAATATACATTGGATTACTTAACTTAAAAACTTTGATGCAAATTCAAACAACGTGATTAATAATAATAATTTATTTATTAATTCAAGCATCAGGACTCATTTTGTTAGTAACAATATTGATAACTTAAAAATAATGTTAGTAAAAATAATACATTAATTATGCGAAGTTAGGGAAGGATACAGGATATAATATGGAGCTGTCAGTCATCATGACCTTCTTAATGCGCTGCCAACACCGGCGCTCTTCCGAGTTTACTCCACCCGTTTTGATGAGGGTTTCGCAGCTTATACATATATACTTATAAACAACACTTCAGAAGGTAATTGCGAATGAATGACAAACGATATTTAACCCAAATAGGATAAAGCATGTTATTATGAACATGCATGTTTATTTCATAAATTATTATAGCATTGTGTCCTTAATGTCTTTTAACATCCTTGTCCAAATTAACAACAACTATATTGAATAACCACATAATTATATTCACTTTTATCATATTATCTGTGTGGCGAATAGACATCTGTTGATAATATCAAAAAAATTAGCTCCATCTAATTTTATAGAGTAGCTAGCTTAGACTATTATTTATTTTTTCATCAAATGGTTCATAGATGAACCTTACAACACCTGGCAAAGCCAGGACAAGCGACTCGTTTAATAATATCTTTAGTTGTACTCATAGTAAAGCATTGTCCACTGAATTAAAATAGTAAACCTCACGAACAAAAGCTATCAATAGAAAGTTTATTTAAAGCATCATCGACACAAAAATGACTTATTATTTTATATTTATCATTAATTCAAGGGTCTCTATCACAGCTAAAAGATCAGCAATTTTTCAAGAGGGAAGATTGTAATCGAAAAGCGAAGCTCTCATTTGTTTAAGGCTTATACATGCGCTAATAACCTTGACCATACTTGACGGATCTCAAACCTCTCCCGCTGCACCTTCTTTTTTCCTCGTATTTTGTATTTAAAAAGATACTAATCAGTGAAACAAAATATCCTCGTCAGGGACTGTTGTGTAACTGATAATTTATTAAACATAAAATTTTCAGAGCTCTAAGTCAGCAGGTTACGAAGTTTATAGAGTATTTGCGGAAAAATCGATGACCACGGCACATTTTTTTTCTAGAAATCTATTAATTTTGGAAAAAAGTCCTCGCGAGCAATTAAAGATCAAAGACCATCCTATTTTATATATTTTTTTCGGTATTGTGCTTTATGTTGTACCAGACTTTATAGAGGTTGAACATAGTCGAAATTGCCGGGTAACGCCTTAAGGTTAAATGCTTTTTAATTGTGGTTCGGTTCCGCCAGCGATATGATTAGATCAAAGGTATTTATCGTATAAAAATAAAGATATTAGTTTCTTGTTACAACGTAGAAAATGCGTGTACATTTTCCCTAAGGGCTAAGGTATGTCTTCGTTATTTGGTGGCTTAGTGTACACACGTAACCAAATAGATACCGGCAATCTACCGAAGGATATTATTATAAATTACTATAAAATTTTACACGTAACACTACTATAAAGCCACACACTGAAATATGTCTTGTACCTATGTGGTAAATTATAGTTGAGGTAATTGTTGTAGCACTCGAATAATAGTCTACCTTGCAATTTTTTCACATTACATGGGTTGATCCAAAAGTAATGATAATCAATATTAAACAAGGTCATTACAGTTAAAATAATTATGTATTTCTTTAGATAGTCTTCTAACTAGATAATATACTTCAATATTTTTTTTCTTAAACTTAGAAAAAAAAACTTTCGACTTCATCTACAAAAACCCCTCAAAAGCGGCCATCATTTCGCTGTCGTCTTAAAATTTCTTGCCTCGACGGTGTTTCTTGTGCCGAGGAAAGAGATAGAAATAACTAGAAGCTAGATCTAACAAACAGGGTGGGTGTTCAAGCATTTGGAATGCCGATTTTTTAATGGCAGCCATCGCAACTGACGCTTTGTGATCTGGTGAGTTGTCTTGGTGAAACAACATTCAAGCCCGCAGTTTGTCATGTCTCTTTTCCTTACTAACCTACCGCAATCTTTTAATTTGGTCTATGTAGTAAGAGCCCAATGTAGTGGCTACCTTCTTAAAATATTCCACCTTAATTATTCCTTCAGCGACCCAAAAAACTACCGCTTTAATCTATCCCACAAATTTTCACTTTGAATTTCTTCATCGTCACTTTGGAAGCTCGAATCCAGGCCATTGATTGTTTCTCGGCTTCAGCATACACATGGTGAATCCGGGTAACGTCCATGGTCACAAATCTTGACAAAAAATTATCCTGGTCTCATTAAAAATTTAGAAATGCACCCTCAAAATGTCGAATCGTTGTTACTTCTTTTCGTCGGGAAACATTTTGGCTCGCACGGTTCACATTGAAATTAATGTAAATACTTGAAAACGTGGCCTGTTGATATGATTTTTTTGTGATAACTTAGTGAGTACATGAGCAAGCAAAAAAAATTTATTTTATATTTTTATATGCACAGGAAATACCCAATTACTTTTGGATCAACCTAGTACAATATTGTCATGGCGATAATTTTTCAATCAAAGGATTACAAACGGTAGGTAAACGTATTTTTATTTATAAACGTAAAGTCAAATAGTAACACTACTTTTGTAATTATAAGTAACCGCTATATTCATTATTTTAAAAATATTTCTCTTATGAATTTCATCTTTAAAATGCATGAATTAAGTACATACCTAGCATTTAAGATTGAGCTAATACTAAAACTACAAGAGTTTTATTTATTGTGCTAGTTTTAGGTATCAAGCCGCACTATTCTAATTACAATTTTTGTAATTACAAACAAAGTGATATAGGGAAGGTAATTTCAATAATGTAAATACGTAGTAAATGCACGTTACTAGTGATTGATTGTTAAGGAATTAAAGTGATTGTAAAAGAATTCTATTGTACCTAGTCAATCAATTCCCTATATTTTCATGTACCAATACATTAAAAACTAATCAAACTATACTCTAGAGTAGTCTACTAACCACAAATTCCCAAATAAGTAACTACATATTTTGTTATAAACTTCATTCTGTTTAAATTGTGTCTATATATAAGAAAACGGCTACTCGTAAGTAACCTTGTAAATTATGAATGAATAAATACAGACGGTATGCACCATTCTACATATTTACTACATTACAATCACAATTACTCTTTTGCGATTGATAGAAGAATTTGTATACATGTAAGCTCTTTAGTAAGAGGTTTTGCACCACCTAACGATACATTCGCACGAATTACTAACAAAATAGGTGTGTGAAGTCTTTGTTGTACATGATGTTTAAGTATTATGTCCTACTGTCATAACCTACGCTACACTACTGCTACTATCACTCATATCCACAATACAATCTCATAGTTGGTACCCAAAGAATTAATGAAAAATTCGTCATACCCAATATAGTCATCACAGAACCACTCGCGTATACGTCTAAACAGCTCGAGGCGCGGCGACCATGTGACCTCCAACGCAGGGTGACGTTACGAGGGGGTTGGGACGTGACGTCACAAGGTCGACGACCCCCGGAAGTAGGTCAGGAGAACACTTCAAAGATAGACTATGTTGCCAGATCTGTTATATAAGCTATCATCTTTGCTATTGGGACACTGAAGATCGTACTTAAATTTTGTGTTTTTTTTTATTTGCCTTACTTTGTTAAAAGCCTCTTAATCTTAATGCCATCGTCATTTGATTTACCGTAACGTAATAAGCTACTTTCAGTGATATTTTTACAGTAAAGAAAAAAAATACAGCACTATAAGGTGCACGGGAATGAAGGGTCTATTTAGAAATAGTTCGGTATCTGAAATTTTCCTATAATCAAATCATAACATGCAGTTGGAGGTTACGTAATACAGTTTGCGTTCATGCTGGCCTGAAATGTGCACAGCGTAGCCTCTTATAATTTGATTTCCAGGAATTTAAGCTTTTGATACCTAACAATTTTAAGAGGGTTAATCTAGTCTATTTGGTGAAGATGGTCAGACCAATCAGATTGAGTGAGCATGTAATTACGAATTTACGTAACTTCTAGATAATCAATTTGGCTCTTTTTTCCATATTATTGATATCCAGAATCACTCTTCCAATTAAAATGAATCTAACGAAACCTAAACTGAATGCATCAAATCATTTACACTATCTGTAACGTGCCAAAGAGCTATCCATACACAGTATATTTCAAATCTTTCTGGTACAGTCGGAAAATATTATACACAGTAATAATTATTTGATAATAGAGTGTGTCAACCGTATAATTTTATTAATCTATATCTTTTAATTATTTAAATATGCTTTTTTGTTATTTTCGTTAATATAATAGTAAGCATAAAACGCCGTTATAAGGTAGTCATAATTATTATTAATTGAAGTAAAATATATAACAGCTCTTCAATATTTATTAAGAAAAATAAATTTCTGTTTTCCGAGACTGCAGTTTTCAGCAGAAACGAGGTCAGATTTTTAAAGAGGTGCTTTGGCGTAATGACGGCCTCCTGACAATGATACTCATTCACAAAAATAGTCTTTATAGAGTTTTAATGTTAATACTAAATATACAAGAAAAAGTTTTATTTAGTTGATGCTGATGAGCTCTTCCTTTCAGTCACAATTTTTCTTAAAAGTAGGATGAGATAATATGTATTTAAATTTAAATATTATCTCATGTTTCTCTAGCCATCTCTTCATTATAGCACAGATATTTCAAGTACCTACGTGTATTTTTATTTAAAGAAAAATATTATAAAATCAAGAAATACAATAAACAGCCGTATATTTATGCCAGTAATGTAAGCTATATCTAGATGCGATTGCAAATTCAAGAAACAGGTAAACATTCTGCAATATTTAACATTCTAGACAGATCGTAAATTCCCAACAGGTTTATCTCAGACATACAGAAGTAGAAACTAGTTTAAAACAAGGAAAGAGGGACTGCAGAAAAGTTTTCTATACGAAAAGGTTTTAGGAACACTGGATTTACGAATTGCGCAATACTTAATAATTTTATGGTCACATTGAATGAGCTAAAACTCCTATGAGGTAAGGTTCCTTCCGTGGAAAGGTAGATTGTTATATTGATGCAGTTCATAATCTACTACATACAGAAGAAGATTTTTAGGTGTCGATTTCAAAATATTTAATAAAAATTGGATACGCAAGTCCGATAGAGGTCAGCCTCTAATCTCTATATATAGTCACAAAAACGTAGGTATCTTGTCTATTACGTTTACCTTATTTCTATTGTGATACCAAAGCAAAGTGTGAGCGGTTATATTACTATTCATAATATAATTGTTTAGGGATTAAAGATTTTAACGGATTTTAAACGCGATTTATTCGTTATATATTACTTTCCCGACGTTTCGCACACTTTGCAGCGAGCGTGGTAAGGGGTCCCCCTCATCAATTTCTAAATGTATAATACTCGCGTAAAATCAAACACTAGAAAATACTACTATAATTGTTATTGAACGAAGTCATTCACGCCTGCTTAGAACTTCAAAACAATAAAATAATAACAATGATGAACATAATAGGTAAAGGTGGATTTAATAGATTATCTCATGATAGTGCAATGTTTATTATCGGCTCATATAAACAATAGGTTAATCTATTAATTCTTATGAAATTATCTTGAGAAATAGCTATCTATAAATATTTTATTATGATGCTTGTACCTAAGGAATAATATGAACAAATATAACATTACTAGCGGTCCGCCCCGGCTTCGCCCGTGGCACATATTTCGCAATAAAAAGTGGCCTATGTCCTTTCTCGGGTATCAAAATATCTCTATACCAAATTTCATGCAAATTGGTTCAGTAGTTAAGGCGTGATTGAGTAACAGACAGACAGACAGAGTTGCTTTCGCATTTATAATATTAGTATGGATTCAAATTATTCCGTAACTGATGACGCCCAAACAAAGTTTTTATATACTCTTTATAACGAAGCTAGTTTTAGCTTGTCCTTCTCCAAAATAATCACGATATTCTTGAAAGCAGGAAGTGATATGAATTGGGGACCGATAATAATACCTACGAGTAACCCTTTAGAAGGCAACATTTAAAATTAAAGCAGCATAGAAATTTTTTTACAATATTTAACCTTTTGACCGCCAGAGCAAAAACGCATCGCCGTGCTCTCCACGCCAAGCCACAAATTCAATGAGATAACCTTGAAAATAGTAGGGAGTCCAAAATGTTATCGATAAACATAATAATTCACGTCTGAATATTTGAATAAACAGCTTATAACACAAAAATAATATTTATTTAACCTCATCTCCTACTGTAAAAACTTAAGACCACATTTATAGCAACTATCAACAAAAAAAATCAACCTTTTGAGATACAAAAATACATATAAAATTGCAGCAAGTTACAGCACTATTCTCTATCAGTTACGCCCCATTGGCATGTATACATGCCAATGGCGCGGGCAACCATCCTTTTTTTTATAATCTCTCGCTTCTGATTAGGGATGTGTAGCTGTATATTATTATAACTTATCGAGTTTATTTATTAAGTTTATATGAACTATAGGTATTATTGTGGAGTGTTTATTTGTAAATATCAAAACAACTATTACCTTTAAATAAAGGGAATTGCATTAAAACTACATATTTATTTTCCAATCATTTAGTTTAATACTTGAGTTATTACAAATACTAATTATATGTAGGTACCTATTTAGGTCAATTACCATATTTTGATATGACATAGCGACAATTTGTAAATATCATAAGAATATTCTAATAAAGGCACTGATTAGACTTATTAGGTAATAAATTTTGAAAACTGCTAAATAGGTAAGTACCTACAGATTTTTAGAGATATTTATACATTTGGACCTAAGCGAATTTTTATCATTACATGGACAATAAATATTATGCTAGAACGCATACATTGTGTTTGTGACGATAAAATAAAAAAATCAACAATTGTATATAATCATTATGCTCATTAATAGCCTTGTACTTATTTGTAAAATATCACATGAAAATAAAAAATACTTAATAGATAGATACCTACTCGATAAAATATTTTTACAACTTTCCGCACTTAACAACACGGCACGCGCTTACGACGTCACCAGTCCGACATCTATTCATGTCAATGGCGCAGAAGGGATTGCATATCGATACTGTGCTAGGGATGCGCATGATTGGCGAAAAGGAAAATATTCAAATCAACAATATCCACAATATAGACAATATGGTATTATACCAAAGAATGTAGTATTTACCTTTTTTCTCAGTGACTAAGCATATATATTTTTTTTGTAGTTATTACAAAAATTAAGCGAATTAGAGTAATTTCGCTGAAATTTTTATGAAGTTACTTGAATATTACACTACATCACTAGTAGGCACGTATACATGTCATTGGCGCGAGAGAACATGCTTTTTACGCCATTCATTAAGTTATTTTTTGTCATCAAATATTTGAATAACTACTTGGCAATTTTGTTTACTGTGTACAATTATGTAATAACTGGGGATTCAGTTCATAAACTGTATAAATAAAACACGTAAAAGTAAAGGTTTAATATGTTTATTTTGTATTTATCTATGATCTGTTTCTTGGCATGTATAGGTGTCGTTGGCGCACAGGGCACGATTGCGCATGACATCTATAGATGTCATTGGCGTTCAAAAGGTTAACGTTCATACATATGATTACACGTAAAATAACCGAATAGATTATAAACTAGATAAGCCATGTGTCATCCTTTGTTTTTAAAACACCAACTTCACATTGACTGGGTCAACGGGTCGTTTGATAGTAAGAACGTACTTGGTCAATATTGCAGCACGCAAGCTAAATACTTTGTACATAATTATCTGCATGGAGTCGGTTAATTGGGTCTAGGTTGTTTCCTTTTTACCAAAGATACCTACTAGCGATGAAACGTCATTTAATAGAACTAGGGAATTAATCCAATTGTTATAATATTACGAGAAGACTACGAGGTTCTCTACATTGCTAAATCTCTTACAGTCGTGTTATAGTATGGTATTTATGTCATGGAAAAGTTGCTGTCCGATGTTATAATAACAGAAACAGACAACAGAATAAATTTCATTGATTCACTCTACTAGCATGACATGTTATCATAATTTCTCAACGTAATTTATGAAAAATTAAGATTTCACCTTAAATTATTTTCTACGTGTCATAAAGTTCAGGTAAAAGTTAGAAAAGCTTAAAATTGGCGTTATTTTTTCAATCTCGGAAAGCCTTCGTTAGCCTTGCCTCATTTTTTTTTAATTAGGAGGATTATAGATGGGAGTTTACCATTTGAATTGGTAAATGATGAATTACTTAATAGTTCTTGAATTGGTCGTAATCAATTCGAGGTTTTACATAAATTTTAAAAATCAATCTCGATTCAGCTCCGATCTGCAATTCAGTTTAAAAAGCTCGGTGATTCTGTACACAAATAAGAGATTCATAAATATTACATGAGCCGGTTAGAATGATTCAATTTACCACAAAGCCGTTTTAAATTAACCTTACGGGCTAGCTTATAAGTGAACTATAGTTAAGTAGGCAATCTCAGAGTTGACATTTACCGGGTCCACCGCTACCCTACCCTACTCGCATAAAATTACTTATTAAATGGGAGTATATTTTTAAAAGATTACCTGCAAACCAAAAATAATATTCACTGAAAGGCATATTGTGCAATCCGAACAAAGGGTATATAAAATTCTGTTGCGGTTGAGGTTATTGTATGGTTCCGAATGCTGGACTGAATATGAATAAGTACTGTATTCAACGACAGATTGAATTTTTTGGTGAAAACAACACTAAAGTTAGCATTAAAATTAGTCAGGTACGTGCTCAAACAGCTCAACTTAACTTCACGAACGGACAGACTTCACTAAGCACGAACAAAAGGCCAAGCGTGAATCTTACAAGAAACCTACATAAATGAAGTCATAGAAAAGCACATTAAATGAATTTAGTCTTGCTTTGTCGCGCAAATGTGCATCAAAAGGCGCACAATGCATTCTTCAATTCCCAAAGTACCTATAGAAACCTAATGACCTAGTTTTAAAACACAAGCTATTGTTTCATATGACCTCAATGTGACGGCTTTGCTTTGTCCAAGAAGTAATCCAAACATATCCGAGCCATAGGTTCGGAAGACAAAGACAAGATCCAAGCTATAATGGTTTGGCGTAAAATTGAGATACAAGAAATTCTCTACAATTCATATCTCAGCTCTGATACGTAGCATGTAAACACAGCTCTACCGTTTACAACAAAAGGATTTTTTCCCATAAAAGAAGACGTAGGTAGTCCGTATTGTATCTCGTTACTTGTAGCATATTTTTATAGAATGTAGGTATGTATAATTTGTGGTATAGAATAAATGGGTCCCAATAATGAGCCATAACTGTGCAACCACAGTGGTGGTAAGCCACAATTGTGCAGCATTAAAATCTTGTAATATGCTCAAGTTTTGAACAATCTTGATAAAAGTTCACATATTAGTTTTGACAATCCTTTGGTGTCTTGATTTTTAAGCACTGTACAGTTATAATCTCTGAAAACTAACGTTTTATTAAAGTTATAGTACAGATTAATAAATATAATTAAACAATGCTGTGAGAAATTCATGCAGAAGTTTTAAATCATTACCAATGTCATAGACCGGCATGTCAGTGACCCTGTAAATAACTGGAGTTGGCAAGTAAAATACAATTACTGGTGAACCCGATTCCGTATTGAACCGATACTTGCGTGATTACAGAACTGCTATCGTCAAAACGATCTTCGCTTTTATTACTGTCAATTTGAATTTGGTCTTATTAAAATAATTTGAAAGGTTACCATGTGTAGTATTGTTTAGATGAAGCTTTTCTGAAGTATCAAATTGCAAAGTTTATTAACACCTCAAATATAGTGCTCAGAATTAGCCATAGCCATATAAGAATAGATAGTCTTGTAGATGGATATAAAAAATGATGATAACGAATCAATCAACTTCCCAATTCATGGACAATACGTACAGTGAAGTGGAAACATTCAGCATAACGGTTCAAATGGTAATATTTTCATTTGAAACAAGTGCCTGAAATAAAATGTGCTCTGATGAAAGCTGTGTTTGTGTGATCATCAAGATATGAAATATAGAGATTCTCCGACATCCAGAGCCATCATTTTTCTCAATCATTCTAGATATATCAATCACAAATAGGTTTGCTGGTATTAATAATCGTTTCTAAATCTGATTCCGAATTCGAACTCCACGCGAAGGAATAATATTAGCTTTTTATATTTACAGCTGATTGCATTTTGTAACAACGAATGGTAAATATTGATTCAGGTGGTACGCTCGTTGCGTGTAGAATATCAAATTATGAATTACATTAAAACATATACTACTGCTAGTACTACATTGTATCAAGTTAGTGATAAAAAAGACTAGATATGTGAGTAGGTACTTTTTTTCATCAAAATTTAAATAACAATACTTTTGACGACCCTGACCAACATCTTCCCATACCCATAGCTTATGAACATATTTAATGAATTTTCTTCAAAAGAAATATTTACCTCATAATTAGTGTAATTTGGTAGAACAACATCACCTATATATCAGTTACGGTATATCAAACGAATATACTATGATTTTTTTGTCGTCGATCGTAATTCGTAAGCCGTAGCCTCATCAACTTAGGGCATCCTACCGCGTGTGTCGCATACATAAGAGCGTGCTAATATGGACAGGTATGTCGACTCTACAAACTGCCTTTTGGTATGATTGTACTTTCAACTATGCATTTATTTGTTTCTTAGCGATAGTTTTATCAAGGATGCTGAAGAACTTGACATAATATACAGTCCTGTTAACAATTTTGTGTTGTACCGTGTACGTTGCCTATAGGTAGATATACATATGAATTGAAGTAACCAGTTGAAGTCTTGAAAGGAAAATGTTTAAAGGTCTCGGTTTGATAGTATTTGTTTACATTTATTTATTTCATGTGATTTAACAAAAACAGTAATTTTGACACGCCCTAAGTTGGCTCCAAAGGTAATTTATTTGAAAAGGATGATATTATGATACATAGTGCCTTTAAATAAGTCAGTAAACAGGGTTTGTTACTTATCCATTGAGATAACATTAATGTTCTGAAACTAACAACGCCATACACAAGCGTGGTTATCTTTATAGCAGTAAAAACCTTGGTCGTCTACACTCTACACAACGGTGATGTCATTGCCCTGAGGTGCACAATTCCTTTAAACGTTGCGTCCAATGTTTTCTTTTTCGAAACCTTCGGATTTACAACGCTTTGGATAAGTAGGTACTCTGACCTTGAATCTAAACGTTATGTACTTTAAAATTTTGTTTACACCATCGCGATTGAGTCACCTCCACACATTATTGATATTGAGTTTCGAGTACAGTTTGGCAAGAATGTTAGGATCGACGGGAATCAAAGGAACAAAAGAACGACTTTGGAGTACCTACCCTCAGCTTTCAAAGCGATATTGCATTGCGTTTTAGTTGGTGGTGTAGTTCCAGGCTCCGTTCACCGAATGGTATGAGTTCAAGGTTATGTACAGCAATTAGATACAAATCCGGTAAATTGCTGGTTAATTTCAAGCTTAAGTCCGAGCTATAAATATTATAAGTATTATTTTTTATTTATTTCCACTATTATTCATACGTTGTCTCAGGTTCATGCTAACAAAGGACAAGCATTAAAACACAAACGAACTAGTCACGTATGGTAAATAAATTAAGTTATTTACTATTTAGTAATTCTCACCCACTCGAGACAACATTGCACTGACGTTAGTCAACTGTTCATTTCTCTACAACTACTACATTTAGCAAATTGACGTCAATCGTTAATGTAAGGTAATGTAATACTACAGGTAATACGTACTGACTGTAATGCCTCATAATGTTTGATGTGTGTACTGCGACGTCCATGTATTAACAATTAAGTATTAAACCAGGCATGGTGAAGGACAAATTATCCCAGAACCCAAGCTTTTGTTCTTCTTATCAAATCTATTAAATATCTTTATGATTTAAATATACTTTGAAAATATTTCATGCATATTTATATATATGAAATGGAAAATAAATAATTGAAATTGACAGGAGTGCATTAATAGTAATTAAACATGTCACCATTATATGGTAATCGAATGCTAACGTGATAGCAAAGTGAAAGAGACATAATAATGAAAATCCTTTTAGTGTGTATGTTTCGAAAATTTCATCGGAGCTTGTATGCTGTCACACTGATTTCCCGGTCTATATGACAATATATTTTTGCTTTTGTCTCTCAGATTCCCATAGCATAGATTCCAAAAATATTATTTTGAATGTGAGAATAAAAAACAAATGGTTTAAAAGTTCTAACAATTTGTCTTTCCCAATTCCCACGCACCTACTTTCACAGTGTTTTTAACTTTTTGAAACCGTAAATTATTTGGAAATTGAAAATTGCACTTGAGCCTAAATTTCTACCGTTCTTTGAATTGACTTTGAAAATGACGTGCTTACACTAAAAGGTATAGAAATGTAGAAAGTTATTTAGATATTACCGTATCCAGTGTAATGAAACGGATAAAATTTCATATATTATACAATTTACGTCAACTGTATACCACATTAATCTGATATGCGTGGCACTTGGAGGGCTTCAGGCGGTGGGCGAAGCCCTAAAGGATTTGTGTTTATCCTATTTCCAAGAGCCATTCGTAACTTTCCGTGTGGTAAGTCAAGGTCCCTTGTAAATTCCAAGGATGACTTTTAGAAATTACTTTGCAGTTTGTTTTCTCTAAATAGGAGTCGGCAAAACTAAGCAGGACAGGTTTCATATTGTATAAGTGTAAGGTTTTGAACTTACTACAACTGGTTTTCTAATAATAGTTAATGACCATCTTGTGCATCTGATGCAACACAAATAAGTTAATACGTCTATATTCTTATTCTGTATCTAAACTTAATCAAATTTTACTACTGAGACTGAATTGGATGACAAAAACAGATTACCTGGTGCATTCAGGTCACATAATCGGTTATCTGACCGATTTGCCTAATCAAAACAACAAAATGCATCAGCAAATACAATTGCACATGGTGAATGATCATCTGTGGTTTTATATAACGATCCAACAAAGCGTTCATGCTTCACTGAGCATGCACATTCATTCAAATTGAACCATAATACAGGCTATATAGCATTAGTGTAATGACAGACCAACGTGACCACAATTAGAAACAACTGAACTTTATATGCGAGATTTTCATAGCTATCATTCACGCTTTTGTTATCAGCAATCTTTATAATGAGCATTCGTCTCGAATCAGCTAAACGGATACAAACTAATTCTTCATGCTGTATAGTTGAAATATCAAAAACATATATTCGGAGCCATTTAAAATTATTATGTTCCTATATTTCCTTCGACTGAAACCATTTGTTTTTACATTTTTATTATAATTTATAATAATTTCAGCACAATGAGTGTTTCCCTAAAGCAGAGTTACGTCATACTATACATAAATGTTCCGGTACCAAATTTAAATAACAGAACATAACAGACATATTAACCTTTCGTTTATCTAAAAAATGAACACTAATCGACTTATCATATTCGAAAATAAAACATGTTCTACTTTGGCATAATTACATTTTTCCTTTTAAAATTGAAACGAGTTCCGAGTTCCTTAAATATTGGTTAAAATAATAGTTCTACTGACATCGATGAGCGAAGCATGTTGACCCAAAAATTTTTTTAGGGGTGCGTTAGCTGACATTGAAAAAACTGGTTTCAAAGACTAAATCCATAACGTCAATTTGAATTGGTACCTGTTTTATTAGGAGCTTGATTAAGATAAGGGTAGGAACGTCTAGAATAGTAACGTAGAGGTGTTCGAAAAACAAAAGAATTTCATACATGCAATGCAAATATGAAATAACCCATCACAGTCATCATATAAAATTCATGTAATTTTCGTTCCTCTTCAGGAAGGCAGTGGCGCAACATTCATATGAAATAAACCTATCAAATATGTACTGTAATTTTGTGTTCCTCCTAAGATTTATAGAGCCAGAAGCACTAAGAGATGAGATCTTAAGAAATATTTAGGAAACTGCTCATAAAATAATATGAATAAATTCTTAAATAGTTAAGACTTCTTTTTCTTGTGTGCCCAAAACATGTACGATGTATGTTATCGTATAGGTACATAAAGAAAATAACTGGGTTTTGGAAATGTGAATTACTCTTTGTATCAGTATAAAATTTTCCACAGTTGAATTAGACGTAGATACAAGTCAAATTGTCTTCGTCGAAATAAATATCAACGCCGAAATACATTTTGTTCGCTATAAAGAATTCTAAAGTCTGCATTCTCTTGCACCTCTTTTATTTTTAAGATTTAAATATTAATTGGTTTCTTTAATAGACTATCTTTTTGCCACTATCCAAAAGCAGAAGACAAAAAGTTATAGGTATTGGAACAAACCAATTAAAATGCTTCCCAGACCGGAAGCTTCTGTGTAGTCTAACTGTATTGAACTGTCTCTGAATACTAATCACTGTTATATAGATAATGACTAATGAACTTTGTGTGTATTTGATCTCTTAAACATTTTGTCGTTTGCATTTTATGGATTTGAATACGTCTTCCTTTGTTCGTGCGTGGATTCATAGAGAGTTGAAGTGAAGGTTTTCTAAACAATGGGAACTAAATAAAATAGACATAGAGTCATTGCGAAAATTGGAAAATTTTAATGAAAATTGCAAATATTCGGTCTTCCTAGTAATTACGTTTATATTTAGCAAATTTAGCGGTATTTTGAAAATAGAATTTCACATTTGAAATCTTTTTGTTCGTCCCTTGTCTGTAATTACATGATATGAAACTTTATTTTATGAACGTAAAACGCCAAAAGAGAGAACCTTTTAGAGAGTATTAAGATGCTAACTGCATTATCCACCGGTTTTTCCCCTTTTCCGCCCGTAAAATGCTGCAAATTGGAATATAGAGGCTATTATTCATATTAAGCTTTTCATAATCAAAAGGCCACAAAGGCTGGGTGGCAAATGTATATCCAAAGCATACAATAATTTGAGTACCTACATAATCTTTTTCAATTGCTGCTATACCATAACTATTGGGGAAGGTAATTTCAAACAATTCATAGATTATGTCGTTGACGACATCTAGTTGTTATTTCATGAAATATTCATAATTCATAAAATACCAATCTACATATATATAAATGTGTATATCTAACTATATCAGAAGTACTTGAGTCTTTATAGGTAAAACATTAATGGAAATAGGTAAATCGATTTGAAGTAATTGTCCCTCGTGTATAAAATAATGACTTTGTCACGCGCAACCAGCCTTACTATCTTAGGAACCTTCCATTAAGTGGGTTCACTATCTTTACTACAGTGAATCCATGTTTTTCCTGCTATTTCTTTTTGCCGGCACCAAATTCATTGAACCACGTCTCGACAAAAACAGAACTAGCTCAACCAATACAGACAAAGACCACGATTCAAGGTCCAACAAAATTATGGCTATAGAAAAAGCATTTGATAAGCAATGACAAAACACTCGCATGAGTACCTATCGGAGTAGGCAATTGAATTTTTTAGTGTCCAGTCTCTACATATACGATAATTGGATAACTCAATATCCCCTATAGAGTTGCGTTAGTGTCTTTTTAAAAAATTAAAATGGTAAATCTCTCGATAATATGCATTTTTCTGTACCAGGCGATTCCGTTTCTCCAATGCACATACACAATCCTCAAACAAGTTCTGGGAAAATAAGGAAGTAAGGCACCGAACGAGAAATTGAGGTTACGTACCATTAAATTGAAAATCCAGCGTGGACAAATTTGTGTCTCTTTAGACAGAAAACAGCAATCACACTAACACGAGTTTTAAACTATTATCACAAACTTTGATTAAAGACCAACGCGATGCGTCCACTTCCTACGCCGATTAAACACACACTGATGTTCGGGCAGGAACGATGACATCAAGTAATATGCATTAATAGTCAAATGTTTATACAAAACCTAGTGCTGTTTGTATTGTGATTAAGTTTATATTTGTTTGCACAAATAAACGCTTCAGTTGTGTTGGGCTTGAAACGAGTTTGCCTACGTCTTATATGCTCGATTAGTTACTTATTGTATATTTGTAGATAAAATAGTAGGTTTATTTTCATATATTTTACCACATTAAAACTTGATATAAGTTGAGACAGAGTGAGTCACACATGGGTGGAATGTGATGGATGCATTTTTAATTATCCGGCACATGTTCATTGTGGAAGTAAATACGAAAATGTATTTGTCAAAACAACAGCTATTTTATTTTGAGTAAATACTTTTTTAACTTAGTTTTTTGCTTTGCACGTATTTTCTTCAATAATTTTGGTAATTGTAGTAACCTTTGAATTGTTTAAATCTTATTTATCAGTTTGTGGATTTGGATTTTTTCCTTTTATTATTTCGCTGCATTCCTTGCACGTACCTATGTAAAGCTATTACAAAATAGAGACATAAATATAGAACAGACAATTTCTGTAACAGCGATTTGGCATATAAAAAGCTAGATAAGATTGGGAAACTTTGAGATAAGTTAATTTGAATATTGCAAATTTATTATTTCTATATTATTATGAGGTAATTCGATGATAAATAATCAGAGAAAAAACACAAATGAATATCCGGTCTTTGGAATAACTACCTACTTCACAATCTCCGTACGAAGTACAACAGAAACAGAAACGTACTGATTTACGAGAACTTATTGTATGAGCTTTGTGTGAGTTTGTAAGAATATTTCATTTATATTTATAAGCCGCATTTCAAAACTTACATAACACGCTTTTATCAAGGCCGTTACGTGTTTGTTCAATTCAACGATGGCCACTGAGGGATCGTTATCTCTTATCAATATCTTTTGTTCTTTAACAAATAGTGCAGTGTAAGCTCTTTAAAAGTATAAACTTAATGTCTTATCTGATAGAGCCTTATTAATTGGAAGCTTTTGTTTTAAATTCTCGTGTTTACCATTCGATTCGTCGTCTATCTATCTATATTCGATTATTATTCGATTCGATTAGTCTACTAGGTATCTACCTAATAAAAACGCTAAGAGATCACTGCTTAATTATAAGACCGCCAATAATTGTACTACATCTTTCTAGTACTATATATTTTATTTTTATTGTTTCTTGTTATTTAATGGTTGAATTACAATAAAGTGTAATAAATAAATAAAAATATACACTAGGTACCAATTGCGAGCCTCCGATTTTTTAGGAACCACGGTTTAAAATATGTCCAACATTTCGTTTCTACAATACGTATTTAAGTATTTAATATAATACTTTAAACTTAAATTCAGGAGCTGTAACACGTTCGAGTCAAGAAACAACAGCAATTAGACTCCAATCTCCAAGTTTGCACATTCATAAAATTTGGGCTTAAGCGGTGAATGCTAATACCACAAATATTAAAACATGTTATCTTAATACTCTAATTAATGTTACTTAAGGTAAATATTTCGTTAATTTATTCATTAGCGAGACAAAGGAATGCAGGGCAGTATTACGCAGTTGTAACGTGCATTTAATAGTACCTACGTGATCACAACCCGAGGATATGGCTTATTGCAATTATTTATGCTAAATATAAATTGTTAGGCTCTGTAAGTTCAATGTCGATTAGTGTACTGTGTATTATGACGAATGAAGGTACTTCTTAGTACCTTGTAAAATTAGTATCTCTTTTTATTACACAATTGTTACGTGCATTTAATAGTACCTACGTGATCACAACCCGAGGATATGGCTTATTGCAATTATTTATGCTAAATATAAATTGTTAGGCTCTGTAAGTTCAATGTCGATTAGTGTACTGTGTATTATGACGAATGAAGGTACTTCTTAGTACCTTGTAAAATTAGTATCTCTTTGTACCATATATTCAGCAATTTATTATAGTTATACGGTTTATACTATTTCCATAAAGAATCAATTAGTAGTACACGTAGGTAAGAGGTACATAGACGCAAAATTAAGAAAAAAAATTGTATATCTACTAAACAAGAATTGAATGTGAAAGAGCCAATGAATTGGAAAAGATCAGAGACTACAATGAAAATGTACCTACAGAAGAAAGCAAACCAAACTATCTTAAATTTTTATAAAGATCCACAAACATTATAAAGACGGAGCATTAAAATCCGCAGATTTGGACACTTATTTTTGTTAAGTGGAAACTCGACTTGTGGGAACTGCATTAAGGTGATGAATTAATTTTTCTAACATTTACGGCCCTTTTCAAACCTTCGTAATTTTTATATTATTAAAGTTGTCGTGATGAAAATTCTTGACAAGAAAGTTCAATAGTAACACAATACGTCTACCGTTTTAGAAACATGATTCCATGATATTTTCTCGATAGAAAAAAAATACAAAGTTCTCATTGTTATTTTTTTTTAATCTCTGGCATCTTTAAAATAACAAACGTAAAGTTACGACTTTTTGGATATTAACTATAAAATATACAACCTATACGTCTACCGATTTAGAATTTTGAAATATGCGATGGTTTTGAAATAAAGAAGAAATACTTGAAATTAGCGCGCGACCAGCCAATATAGCGAGAGCCGCCCTGTACCTTCCTACCCCGATCGCTGCACGAGTCATTCCCGCTACGGCCGTCAGACGGGGAACTTGTGTCGCTTGCGCAATCGTAAAAAAGGGTGACAACACGATAAGACAAAATGAGACAAATGGGGACAATAAAGAAAATAAGAAGAAGAAACATAAAGGTTGGAGGAAAAAGAATGCTTACAATTGGAACAAATTAATGAAGTAAGTTGGTTTTATTTTAAATTTGATGATAATTGTAGGTATTATAGACGATGTTTGATATGTACCCCTGTTTTAAGTACATAACGAATGTGTAAGATTTTTTCATTTATAGCATAAATAATATTTTCAGAAATCCGGAATCCAGAAGGAAAATAAACCCACTGATTGTTCACAATGTGAACCCACTCCTTCGTAAGTACCTTTATTCAGTCAAAAATGTATGTTATCAACGCTCTAAGTACTGGTTTTATCGCATGATTCCATTTTTAGCAAAAAGCAACAAAGTGCAAAGAAATAAAAAATCATGGTGAACTTAGTGGAAGTATGGTGGATGTAATATGGAACAGGAGCTCATTGGAGTAGTATTATATTTAAAAAAAAATACGAAAAAATTTCAAGAATTACATTTCTTAGTAGGTGGTAGATAAGTATGTTGTATAAAGAATTTGATGTTGATATTTATTTCATTTATACTTACTACACCTGTGCGGGAAATTGCTTAGTACTAAAACAGGTTTATATTTACATAGTAATGTGAGTTTTCATTTCGAAAAATTTTGTGTAAGTATATTAAATTGAGTTTCTGGGTGATCTTGAAACACAATTGGGCCCGGAAGATGGCGCTGCAGTCACTCCTCCTAATCACATGAACCGATTTGGATGAATATTTGTGTGCACATTTCATTGTTGTGGGATGATTGGTTGATTCGTTTTCACATTAGCTAATATTATGTATTTTTGTTGTAAACTTAATTTGATGTTTATAATACATTATTATTGGTATAAATAAGCCAGTGTTCGTCTCACATTGCTGTACCTGCCTACCTACCCTACCAGGACCTAACTTTGTTCTGGCTATTTTATTTTGATTATTTGTAATGAATAATTACAATTATAATAGAGTGCAAAAAATAAATACATGCGTCAATATATTTTGTGTTTTTTTTTAAACAATTTTTTTTTTAAATATCATTCCGACCGCGGCTTTGCCCGCGTGGAATTAGATTATATCGTGAATCCTGTCTTATCCCACAGAAGTGTTCAGTTCGGATAAAAAGTATCCTATGTGTAAATCCAGGCAATTAGCTATATTTTATCAAAATTGGTAATGTAGTCTTGACGTGATTAAGTAACAACTAACAAAAAAATATACAAATTAATATCCAAAGTTTCGCATCAGTTTTACTGTATTAGTGATATCTTCCACTCTTGACTTTGACTGAGAAGAATTAGGGTTTATAACTTCTTTCAGTAATATTACCTTTCATTTCTGGGCATGATGTAATATCTACGTCAGCATCAAATTCTATCTAAATCCATTCAGTAGTCCGCGTTATTGAGTACCATTTCATTTTTTCAGAGTAACAATATTTTTTGTTATTTTAAAGATTATTTATAACCTGTATTATTTTGTAATAAAGTAAACATTACGAAATAATAATAATTATTAATAATGTCTAAGTAGTTGTTAAAAAGAAGATTATTTGTTTATAAGCAAGAAAATAAAACCAATAAATCAACAATTAAATATATGTATAACAATATTATAACTGTATGACGACTCCATACATGTTTGTCCCGAGTCGGCTAGCGGCAGCGCGGCGAGTTTGCAAGAATGACATCGCGCACACCCGCGTTCGCGATAGCGAACTAAGACTCCGCCCGCCAAGCAGTGGATTTTTTTTTGTGTATCGTCTTAACTTGATACGAGTAAATGCATACTGCAGTCCCGTTAGCGAAAAGCGAAAGGTTGGAGAGGTACAATCTTGCTTTAAAGTTGTCCCTTTGCGCGACATTCTTGACCTGTTTCAGAATTCAACAGCATAATGACTGGTGTATTGCCCTATACATTAATATAAATATATATATTAAGGACAGAAAACAAAACCGTTGGTAAAGGAGAGGCAAGAAAAATATAGATAGAGTTATTATGTTCTGCAATCAATAAATAACTTAAACTTCTATAGGTGCAATTTAAATATTTGTATTTACAGGAAAATTCGGGAAAATATCTAATAGAAAATTCTGCTAGATTTTTATTTCAACGTTTCTCACTATATCCAGGAAACAAGAAATTTAATCTTATTCTTACCTAACCTATACCAATTCTAACACCGAGACCTTACATTATCATTCCCAGTACATGCAATCGAATCCGGGATTAAGAAATTACAGCCGAACCCTGAAAATGTGTTACCTATTCCGTTTTAGTGTAGATACACATTAGGGTGATCTAATAAAACTCTTATGTGAGTAGATATGGATAACCATTAACTTGGAATCAAAAAGGGCAACTTGGTACGTAACTACCTACGTCTATAGAACCTATCTTTATAGAATATCCAAGATATTATGTGATATAATCGTTAATACGGGATATCGCCAATGTCACCGGAGCGTTTAGAACACAGAACAGTAAAGTAGATAGAAGTGTGATGTGGGCGTGGCCCACGTGTCACTAGTAAGGTAAGATCACCTAACTTGCTCTCAGTTGTGCGCAGAAAAATATTCGAGTCGGTTGTCAGCTGTCAAACCTTTTTTCCATATTTATTCATTAATTAGGACGTGTTGTTCGGTATAAAGAGTGCAAAAATGATAGCAGACGAAATAATATCAGCAATGAAGGCATTTCATACCGTCGGTAAGTCTTATTTTAATTTATTTTAATTATATTTTATGTTATAACTTCGCTTGTCGTAATTTGTCAAAATTGTATACAAATATCTAGTCAAAATGAACCTTAATCCATAAGAAATTAGTACTATTATAGATTGAACAGCAAACAAGACTTTCTGGAATATTATTGCAATAAACAAACGAATGTCGCTTTAGTGATGCTTGTGGTGCATATCGACAGTATCGATACTTTAGAAAAGACAAACATTATAAATATTAAATTTTATTTTATTTTTCCTTAGCTTTCATTTGTCTAATTTATTTATAGATTTCCCAAAGAGGCTAATTTAAAAGAGAAATGGATAAATGCAACGTGACGAGTTAACTGGATGCCGAACAGTACTAAGCGGTCTAACAAAGGCCACCGATA
This sequence comes from Colias eurytheme, assembly GCF_061535395.1. Classification (NCBI taxonomy): domain Eukaryota; kingdom Metazoa; phylum Arthropoda; class Insecta; order Lepidoptera; family Pieridae; genus Colias; species Colias eurytheme. The sequence continues at coordinate 1,438,157 of NC_142989.1, read as the reverse complement.
CATCAAACCTACAGCAGTTCCAAGATTTAAAATAATGCATATTTTCTGTTTGTATTTTGTAAATATAGATTTATACTATTCTATTCCGTTTTTTATTTAATAATAATAATATAAAAAGACGTACTTAGTAGTAATAAACATACTCCAAAATGTGACGCATTATACTATACTCATATAAAAGAAAGAAAAAAAAATACACAAAAAATATTTATTTGTGAATTATCGATAACAAGGCTGACATCCCTCAGAGCATAGCATCAGATAAATATCAAGTTAATGTCATTAATGTTGAGTGACACAAATTTCAACCTTATCTCTATGTGTTGCGTTTCAAATTTATATCTATCGAAAACTAACGCCCTCTGTTGTGGAGTAGCTGAATGTTTTCGAATTTGGAATTTCTGTGCAATGAGAAACAAAACAGCTAATATACCTAGGGATGTTATACTAAAATAAACCGTAACATGGTGCGTTAGGGTACATATTGAAATGCTGAATTTATAACCTAAGTCAGTTTTTACTCAAATTAAGCTGTCCAATCAAAGGCATAGTTTACTTGTAGTGTACTGTATAACTATCGGTTTACATGTGTGGGTTTGGCGACACTGGTTTTCATACTAATTAGACATTACAGCACTTCTATATGTTTTTACTGTTCTGTGGTTTAGAATTTCTAAGATTTCCACGATTTCCAGTACTTAACTTGCTGTGAAGTTTTATTTTGTTATTAATAATTTAATGCCTGTTTTTGTTTAAATCGGACAAAAATTTAATCATTCTGGCAATCAACTGGGCAACGACTGGGCAAAATTGTGAATTGTTGTCATATATCGTGGGGATTTAGGTTGTTTGTACCGAATACTTTTCCTGTCGTAGTCTTTAGTGATAAATTTTGCCAGATAAGGGCAAGAAGCAGTGTTTTAAGAAACATCATCTCATCAGATATATCATCAATAGTCCTAAAATTGGGAGCCCATTAAACATTTCACGTACGATACCTATGCAGTCTATTGTCTGCGTTAACATATTTATAAGAGTATATGATCCCATTCAATTAATCATTTTATTTCAGGCATGCGCAAACCCCATTCAAAGCCATGTGCATCTTGCAATGAATGGAGTAGTGATTCTAAAAATAGCTCGGGGACATTTACACGGTGTACCTCAATGGAGCCTCCCTATCTGAAATAGGGCACTGTGTCGACTGTGACGTCACAGCTACGTCAGATGGACCCCGGAAACTGGGTCATAGTTCAAACGTCCTTTGTGCACTACGCGCATCGCAATAATCGTAATTACCTGAATTTGGAATTTGTACAGCAGATAAGTCAAGATAAATTATTTTTATATGATCTTTGAGATGTACCACCTAGTATTCATTTTTGCTGTATAGTTCTAGAATTATAAACGAGCCCAGTTGTAAAAAACAATAACTTACTACCTACTAGTGCGAAATTAGAGATGAAGAGTTATTTGCTGCAAAGTTTATATACTATACTTGTAGCAAAGGATCCTGACTCCAAATTTTCACGATTTTTAAGATTTAGATTTCTGTTTGTGCCTTTCGGAATATTTCAAGGACTTGATGGGGTCAGTAGGTAGTTAAAATTTTATCAGACTTGAATGTCACACGTTGGTAATGGAATAAATATTTGCCGAAAATAACAATTTTATTCTGTGTTCTCATGACATTTAGGAACTATACAAAATTTTCCATTAAGATACGACGAAATAGACCAAATACCAATATTTATCAATGTCATAAAACAAAGATGGTGGACAAATTAAGACGTGCAGTCAATCTAATCTTTACTTAATTCCACCGCATTTCGTTCAACTTCCACAACCGAGCTCGCGACCAATTCTTGCGTGCCAAATCTTTGACAATAAGGCATCTTAAATTCGTCATCGTCTCAACAATGGCTCTCCACTCCACATTATAAAGCGAAGTCCCGACAAGCGACAAGGCATAAAGCTGCGACAAAAGCAATGAGCACTTGACTCAATAGCTAAAGTAAATTCCATTGTATCGCGGCCTGCCGAGTGGCCTTGGAGTCCGGCTAGGTGTTTGCGATAGGAGTTCTAAATGTTTAATAATTTGCTCGACAATTGGAGGACCGTGTTTCCAAATGGCCGATGAGGGACTTACGTTTCTATTTCTTTATTAACTCTTTTTCTGGGCTGTCACAGTTGCTTTATTTCAATGTACCCACATAACACAATAAAAAAATATTTGTTTTCTTAGTGATGTAAAAAAGTAATTCATATTTTAATTTGCTTACATTTCAGTCGAGCGAGTCTTGCGGTTTAATGCTGGTACTGGTAGTGAACAAAATATATAGGAATGAGTGTTCTCGTGTGAAAATGTTACACTTCAACATTTACCTAATAGCAGACAATGAAAACGATGGAAGATGGGGAAAATTACATTCAAGTGACAAATTAATACTGACCAGCCTCTGGTTAAACTCTTTCAATTTGCATATTTAAAGGCCATACAAGACCTTACAATAATTATGTACTGAGCCCTACTAAAATAATTATTTTGTTGTTATATACTTCTGACGTCGTGGATATATTGTTTTCATTAGAAATGCATTTACTACTATAATTTCATTAAAGTAGGTAATCCAAATTGTAATAGTTATAATATGGATCAGTGCACTACTCAGGAAAGGTAAGTACCATCCGTCTATTACATAAGGTTAATACTGTGAAATATGTATTAAGGTAATATAAATCTTTGCCAATAACAAATATAGATTATTGTGCAGATAATGTGTCCATAAACATTTAAATTTTATGACATTTGACGATAAGATATTTTATATTTCCTGTAACCCTAAACACAATAATAATATAAAAATTTGTGAGTACCGTTAATAGTAAAACGGCATTTTGTATCAGTCCTGTGAGGTTCAACGATTACAATTTTTTTAACGTTGTAGAAAAATGTATCAAAATAATATTAACATTTTGTAAGCATGCCTATGCCAAGAGACAATTAATAACTAATTTAATAACAATTTGTTCCTACATACAAATTTTCAATGTAATAAATTAGGTTACAATTTGATGGAATATAATATTTATTTCTATCTAAACTATAAAATGGGTAGCATGGAAATATTCTATAAATTTATTCAATATCACATTTACTTTTAAGCATTCATTAAAATATGTATTTATAGTTTACCAACTTTAAGAATATTTTTAAATAAAACATGGGAAGAATTTATCAAACAAATTAATAAATTAAGGAATGGTTGGAGATTATTCAATGAGACAAACAATACTACAAAAAATAATAATAAGTTCTTAACATTATAAATGTTAAAACCTAATTGAGATCCAATTTAAAATGCAGGTAATGCAGGGAGTATATTAATGCATTTTTAAACGAAAATATTGTAGTTTAATTCAGAAACAAAAAATATTTAAATATCAAGTTACCATAAAGATAGTGAAATAATGGATGGTGGATATAAAATATTAAGATAATTCAGGCTAATGGAAAGTGAATTATTTGAACGAAAACTAGGTCATGTTTGATTTGTAGTACATAATATTTTCTATGAATATTTTATTGTTTAAAAATCTTTCATGTTTTCAATTTGAACCGGTATACCTAGTTGATTACATAATTAAGTCTGAAGAAACCTTAAAAATATTTCTATAATTTGATGCAAATATATTTGATAAAATAACTGTACAATATTAATTAATAATATACGTAGTTTACCGAAGTAATTACTTACCTACAGAGGTTCGATGTCAATGACGAGCAGGAACGGAGCCTTTGCACATATACTAAGGTTTATTCATGAACATTAGACCGAAAATTGTAAAATTTCAATAATAACTGGAATAAAATAAGTTTTAAAATAAATTTTTAAAATAGTTTTTTGTCATGTTTTTGCATTTTAGATTTTGATTTTAGTGTCAAATTACGATTGGACTACGACGGGCGGTCAAGTCAGAAAATTAAATTGTCAGTGTTACCTTTCAGAAATATTATGTCACATAAAAATATTTTCGTAGGAAATTTATTACACAATAAAATACAAAATATAGAAAATATTAAATATTTAATAAATTTTATTTAAACAACATCATAATATATATTTTGAATATTTTTTTATAAAACTGATGAAACATCGAAAAAATTGTGAAACTGCCATCTATGTTTAACAAAGATTAACCCAAGTAAGGTGAGACAGTCCCTAAAAGATATGAACTAAGTTTATCAAAAAGTCCATAGATGGCGCTTTACTAAATATAGTTGAACTATTTTATTTTTAATTTTTTCTAAAATTTGACTGTTCTATTATTTGTAATAACATATAATTTCGCAACATCAAACTTTCTACTTGCGCAAAAATTACCAGTATATGTGTGATCGTATAAAAGTTTACTGCCAATAAAAGATACTGCGAAAAGGCAAACCAAGAGAAGAGCACAGATAGTTGGACATAAAATGGCACCAAGTTTTCCAGTTGATCGTACTGATCCAATTTCTGAATCAGTGTCGCTGCGCCTTTCAGATTCCTTTGACATGGCTGAAAATATATAAAGGAGTAAGAAAACTGAAAAAATCATAGGAAATCGCAGTAGATACCTAACCAGACTGTTCAACAATTACCTAGATAAAGTACTTAGAAAGAAATTGACAAAAAAAATATCAAAAAAGGTAGGTGGGAAAGAACTACTTACTTAATTATTTAAATTATTAACGCATAAGTGAATCCAATAAATTGTATCTAGCCTTACAGCTTCAAATCCACAGGTGTGAAACACAACAGAATTAATAATTATACATAATATATTATCTTACCTTTTAATAATAATATTTTTCTTAGTGGTTCCTCAAAGAAATCAAAGAAAGCAATTAAAACATTTTTTTTATTAAAATATTCAACAGATTTTCATAACTCTATCAAGATTGACAATATTTTTTTTTTCTTTTTCATTACCTATATACGGCTAACCCTGCGTTCACACGGTATCGCGGTTTTCTCTGAAATCGATTTTTTGCAGGATTGGGTTTAGTGGTAGGTACCAGTATTTTCTTAGAACATGAACGTGTTCAAACTTCAAGTAGTCAATTTCTTAGAGCGGCCGAACATGGGCAGCTCGAGCAGGACGCGGTACACGGACTGCTTGAGCGGTCGGTCGTTGACTGCTCGAGCTGTCGCTGCAAACCGAGCAGTTGAAGGCTTTATGCGGTTGCGACTAAATGTTTAAAGTTGACCGCGCGGTCGCGGCTTCAAGCCGTCGGCGTAAACTGCTTGAAGCGGTCCGTGTACGGCCGCCCTTACATTTATGGTAATTTTTTCACAGATTCTCTTTTAATTTCTAAACGAATATTATGCGTATCAATGTCTATGGCTTCTTTCAAGTTTCAACTGAAGTAAGAATTTAATTTACGTGGAAATAATTTAATTATTCGACATGAAAGTTCAGCTGTACGTTTTAGCGTTTTCATTTCTGACTATTCTTTGTAAGTTTTCTTTTTTTATTAATTCACGTCGACCCCGGCTTGAGGAGTGTTCCAGAAAAGGCTTCTATTATGATGAAATATTATGCTCATGAGGACATGAATATCGATTTGGTAAATAATTGGTACAATGTGATACAAAATCGTTTTACTCAAAAATACGTACATTGTATTGTATTTGTTTATTAGTGCATAAGCATGTGTGTTGTAAGCTGTGTATGTCATGATTGATTAGTTTTATGCATTCGATTATTCGATCAATAATTTTCGATGATTTTTTGGACTCATCTATTTAGGGTGGACTCTTAATTTCTAGCTAAAGCTTTGGTTTTTTCGTACTACATTATTATTGTATTTTGTTTTGTTTATAACACGTATTTAACGTGTTTTAACTTTTTAGCATAGGTAACGTCCCTTGCGAATGCTGTATTGACATATACTACTTAGGTAATGATCCTTGAGTGAGTTACCTTATCAGGCACTCAGTCAAAAATATTAAGCAGATAGCACATTGCGAGTTGCATATTTTGTTAATTTTTAATATTCGTTACAATTAACGAATATTAAAAATTAACAAAATATGCAACTCGAAAGTCAATACTTTCTTATCATTTCCTTTTATTGCAGCCACCAGAATTATACATTGATAGCAAGAAGTTGGACCTCAACATCTCGCGATATGTTTAAATTGAATCCACTACCCTACCATTGTAAAGACATCTTAAGAAGTAATTTAGCCAATAATTATATAAAAAAAATATTTATCACTCTTCTGGTGTTTTTTTTTATTATTTGACCATTTGTTCGTGTTTATTATGACCCAAGCACGGCGCGTCTTTCCAAACTATACAAGGCCAGTACGCAACGGTGTGAAACTAATCACGTATAGTTTGGAAATAACTTTTTACAAAGTTCTTCCAATCTATACAACAGCAGTACGCAAATACTCGCGTATACTTTGTAGTGAAGTAAGTAAGAATAGCGCTCCAAAACATACAGCGCCAGTACGCATGCGGACTAATCGTGTATGTTTCGGAGTAAGCGCGGCGTCTTTCCATTGCTCGTGTTTATAATATAATTGTATTGCTGTTTTGAAATCTATTATTAAAATGCATGTGTATTGTGTATAATATTATAATGCTGCGTACTGATCGTATATTTTTTGTATCGAGGATGCTTGTGTCTTCGTTCCCGACTATACTGCACGACTTACAATTGACAATAGTGCTAAAATGTAAGAATCTAATAAGTCCAGAAGAAGACGGTTGCGAGGCGACGGAGCCCCGCTTCGCGGGGCTCCTTTTTTGTGTAGTTAAAACACGAACCTAACCTAACCCATAGGTAACCCTTATATCTGTTACCTATTTATTTTTCTAAGCTTACCTAATAATATTTTTATTCCATATTTTACTGAATCAATCAAGAAGAATAAAAGTAGATAGATAAAGCTGTATAAGTCTTTGATTGCCTAATGCCTATATATTTATTATTTCTTGACGACGCGGTTGGCGCAGTGGTAAAGTAACTGCCTACTGAGCCGACGGACCCGGGTTCGATCCCCGGTCAGGGCAAATATTTGTGTGATGAACTCAATTATTTGTTCTTGGGTCTGGGTGTTATTATCTATATATGTATTTATAATATTATATTTATCGTCGCCTTGTACCCACAACACAAGCCTTAATTGAGCTTACTGTGGGACTAGGTCGATTTGTGTAATAATGTCCTATAATATTTATTTATTTATTTATTTATTATTTCGCTCAAGAGTCAAGCGTAAGTGGTGTAGTAGCTATATTTAGTTATACATATTTTGCGTACTGATCGTGTATATTTTGGAACGAAGAAGCAAGAATCCGTGTTACAAAGTATACACGACCAGTACGCAAAATTCGTGTATATATTGTAATAACAAACTTAAAAACAACATTACAAAGTATACACGAGCAGTTTCCTATGGTTGCGTTCTGGCTATGTATAGTTTGGAAATACGCAAGCACGGCAAGCTATATCTACTCTATGTACAATATACATAATAATATATCAATGTGAAATTTCAGTCGACCCCATTGTAAAATTTTTGCGTAAGAGAACAAAATATCAACAAATAGTTTGTGATGTATCTTATTTCGACTTCGCTTAAAAACGACTATGTATCTTATATCTTCTCTCTACTATATAAAAATAAGTCGGGTTTTCCTTCCTGACGCTATAACTCCAGAACGCACGAACCGATTTCCACGGTTTGGCATTCGTTGAAAAGGTCTCGGGCTCCGTGAGGTTTATAGCAAAGAAAAGGTGTCTCTGGTGGCGAAATGGAGTTCACCGGGCTTGCAAGTCATGGTTAAAAAATATACCATGAGAATGTAAATATTTGCTACCATAGCAATCTAATTAGTGGTGCTACACGCTTATAGAAATAAGAGTCGTGTATCTTATTTTGCTCGTAAGTTGTAAAATTCTGTGATGATGTAAGCATTTATTATTGAATTGAAAAAAAATATATATGTATAAGAAAACTTAAAAACTTTAACCAGGATGTGAATGAATAATATTTATAAAATTTACATATTATTTGAAATTTGAGATTTCGAAATACGATACAACGATTAGTATCATAGATAGACCTTGCCTAAATTTTCGACACAGTTCAATTTACAGAAGACTTATTAAAAAATGTTTTGCGATATGTAGTAAAATTTGTATTTATTCATAAAATTATCATACTATTGTGAAACGTTAGAATAGGTAAGTAAACCTAAAATTATATCAGTCCCTATCGCACGGTATTTTTTAAATATTTAAACTACCTTCTTATGAAAATAAATTAATAATTTCTGACAGGTTTATGTACCTATCCCGTGCCCAATTTTTCATCTGTACCTCGTTAAACATAAGTGACGTTCAAAAGCAAAAAATATGAAGTTTTAAACTTTTTAACCAACGCTTTTTTGTATTTTAATTTATACTGATATATAAAATAATTTAAAAAATCATGTCTAAAGGACAAATATTTATTGTTGCGACTTCAGGAATCATTCTGGTTTCTTTTGGAGCATTGTGTTATTTGATGACTATTGTAAATCCCAAGCCATTGAAAACAAGCCCTGAGGAAACTAGAAGATATAGTTCGGTAAGCAATTCTAATATATTGTATAAGTAAAGTAGGTAATATTATATTTTCTGTGATATAAGTTAAATCTTTCTTGTTATTTTATTAATTAGGAGAATGGATAGGAACATTATATTTTTATAGCTTCAATCTAAAAGAACAAAAATATCGTGTTTTCAAGTTTAAGTACGTTATTTCTATTTTGTTGTTTCCAATAAAATTTAAGTAATTTTATACTTTTATAACATAAACAACAATAGCGCGTCATTTCCTTTCCGTGTCCAATGCGTAGATTTCCATATATTTCTAAAAATAACTATTTATTTTTAAGGTTGACACACTTTACGTGAACGACTTCTTTCTTCCGAGCGATAATGTAGAGTATGGACTAGAAAAGGTTCCCGAAGGCTACGCGGAAATGATAAATATAACACAATACCCTATAACCAGAATAATGCCGTACGTCCAAGGTCCATCTGGAACTATAACGAAAAGAGTTATGCCTCCTGTGTTTCCTAAGATAAACTACACGAACATAATAAATAATTTCACAAGAAGTAATAATGAAACAAATGCGTATTATTCCAACAGAGGTCAGAGAAGGTCTATAAGAGATCAAAATGATATAGGAAACCATATTAACAATCCCAGTGCTTTAATTCTGAAGATTGTGGATGAAGACGGAATTCAGAAAATAGAAATTAAAGTGGGATCGAAGTCGATGAATAAGAAGAAGGCTAGAAAATATAGAAGTTCCAGTCACAAAACAAAAAGTCAACTTTCTAGGTGGAATAAAACTAATTTAGCCAACCAGAATGATACTGAAGATATTGTCATATTGGCCTCCAATGATACGATTGTCTTAAATATAATAGGTGACTCAGTTATCTTGTCCGGTGCAAATAAAGTGAAAATCGTTGATAGTGACGATAACATAAAAACTGATAATGCAACGACAAATGATACTGCATATTTTAGGAATGATATGGGTGGCGATGCAAATAATTCTATAGATGAGAAAGAGAATGTACAAATGTTTGATTTATTAAAAGTTAAGAAAGAAAATTCGATAAATAAATCGGTAGTTAATATTGATGAAAATCTAAATGAAACTGATATTTTATCAGTAAATTCGAAAAATCTTACAAATAACATATTAAATTACGAAGTTGATGACAAAAACTCTAAATCTGTTAGACGTGGAGTAAAGGATGTGAAAAATAACAATTCTGTCGTTGATCTTTTAATCCTCGAGGATTCGTTACGAGGGGCTTTGATGAATGAAAATGAACCGTTTGTGCTGAACGAAAATACTTTTAACAGCACTGAATTACGGTGAAAATGTGTGATCAAAATATATAGCCCCATATGAACAATGAACATCATTATGTGTTGTAATATTTGACTTTGATTTTGATTGTCTCAGAGCTGACCTCATTGAGGGATATGTGGCAGATGCTTTTCACAACAGTTTTATAAATTAAATAAATAGATCTTTATATAATTACAATTACATTGACAATTTTGCATATATTTGGGACAATAAGATAACTATTTCAGTTTAAAAAAAGCATTACAATTCAACTACATATTTACGGTTCTTACTCAGATGTACCTACACATAATCAATGCTTAAGAATGGGACTGTTCTGTGTTTATTGACTGATTTGTTGTGATTAACCACACCGAGTCCTCTTTTTTATTTGCGTTTTCGTTATAGTCCGGGATCCATCGCCCATTTTTGCAAGTGATTACTATCAAGCTAATTTTTCGTGAGTAGCTTTATTTTGATGAGATGCCCAATAATTTCATGTACGAAACTCTCGATTGTGGTAGCTTACAGAGGTAACAAGGATAAAAATTTTTGATTTGACGGTTCTCAAATATTTATTACGCAATTTGTAGGACAATATGTCTGTTGAATTATATAAGTATTAAATAAGTGAAAATAAAAAAATCAGCTGGTTAGTAATCATTTATGATGACTTCGTTATCGATACACATTGGAAAGGGGGACTCTTTGATCAAACCATAGATTTTGTAGGACAAATATTTTCTCGAATAATTTAGATAATTATCTTGAGATTGAACAAAAAAAAACATTCAGTTAGTAATTAATATTTGAGAACCATCAAATCAAAATATTTTATCCTTGTTTCCTCTGTTAGCTACCACAATCGAGAGTTTCGTACATGAAATTATTGGGCATCTCATCAAAATAAAGCTACTCACGAAAAATTAGCTTGATAGTAATCACTTGCAAAAATGGGCGATGGATCCCGGACTATTAGATACCTCTCAATTCAGCTTTTTACTGTAGTACAAAAACAATTTTCGTCATATCCCATAATTCCAACAATGTGCATGTTGTTGTTGTGCAACTGTTTATTTGGCCTACGGCACCGAAACACATCAAATTTACATATTAAAAGAGCAGTAGTCATCTAAAAGACATGATGTCATCATTAGAACATCATGTTATATTTTATGCATAATTAGGCTTATCCAGTTATTTATTGTAACTAATGTCAGTTGCCACTATTTCTACTTTACCTTTAACGGCATTCAAACACATTAAACTGTCGCTAGTGTTTCAAATAAGACCTAATTTACAAATGTGGACCTAAAATATATATCAGTTGATTAATCTAGAGCAGAGTTTGGTATCTAATTAATTTTTAAGCACCTGCCCCTTATAAAAACAATTTTGATTGATTGGTTGTTGAATTAAGGGGGCGCATAAAGCAAAATAACAAATCTTCTATTAGATGATACGTGTAATATGCAAGACCAAATCTAAAAAATAAAATATATATCAAACTAGATGATATGTTCAACGATTCTGTTTAATCAAAAACATAAAATATTAAAATTTACTCGATAAAAAAAAATCACCAAGTTAGCTCTAATTTTCACACTTTTACGTTTTCTACTTGACATGGTAATACTTATTATGATTTTTTTTTCATAAACAATTATATTAAAACATTTGCAAGATATTTGTCAGAGCATTTTGTGTAATTACTTTTAGTTTTGGTTTTATCTGCGATAAACCACTTTTGGCGCTCTTTTTTTCTCGAGATAAACGTTTGATTTTGTCACGATAAAAGTTTATATATTTTATTTTTTAGATTTGGTCTTGCATATTACACGTATCATCTAATAGAAGATTGGTTATTTTGCTTTATGCGCCCCCTTAAGAAACGCATGGCCTTTACTGTTACTACGCAGAAATTAGTTTTTATAGGTACTAACTAGTCCTTGCTTTTCTCTGGTTTGTGTTATGAAAGTTTTATATGAGTATTGATCTATACTAGGTTCTAATAAACTTGAAACTTTTCATTTAAAAGTAAATTTACCGTTTATTTAAAGTTAATTAGGTATACAATATGTGTTCCTCATAATCTGTGTATTCCAATCTAAGTGTAGAAATCAAAAAGAAAAGAAGACGGCTGTATGATTATATGCCATTAGTAGAGGAGTTCTAAAGGTATGCCTCTGTGCACTTGTCAATTAAAATTTGCTTTACATACAAAAATTGCCAGGTGAACACGAAGTGAAACACAACAAAGTTTAAAATAGTAGTACCTAATATTGGTATCATGAGCCATAAGGAACTGATAATGGAATATTTTTTATATGTAGGTACGTCATTGGTCGATTTTTGCGGTTATGGTTAATAATTAACGTTTATTCAATCGTAATACTAAGTAATAGAAAAAAAACTGCACTTGTTTACTTGTTTAGTTGTTCAATGTATATTGGGAGTTACCACGTGATTTCCGCTGCGTACGCGCTGTGAGCCAAACGGATATACGTAGGTATGATTTTTTTTGTGTTTAAACTATCAACCTAATTACCAGGAGCTATTTCTACTCTTATAATTTACAATTTATGTAACAGATTAACTCTAAATCCCAATATAAAATAAGAGAAAGGTAGGTCGACCAAAGCGAAAAGTACCTGTATAGTCCATTGAATGAATCCCTCCAAGGGGGGTCTAGAGTGCGTGAGTTAGTAACGTAAGATGTTTCTTCGGAAACATGTCAAGAGTCCCTAGGTAATATACATACTAAAACCCCGGGCCACTAGGAGGAGCCCCGGAGTGGGGGGAGGGGGGAAATGGGTCCATTTTTTCATTTTTCGCTTAAATCTCAAAAACGGTACATGTTAGAGAAAAACTTTCAAGGAAAAGTTGAAAGGCCATAAAATTATCTACAAGTTGTACCTGAATCATTTTTTCCTATATCCTACCGTTTCTGAGTTATACGCAGTAAAACATGATTTTGGCTCAAACAATTTCCACATCAATCGATCAAAAAATATTTCTTTCTTCCAAAAAACTCAAATGTGCAACTTGTGACCAGTACTGATAGATTGCTCTTAATTAGTTCTATAATTGGTAAAATAAATACATTCCTCCATGGAAGCCTTTAGGAGGAATCGATTGTCAAAATATTAAATTAGGGCAGTTTGAGTTACTGAACTTGATCTTTTTATTTTTTTCTTCCAAAAAACTCAAAAGTGCAACTTGTGACCGGTACAGATAGATTGCTCATAATTAGGTCTATCATTGCTAAAAATACCACATTCCACCATGGAGGCGTTTACGGGGAATTGAATTTTATCAGGGTAGTTACGATACATGAACTTTTTATTTTTTTTTCTTCCAAAAAGCTCAAAAGTGCAACTTGTGACCGGTACAAATAGATTGCTCATAATTAGGTCTATCATTGATAAAAATACCAGATTCCACCATAGAGGCGTTTACGGGGAATTGAATTTTATTAGGGTAGTTAGTTAAAAAGTTCATGTATCGTAACTACCCTAATAAAATTCAATACCTCCTAAACGCCTCCATGGTGGAATCTGGTTTTTTTTATCAATGATAAACCTAATTATGAGCAATCTATCGGTACCGGTCACTAGTTGCACTTTTGAGTTTTTTTGGAAGAAAAAAAATAAAAAGTTCAAGTATCGTATCTACCCTAATAAAATTCAATTCCCCGTAAACGCCTCCGTGGTGGAATCTAGTATTTTTGTCAATGATAGACCTAATTATGAACAATCTATCTGTACCGGTCACAAGTTGCACTTTTGAGTTTTTTGAAAGAAAAAAATAAAAAGATCAAGTTCAGTAACTCAAACTACTCTAATATAATATTTTGACAATCGATTCCTCCTAAAGGCTTCCATGGAGGAATGTGTTTATTTTACCAATTATAGACCTAATTAAGAGCAATCTATCAATACCGGTCACAAGTTGCACTTTTGAGTTTTTTGGAAGAAAAAAATAAAAAGATAAAGTTCAGTAACTCAAACTACCCTAATATAGTATTTTGACAATCGATTCCTCCTAAAGGCTTCCATGGAGGAATGTGTTTATTTTACCAATTATAGACCTAATTAAGAGCAATCTATCAGTATCGGTCACAAGTTGCACTTTTGAGTTTTTTTGGAGAAAAAAAAAAAAAGTTCAAGTATCTTAACTACCCTAATAAAATTCAATTCCCCGTAAACGCCTCCGTGGTGGAATCTGGTATTTTTATCAATGATAGACCCAATTATGAGCAATCTATCTGTACCGGTCACAAGTTGCACTTTTGAGCTTTTTGGAAGAAAAAAATAAAAAGATCAAGTTCAGTAACTCAAACTACCATAATATAATATTTTGACAATCGATTCCTCCTAAAGACTTCCATGGAGGAATCTGTTTATTTTACCAATTATAGACCTAATTAAGAGCAATCTATCAGTACCGGTCACAAGTTGCACATTTTAGTTTTTTGGAAGAAAGAAATATTTTTTGATCGATTGATGTGGAAATTGTTTGAGCCAAAATCATGTTTTACTGCGTATAACTCAGAAACGGTAGGATATAGGAAAAAATGATTCAGGTACAACTTGTAGATAATTTTATGGCCTTTCAACTTTTCCTTGAAAGTTTTTCTCTAACATGTACCGTTTTTGAGATTTAAGCGAAAAATGAAAAAATGGACCCATTTCCCCCCTCCCCCCACTCCGGGGCTCCTCCTAGTGGCCCGGGGTTTTAGTATGTTTATTACCTAGGGACTCTTGACATGTTTCCGAAGAAACATCTTACGTTACTAACTCACGCACTCTAGAACTTTTTATTCAATGGACTAGTATTACTGATTGTTTTTTAATTATTTCGAAATTGAAACCAAAGGTCAACACAGAGCTACTGTTATTAAAATTTAATATATGAACAGTCAAATTTGAGTAAATCCAGACAAAGACTTCTTAAAGTCGAAACAAAGTGAACGTCGGCGAGGCGAGGTAGGTGATCGAAAGCATTCCCACGTGCTGGCCTGCCTTGGACGGCCTTGCCGTTTTACTTTTGCTCGCTACAGTACATTCGACTGTTGTAATTACACAAGATTTTTTATGTTAGACTTGACATGGACTTGACGAACGAGCTGCAGGGTTAGAATGTCACTGTCACACAAACGCACGAACGATCATCATCATCATCCCATATACGTTTCCACTGCTGGGACACGGGTCTCTTATGAGGGTAGGGAACGATCCTTTCGCTTAAAATTCGCCAATTGGTATTGCTTGGTATTGCAATAACATTATTTCATATTTTTTGTAAGCGCGTGGGTATCATAACTAATAACAATAATAAAGATCCAGTCTAGCAAGTTTAGAGCTCTTGCTAGTAGATATAAGTCAATAATTATTGGAAAAGAAAAGAAAAGATTGGTGGTTTAATTGCACCTATGATCTGCTCTATAGACATTTTCTTACTATTAAGTATAGAAATAACAAAACACTCAAATAGAAAGAATCTAATATATCTTAATACTATTATAAAGGCGAAAGTTTGTAAGGATGTATGGATGTATGGATGTATGGATGTATGGATGTATGGATGTATGGATGTATGGATGTTTGTTACTCTTTCACGTAAAAACTACTGAACCGATTACAATGAAATTTAGCACACATATAGAGGGTAACTTGGATTAACACATAGGATAGTTTTTATCCCGGAAATCCCACGGGAACGGGAACTATGCGGGTTTTCCTTTGCAAACGCGGGCGAAGCCGCGGGCGGAAATCTAGTATTACATATTACTAATTTATATTACTAATTTGTAAGGATGTATGGATGTATGGATGTATAGATGTATGGATGTTTGTTACTCTTTCACGTAAAAACTACTGAACCGATTACAATGAAATTTAGCACACTTATAAAGGGGAAACTTGGATTAACACATAGGATAGTTTTTATCCCGGAAATCCCACGGGAACGGGAACTATGCGGGTTTTCCTTTGCAAACGCGGGCGAAGCCGCGGGCGGAAATCTAGTAAATAAATAATGCACTCTTATTCGTTGAAGCGAGTGTATTGCATGTAACTAGCATTGTAAAATGAGTGTGGCGACCCCGTTTCTCAATTGAACACTTTTTGATCTTGTTAGTTTTGAAGCCGTTGCGTCTTTGTCTGTTTATTTTGCTAATTTGGTATTCCATCTCTATTTTATACAGCAAGGGTAATAAGGTAACAAATAAGGAAAGAAAGGAGATAACATTTGGATTTTTAAATCGTTTGGTAAGTATATGAAAGGGAAATATTAAAATGAAATGCATTTATTTTTGCATAGTGGAGATATAATTTTGGCATACATAATACATATTGTTTATTTGATATTAATCAATACTCGTCTTAATAATCTTTATAAATTAACATCATCACTCCTTTAAAAATTATTTCATTAATAATAATCAGCTTCTAGCTGCGGCTTCCATTCCAGTGTTGACATAAACAAGTAACTAGCATAAGTCTATTTTCTACAAAAAAAAAATCTCGAAAATTTCTTCGAAATCGGTTCAGTTGTTTTTACAAATAAACATACAAAGTTACTTCAATTTCATTCTATGATCCATGGAAGATAATTCCTTAAGAAAATCTGTAGTCCGCAATACCTATCTGAAAAAGAAAATACGATAAAAATAAAATATTCTTCTATAAATAAACTTGTAACTAGGTTTGTCTGTGTTAGGTCTTTCGAATAAAGTAATAATTATTCAGGCGTCGTACACAATTTATCAGCAAAAAAGGTATCTTTTTATTTCCACCTTGAATTTTAATATTTCTGTCGGTTTCCTAACCAGAAGGCTAATTAGTTTTTCACCAAATTGTGAAAAGGTCGACTTTACAGTTTTTATGAAATTATTGGGCTAATTTTAGATATCTTGGTGATTATATAACTGATATCTTGAATATTATTATAATTAATCTTATTAGTGTTATGATAAGTGTGACTTGGATTACGTCGAGTCCTTGGTTCATGTTTTTTTTTTATTATATGATAGGGAAGCGCTTGACCACGATCTCGCCTGATGGTAAGCTGAGATGTGGCCTAAGATGGAGCGCGCTTCCCTAGAAGGTACCCGTTCACTTTTCGCTTGAAGACCCCAAATGTAATTGGATTGTGTAAATGTAATTGGAATACCTTAGAGGATCGAATTTTCTTGGGATAAAAGCAATGAGTTTGCTCCCAGTGCAATATTTTACAAAATCATCATGTTACGAATATACCTTACAAATACATACTATAGCTTTGAAATTAGCCACCAAATTCGACCAGTTGATGAAATGATAACTATATTATGAGTAATAACTATCTAGACTAGTCCTACCCTATGGGAATTAAATGAGTACGTCCAAGCAATTTTATATGGACATTTATTTACTGGGACAAAATTATTTATATGACTTATATTAATAACATTAATATTCAACGACTCAACGTGGTTATGTTTTGTAATAGATTCCGAACATAGTAACATATCGTATATTATTAAAATTAAATACCAAGTAAACGTTTTTGGTACTAGGTAAGTAGGTACCTCAGGTAAGTACTTTAGGCCCGCGACTTTGACATTAGTATGATAGGTATTATAAAATTCAACGGTGAGTGAGTTACTTGCTGTGTGGTTTTAGACTACACAATGATTTCATCATTACAAAAAGACATTCGAATATATTTACTTATATCCATCAAAAAGGTTTTGGTTCAAACCGCATTTAGCCGGTTACATCAAGTCTGTGTTTCTGAAAAATTCGTGCAGAAAGAATATAAATAGACATTATAAATATTAGCTTGGCAAAATCAAATCATCATAAAGTGCCTTTGAACAGCCAATAGAGGCGGTATATCAAAGTAAACCGAGCTTTTTGCTTTTAAAAGAAACTTTTTCAATCTACTGAACGCCGACGCACTTGAGAGACATTAGCAGTCGTGGATTCTGGATATTGTTGTAAAAATAGTGAATAATAATGTAAATTGTGTATTAAAAATAGATAATATTAAAGAGAGCTTTTAGATAACTAGACTGTGTATGATAAAATTGTACTTACATGTAAGTTAAATAATAAATACAATATAAGTAGGTATTAACTATTAATATTCAAAAAAGATTGTCTTTATCGCATTTGTGTTATGTTATCACAAATAATATTATTAATAATATAATAACATTATTTTGTTTAACTCAAAATGTCACAAAAATTTTGGACTTTTAATTCGCATACTTTGACCATGCTTTTAACTTAACTGCTGTATACTTAATATACTTACCTGCCAACACAAGATCATTTGACTGCTAGAGAGCATATCCAATTCGTATTTTCTATTCAAATTTCTCGCACTATTCAATCAAAAGTTATTTATAAATAGATAAAGTCACGATCAAGCCTTCGAAGGCATATGTCTCATACATCGAACAAAAAAGTCGTCCGTCCATTCCGAGCCTAACAACACGCGAATCAAAGCTGACAGATCTTATCTGTTTACATAATACTTACTCGTTTTATGTCATAGATAAAGTGCATTAAGAACCTACTTGTGGCAGTTCTGATAATGTATTGTACAGTTATAATCTGGCAATTTGTCCAGCTAATAAACATGGATAATCTAGGTTAATTTATATGGTTCCGTACAAAGTTTCGGTAAGATTTAATGTCCTGTGAGGAACAAAGTTTTGGGATGTTTATTACTGAGGGCTACCCAGGTCAGGTCTTTCGCAGAAAGTAAATGTTTTGTCACCTAGGTTGGTAGGAGCTTAATTCACAGGTTTTTTTCTACTTAGTCTATGGTATACCAATTAAATAAAGGACGATTCCACGATGTTGTTGTAACTAGGTAAATAAAATTGAAATAGATATAAAAAATGTATGTTATAAAATATGGGTTTCTGATCATCATTAGTCACATAACTTAAATTATTTGGATAAATTACGAGTTGGCGTGGTTTTCGTAGGAATTAAAAGAATAATTCAACTTTAATTTACGGTGTTGCAATACTTGCATTATTAATTATTACGACTTGTGGTTTTTATCAACATAGCCATTGCACAGTTGTATGGTCTAGAAATAGAACTGTATCTTGATGAATACAAGTGGATATTCATATTTTTATGCTTTCCTTGATTTTTTCAGTTCACTAACCGTACGGCTTAATACGCTTATCCTCCCCTTGGAAGAGGACTTATATAATAATTTTCTCACCTACAGCGAAGGCACACGCCCTTTATCAGGCCCAGTATTAAGAACAATTCATTATAATATTATTCATGAATAGTACAAATAGCGTGCTTATTCAGTTCTAAATTCCACACTTTTCTAAACCAGATAAATAGAACCATCATATTTTGCATTGTACAAATAGCGAGCTAATTCCTTTTCTGAACGTCTGACCAGAATAGAACAATTATTACGCGTAGTACAAATAGCTAATTCAGTTTTAAGATCAATCGTCAATATTGGTCTCCAATACGATTACTATAATCTCACAGGTCAGGATGCGTGTCGATAACCGTGGACGTCATGAGGGCATACTTCAGTCGTTGCCCTGCATTTTGTTATTGCTTTCTTTATGTTTACGATTCATTGGTTAGATAGTTTGCAACCTGGTGCCACTTGTATGCAGCTTTGTGAAGGTTAAAGTGGGGTGATTCTGTTACGAATGGAGAAAATATGACTTAAAAAATAGATGTTGTTTTGTTGTGTTATGAGCTTAGGTTAATCATAAACTTACTTAAAAAATATAATTAGGTACTTTTACAAAATTTGGAAATAATGTTAATTTTGTAGTAGTTAGATAAATATTAAAATATTAAATAATTAAAGGCGAGCGAAGCTAAATGCTTGAAGCGATTTTTTTTTGTAGCAAACATACAAACTGTTCTTATTTATATAAATACTGTTCATTATCATTCATAATGTAATTACTACTTAATTAGTTGAAGATTATACGATCTAAAACAATTCTTAGGAACTTGCTTCACCACGTGCGAATAAGCGACAGTCGGGCGACTATTTTTCGACTATTTGTGTAGTTTATACGGAGAATGTCACAGATTGTCGCATGTACGCAAAAGAAAAGATTTTTTTACTATGACCCAAATAATTGAAAAATCTACATCATAATCGAAAAACTGTTAAAGTTGATATTTAAAGTAATAGTGATATTTAAAGTTTTAACAGTTGATATTTTGATTTATTCAGCACGAAAGTGATGAACCAGTCGCATTTAATATGTTGAGTAATTACATTTAGATATCTCATAGGGCTGCCAATAATACCATCGTAAAAATCACTCAATGAGTCAATGATAACAAATAAAAATTTTTATGGAAGCAAGCCACCACCGCGTATTAACACAAAAAAAATTGGTGGTGTGGTAGCCTGGTAGGCCAGAACTTATGTTCTATTTGTGATTACAAGTAATAAGTACCTATACCTAGATGGTTCCTTTTGTTCCTTCTTTTAACTTTACTGTGTAAAATATTGCCAGTCACAAAAATGAGGTAACAAATCGTGGCATTATACAGGGTGTCCCACTATTGGTATACTAAGCGCGAAGGAACTTGTAGTTTTGCATACACTGATCACGTAAAAAATACTTAAAAAAAAAATTACGTCCAAAATTTTTTGCTAAATTTTTCCTGAAAATCCATGTTTTCTTCTCTAGCTTCGCGCAGCCGGCATATACCGCTTCTCTTATATGAGCATTTTATCTATGAAAACATAATCTTAAACGATAGCTCACGTGCTGGTGGCAAAGTTGGGCGGCTCGCTTGTTATGGGTTGTGTGGGAGTTTTAAGAATTCATCTATTAGAAAAAAAAAATGAATCTGGAATTTTTTAATTATTTTTTACGTACCTCCTTTGAGCTTAGTATACCAACAGTGGGACACCCTGTATAAAACGCTGTAGCATCCTCGCTCCTCGCTTATCGCCTCCCATGTGCCACCAGCCTGAAGCTGTTATCGAGCCTCGTGTTATTAGTAGTATAAATTATCATTAACAAAGTTTTCTGTCAAAAGGTCATTACTGCATGTTGACAACAGATCGGTTAATAATGCACTATTATTATATCTGATTGCAATTATGTATACACGCGTGCTTAATTCGTTGACCGTTGAATTTGTTTGTTAATATACATAAAAGATAAGCGGGATGATAAGGGCTTTAGATTAATATTAGTTTATAATTATCGATTAAAAAAGATGGGATGACGACATTAGACAGGTAGCGGGTACAACCTGGGGTAGAGTGGCCTTAGTGAGACCCGAATGGAAGAGATTGGAGGAGGCCTTTGCCAACTGGCAAACGGACACGCAAAAATGGGTCAAACCGAGCATATATAACTACACACATATGTAAAGTCCGAACAAAGGCTAATAATAAAATAATAATAAATAATTATCGAGGCGTTTTCTGTTTTAATGTTCAACTGAACACCACAACTGAACACCATCAGAAGAACCGTGGTGATTTTCTGAATGCTTTGAAAAAAATTCCGTATTTATTTCCGTAAGTCATAATTAATTTACCTCTGTTATAAACTATATCTATACTAATATTATAAAGCTGAAGAGTTTGTTTGTTTATTTGAACGCGCTAATCACGGGAACTACTGGTCCGATTTGAAAAATGATTTCGGTGTTAGATAGATCATTTATCGAGGAAGGCTATAATATCATCACGCTACGATCAACAGCTAGTCATATATAAAATCCTCTATAAAATAGTTAATTTCAAAACAAAACACGCTGAAACAAGAATAATTTGACCAGAAATTTCCAGAATATGCGGTCATTTTGAAAGCGAACATTGAACCTGAACTGAAAAACACGCCTTAAAATATGGAATAAATGTTCCAGATTTTAGAATTACATTTCTTTTACGGTTATACGTGAACTAGGGTGTCTATGTTTATGCCTAAGTATACTTAGATAATTTCTTAGTAACGATAGTAATTTTTTTTTATATTTATATTTAGGTATGTAAAAATATAAAAAGTGAATATTTTACGAAAAAAAGCTCGCCTCTAAAATAATTTTTAAAACATAAAAGCAATGTACATAATGTTTTTTATAACATAAAGGCGCACTATAGCTCTCAGGTGTCACTATATAGTCTTCTACATTTAGTAAAATCTAAACTAGAGAAACAGAGTATACGTTTTCAGGCAGCAGTACGCAGAATGATGAATGGGACCAGTGGTAAGTAGAGTCTGAGGGTAGCATTCAAGTAGTAATATATACAAAATCTTGAGCTTTATTATATATTTTTTAATTCTAAAATACCTCATGTGAAAGGCCAGATATACAGAATCGAGATACGAATTGAGTTATTCCAATTCATTAAATAAATTCAGTCTCGCTCCTGCAAAAACCATGGTTACAACAAATCCGAGCTTTTAAAATAGGCCAAAATAAGCATTTGATAACAAAATCAGCGAGAACGTTATCAATATATGTATTTGTTTCTGTATGTGTGTGTCAACATTAATGAAGTGACTCGATTTATATTGGCGCCGTGTGGCAATTATGAAGAAATTAGTATTTTTAAACGTAATTGATACTATATTTCATTATAACTTAAAGTGACTGATTTATTGCTAATGCAGGTCTTGTATCTGGCATTGCAATTTATTAATTATAACTATGTGTGTTTTATTCGCAATTATAAACAGATAGTTAATAGGAATGGTTGAGAATAATCTCTCTGGATTTAGTCTCTTATAGCATGTTCTCTTTACACTATGCTTATAGTCTATAGATCGGTACAAATTAGTAGGAAAAACTGTAGTTGGAACTCATTTTTTTTTAAAGGAAATCATTATGAACAGGCATTTTGTCTTATTTTTGTAAACTTGATTGAAAGTTATGGTTTATTTCAGGTCAAAATGTATGCGTTTACATCTATACCAAAATGTCAGATAAATCGCTTCCGTATGTACATCAAATATTTTTAGCTATTCTAAAAATATTTCTTATATCTTTCCTCAACATTCATGTAAATGTGTTTACATGAGGGCATCATGGGCTTATAGGAAATAATATTCCGTTCCGTTTCGTTCCAGCCTTTTAAGACGTCCACTGCAGGACATAGGCCTCCCCCAAAGATAATAATATTATGATTTAAAATTATAAGGATCATTTTTACATTATTGCAGACGATAGTCTTCTACTTAATTTCCCTTCAACATCGATTAGTGAAACCAAAACTATCAACGTCAAACGTGTCTGTCTATAATAATAATTAAGAGCACCGCATAATTCCGAAGCCTTTTGCTTAGATACAGAATTAAGGGTTACAGTATAGGTAAATGTACCAGTATGGTAAATGCATGCTTGTATCTAGAGCACACCGTTAACGACAGATGTATATTAAATGCTTACGAAATGTGATTTGACGTCAGTCCTTGGTAAGGCTGAATTCACACAAGCTTCGTGTAATTTTTTTTTCATTTTTCCAGATTTTTTTGTAGCAGAGTAAGCAAAGAGACAGGTGGACGAATAATTTTGTGTTTCATATATTTAGAAATCGAAAAGTTTTATTATGGATTATTTTCGTAATTTTTCGCACTTTGCTCATAAATAATATGTATGTAGCCCGCGGCTTGACCCGCATTTTCACAGAAAACCCCGCATGTGTTAATCCAAGTTACCATCTATATGTGTGCTAAATTTCATTGTAATGTCTATATGTACTCGAAACATCAGAGTTACACATATTATCTAAAAACGTATACAGGGTGTCCCGCTATTGGTATACTAAGCGCGAAGGAACTTGTAGTTTTGCATACACTGATCACGTAAAAAATACTTAAAAAAAAAATTACGTCCAAAATTTTTTGCTAAATTTTTCCTGAAAATCCATGTTTTCTTCTCTAGCTTCGCGCAGCCGGCATATACCGCTTCTCTTATATGAGCATTTTATCTATGAAAACATAATCTTAAACGATAGCTCACGTGCTGGTGGCAAAGTTGGGCGGCTCGCTTGTTATGGGTGTACACATAGAGTTTTAAGAATTCATCTATTTGAAAAAAAAAATGAATCTGGAATTTTTTAATTATTTTTTACGTACTCAGCGTATGCAAAACTATAACCTCCTTTGAGCTTAGTATACCAACAGTGGGACACCCTGTATATTGAATGTTTCCAATTACTCATTTAAACTATTCAACTTTTCAGATCAGTTATTCATACTGTAAACATATAAAACTCTCATTTATCTCGTAGTTTCTAATCGAGTTTTGTGGACTGTGCTCTTGAAAAACAGAATTCGGATCTTGTGTACAGAAACAAAGTTCTGATTGCTTGTAAACTTGGACTGCAACCGCTGTAACGGCTAGCTTTCTTGAAGTTCTTCCAACCAGCAATTGGAATCTTATTTTACGTTTATATCTTTCTGTAACATCGTGTATCTATCTATATTAAGATTAATATTAGAAAGAAACAATTGTGTTTTTGTATGTATGTTTTTAATATTTTCACACAAAGACTACTCGACCGATTTTCAAAATTCTTTCACCAGCAGAAAGCTACATCTGTCCTGAGTCACATAGACTATATTTTATTACATATTTATCCGGGTCAGCCCGGGCGGAGGCTGGACGAGCGGCTCGTGTTAGTTACCACAAAAAAAGTCGTGATAGGTACTTCTAACTCACTAATTACTGAACGGATTTATATTTGGATTGTTCAATGTTTCTCTAATAACTTTTTAAAAATAGTCAGTATTTAATAGAACACATGAGACATTTTGACTATCAAATGTTACGCGTTTTAAACAAAGTATGCAATAAGGTTAGTAGGTACATATTAAAAATGACTCACTATCAAATTATTTTGTAGTTTTTGTTCGATGTAATTTCGATATAAATGTTAATAGTAAAAATATAAATTTGTACTAAATTAATGGGCATTTTAAGCGCTAAACTAAACGTAATATAATCGGTAAATAATTCATGAATCTTTCTCTCATAGCTTGTCTCATAGTGATGAGACTTTTAGTGAAATGGATTTAATTAAACTAGGAAAATTATTAATAGCCTTTCTTAGACTGCGTTATTATGAAACAAGCTTTATTATTAACGGATTAACTTATTCAAATCGTATGTTACATGATTCGCCAATATTTTAATTAGTCGTTAAGGAATATTGATAGCTCTCGCCTTCACAGCCTGTCTATGGCGTGATCTGCTTATGCCGGTGTAAAAACTTAAATATTTTTATAGAGCTAGTTTGAATGTTTGACACTCAATGTCTTTTCATTCAGTAGTTGTGTCCTTTCTGGCTTAATTAGATGCAAATTGATGTTACGTAACTTGTGTTTATAAGAAGCTTGTTTTTGTTTGTAGGTAGTGTACAGCTATAGTTCTTTTGATGGAATCTTTTGGGGGGCGCTAATGCTCGCGTCCGTAGGTGTTAACACTTGATTCCCTACACGTGCCCCCTGGGTTGTGCAAAACGAGCATTCTTATTCTGGTGGGAGACTTTATGTCGTGGCTAGTTACCACCCACCTGACGACGCCATGCCGCCAAGCGATGATGTTCACAGCGTTGTCGTGTTCCGGTGTGAGGTCTGGTGAAACCATTTGGGATGATAAATGTATTGGATAATTTGCTTTACGTCTATGAGTCGAATCCAGTGGCATAGTATTTCGTCGCCGGGTGTCTAGATGTGGAGGGTAGCGGGATCCGAAGAAACGGTTAACCGCTGGCCGACCGCAGGTTGTAGGGGGCCCAATTAGCGGGTTAGCCACCCGTGAAAGGCTGCCCCGCCGCCTGTGTATAATCCTGAGTTGGCTCCAACGTGCCGGTTGGCGACCGGACGAGAGGACCCGTTGGCGATATTCAGGGGGTTTCGGGCGTCCCCGCAGTCTCCAATCTAGACTCCCATAAGTGTACAAATCTTTGCTCACTTAGGAGGCTCTATTCGTGAAGCCTAATCCAATTACTATTTATCTCCCCGCCTATTCTTCGTCCATTCCAAATAAAAACATGAAAAAGGTCCATAAAAGTAGTAAGTTTTCTCAGCGGCTGCACATCCTCTCTTTAACAGTGCACCTCTCAAATATTCGAGGTCTGCACTCCAATCTCACCGCTGTCCACCACCATCTCGAGACAGAAAAGCCTCACTTACTATTTCTCACGGAGACTCAGATCAAGTGTCCTGCTGACGCGACATACCTCATGTACCCCGGTTATGCTCTTGAATACAACTTTCAGCCCAAGGCAGGCACATGTGTTTATGTCCGCGATGACATTTGCCTATTGCGTCTCCGTCACCTTGAAGAACCCAGTTTCTCTGTCCTATGGGCCCTCGTCGATACAGGCTGTGAAAAAATTGTGTATGCATGTGCTTACCGATCGCATAGCGGAAATTCTGAGACAACTCGTCTATTCAATTACCTCAGTGAAGCAGCAGACCGCACACAGGAACTATACCCTACAGCCCAACTCGTCTTTTTGGGAGATTTTAATGCGTGTCATGCAGACTGGCTATACCCATTCCAGAAGACTGACCATGCTGGAAAAGAGACGTTTAACTTCGCCACATCTTTCAACCTTTACCAGCTGGTAAATGAAGCTACTCGGGTCCCGGATATTGAAGACCACACAGCTAATTGTCTTGACCTTTTTCTGACAACTGAACCAGACCGATATGTGGTTGCGGTTTCCGCTCCACTGGGATCATCCGACCACTGTCTGGTTAAGTCAGTGTCGACATATTCTCCTCCAGACAGCACTATAAGAGGAAGAAAAAGAATATGGAGATACAAGTCAGCTGATTGGGACGAGATGCGTCACTTTTTTGCATCATATCCCTGGCGGCAAGTATGTTTCTCCTCCACCGACCCATCGAAAGTTGCAGACGATGTTGCCGACGTTATCCGTCAGGGAATGGAATATTACATTCCATTCTCTGACGTTCTCGCGGTTGACAAAGCTAGACCATGGTTTAATAAGGAATGTAGGCAAGCTGATCATGTTAAACAGAACGCCTTCAAAGCATGGGTCGATGCTCGAACTCGCAAATTACCCGATGTTGGTGCTAAAAAGAGATCCTTCAATAGAGCGGCCAAGTCATGCAAAAAAGTTTTGAAAAAAGCTCGACATGAACATATCCGTCGGACAGGTGAAAAGCTTGCAAAATATCCACCCGGTAGCAAAGCTTTTTGGTCTCTAGCAAAAGCTATTGAGTCTAACTTCTCTCAGTCTTCACTTCCACCACTCTTGAAACCCGACGGTAACCTGGCTCATACAGCAAAAGAGAAAGCCGATGTTCTGGCCTCACTGTTTGCTAATAATTCTCATCTCGACGATACCAATTTAAGTCCACCGATAATACCCCACCGTGGCTCACACATGTCAAAAATTCGTATTACCAACAAAGAAGTATTAAAAATTATGAAAAATCTTGATGTGAATAAAGCCAGTGGGCCCGACGGGATTCCTGCAGTGGTTTTGAAGACCTGTGCACCCGAGTTGTCTCCTATTCTGACACGCCTATTTCGCCTTTCCCTTTCGTCTGGAATTGTACCTAAGGCTTGGAAGCTTGCCAACGTGCAGCCAGTGCCTAAGAAGGGATGTCGTGCTGATCCGTGCAATTACCGTCCGATTTCAATCACGTCCTTACTATGTAAGATTATGGAACGTGCATTGAACTATCGACTTCTCGCGTACCTAGAGGCCAACGATCTACTGAACGATCGGCAATACGGTTTTCGCCCTAAAAGATCAACTGGCGACCTTCTAGTACACGCCACGCACCTATGGGGAGAAGCCATTGAGAACCATGGTGAAGCATTAGCTGTATTATTGGATATCTCAAAAGCCTTCGACAAGGTTTGGCACGAATCCCTTCTAAGCAAGCTCCCTTCTTACGGCTTACCTCCAGTCCTCATAGCTTGGATAGCCGACTTCTTGAGGGAACGATCTATTCGGGTAGTCATCGACGGCTGCTCGTCTAATAAATTGGCAATCAACGCCGGCGTACCTCAGGGGTCTGTTCTCTCCGCAACTCTCTTTCTGATACATATAAATGACCTTCTCCAATCAAACATCTTTGGTTATGCAGACGATTGTACGGTTGTGGAGAGATACCTTTCAAATGCTCGTGCAACTGCTGTTACCATCCAGAACGAGAGAGAAGCCATGGTGCAGCGAATAAACCAGACTCTACAAAAAGTATCTCAATGGGGAGATGCCAACTTAGTGAAGTTTAATGCTGCCAAAACACAGGCGTGTCTTTTTTCTGCCAAGAGGAGTCCCCTCACCTTAACTCCCTCTTTCCGCGGTGTGTCGATAGAACTAGCCGACAACTTAGAAATGCTTGGAGTTTCACTATCGCCAACCCTCAACTTTGGCCAGTTTATTACGTCCAAAGCTCAACTCGCAGCCAAAAAACTTGGCATACTAGCTAAGGTGCGGCAGTATTTCACATCTGAACAGCTTTTAACTCTTTATCAAGCTCAAGTTCGATCTTGTGTGGAATACTGCTGCCACCTCTGGGCAGGTACTGCCAAATGTCACCTCGATGTTCTGGAAGCTATGGAACGTCGCGCCAAGCGAATTATTGGAAACGACCAGCTATTCGAAAACCGGCTTCTGAGCCTTGGTCATCGCCGCAAAATCGCCAGTCTCTCAGTTTTCTATCGACTTCATTTCGGGGAATGTGCAACTGAATTACATGGCCTTATCCCAGCTTCCCCTTTTTTCCTAAGAACGTCCAGGCGCACGGCGGGATACCACCCTTATCTGGTAGAAATGCCGACTGCACGCACAGCACGCTTTGCGTCCTCCTTCTTAATGCGAGCTGCCAAAGAGTGGAATTCTCTGCCGGCGTCCGTCTTTCCAGAGAAGTACAACATGGGAATTTTCAAGAGACGAATTAACAGGCACTTTCTAGGCGGGCGTGACTTACCACCTTAGATCTCGTCACCACTTTCCATCAGGTGGGACTGGGGTCAAACGTCCACCTATCTACGTATAAAAAAAAAAAAAAAAAAAAAAAATCTCGGTCAGAGATCAATTTCGACAGAGATTAGCTAATTTCTTATGAAAAATATACTTATATAGTTTACGTATCGAAGGCTCCACCTGCTCCGGCACCGCACCAGGCTCCGATCAAGCAGCTATACTTACCCAACACCAACAATTTCCTGGCTCATGTCTGCTATTAAAGTTGAAAATATCCTATATTTCTTGCTCATAATCTTTAGTTGGCATAGACCAATAAGACGGTGATCAGAGGTTTTATATGTTCATTATAATATGTATGTATAGCAGGCCCTCATAAAGCAAGGAAACATCAGTTTATTAAGTAATCAAGTATATGACGCCTCATCAAGATTCGTTTTCTCGGTATTCCTTAAGTGCTAGACTGATTTTGATAATATATGAGATTCTATATCACAAATTCTACAAGTATGAAATATTTATCCCTAATCATTATCTTCTTCTTATATATAAAAATGAATCGCAAAATGTGTTGGTAAGCGCATAACTCGAGAACGGCTGAACCGATTTCGATAATTCTTTTTTTATTATATTCCTTGAAGTACGAGGATGGTTCTTATGTGGAGAAAACGTAAATATGTACCACGGGCGAAGCCGGGGCGGACCGCTAGTTATCAATAATTGTAAAATTTAATTCGATGGTAGGGGTCGAACCTACCCCTATGTTCTTAAAATCTTATTGAAATAGGTGCCTAAGTTGTTGTTGTATATTATGTATTGTTTGTTATGTATTTCGTTTCTTCCAGAAATGAACAATTGTTTTATAAACCACTCAAAGAGACAAATGTGGGTTTTTCTGTTCGTTACTAATAAAATTGTGCATAGGTACTCTGATTAATTATTATAAGATTTCTTAAAAGTAGGTACTATTTCAGGTGATGGTAATAAGGAGAAGGAAAGAAAACACAAAGTCACAGTTTATCACTTTTTTATAATTTATTTTCACAACATTTTTATTTAGTTTTCTGTAAAATTTATACAATAGCTTAAAACTCTTCACAAATATATAAACATTATGTAACCCATCAGCGAATCGACGCTTCTTGTTATACGAAACAGGCAACTCGGAAGAGAAAAATAATAACTAAGTAGATATATTTGATAAACCTATAAGCTTACACAACATAAGGCATTATGTACTAGCATCTCCTAAACTAGAGAGTCCGGTGGGCGCGGGGACGCTTGGAACATATGAGCGGCCGCGCCCGGCGTCGCTTCGGCGTTCGATACTACAATACTGCGACACGCGCACGACACGACATGCGACGCAACTGCGATTTTTTTACATTTACCTATTTGAATCCAAAATTCTACTCAATACATGAATAGCTTATAAAATAACAATTATGCATTAATTTCTAGGAATCTTGAAAAAAATTCCTTATGCATGGATTACTTTGAATCTTGGAAAATTTCTACTATAAAATTATGCTTTAATAATCTTTTTAAAAAAAGAAGACTACAATTAATAAACTTTACTACATAATATGAGCTGCACGGTCAGAAACATCTTACCGAACACTTAGGCCTTATTATTGCACTTTGAAGAAATAAAAATGACGTGATTGATAAGAAAAATCGCAGTGGCGTGTAGTCGTCAAAGATCAACACACCTAATTAAGAGACACGGCACTTTCACTATTGCTTACACGCGTCTCGCATCTCAAAGTGATGACGTCACACGCGTAATTTCGTTTATTGACTTCTCGTCAAATTAGGCTTATAAACGAAACATTATTCAGTCTTCGAAACGATATCCAAAAATAAACAGATCTAATACAATTTCAAATAATTATATTGTAATATCGAACTGTAATTTCGCGTTACCGAATTTTCGCAACGTTCTCGTTTCGCGTTTGTGTGCTTTCATCTCTAAATTAGATATTTTCATGCCTAACAAAAATATAATTTATTTGTTCCTTTGTTGATTCTATGATCCATAAATAATATTATTTTGAGAGCATAATTTAAACAATTGGAATAATAATTATGGTTTACGTTTCGTATCTTGAAATTCAAAGTACCTACTCGGCTACTCCGATAACATAAATTCAGCGGAAGATTTAGTTGATAAACAGAATGAAATGAACACACACAAACGCTGTATAATGCATAAGTAATAGAATTAAAAATTAAACATTAAAGTAAGGCTAGCTGAAAACTGATGGTAACTATAGAAAAAATAAAGCCTACACTACATCATGTCTCTCCGTTATAATTGTATATAGAATAATATTATTTAGACCGTTATGGAAGCGATTCGTCACAAGTGTTGATAAGGAAGAGCTCGATAAGTAAACAGGCGTAAACAATATTCTGTATCGAATACTTAATATATAAACTATCGCTCAATTAGTTTTAGTACCCAACAAATCAACGTAATGAAATAATTTGATTTAGGTTCACATTGTGTCACGACTTTGCTTTTTTCATAACTTAAAAATCATCACTCAGCAAAACAGTTTAAGTATTCGTTACAGCTCCTTAAAAACATTGTCTGTAAAGTTCTTACGAGGAGGTAGTTTAAAGAAAAGTGCCGATCGATCACAGATGCACGAATCTAATCACTCAAGTGATACGTCAACCGTTCATTGTTGATTGTACAGAATTACTTTGTGTCTATTATGTGTCAGTGCGTCAGTCGTAAATATGTTTGCTTGAATAATTAGATTCAGAAAATGATAGTAAAGATACAAAAATAACAAATCACAACTTAGATGCCTGCCTCGATAGCGAGTGAGGCATTAAACACAACATAGAAATAGTTTTTACAACAGAAGATAAATCTTGACAAGTGTGCACTTTGAATCGTGTACTTCACAATATGTACTACAAAGTTCCTTCATCAACATGAAACGAAACTATTGTGGCTGGCTTCGCATTCGACAAACACGTCTTAATCTATCGTTAAACAATACATTTGACTCATACGACCGATCTATTTCATTCTAAACTAATTCCATCAACGTATCCCAGGCGTAATACTAGTAATAATATTCTTAATAGAATGGAATATAGTTTAAATTTTTGTTAGCTACATTATGTACTTTAAATTACATTACTAAGTACATCATGATCATGGTCTTATTTTAGTACTACATTGTCCAAAAATAGCGCTGCGTTCATACATAATGTGTTTTCAAACTGTTTATATTTTTTATAAGTATTATAGACATTTATATTACGTAGCTATATTTCATTTATAATCTACATATCTATGGTATATTATAATCTATGATAGATAATATAACAACAATTTATAATATAAAATGAAAACATTATGATAAGAACGCAGGCACGCAGTACAGTGTACATACCAAGAGCGAAGTAAAACAAAACAATCGAGGCAAATCAACATTCGAATGCTAATAAAAATGAGATCTCAAATTTTGGTTCGATAGTGAGCAAGATAGAAAAATTCGTTCATAAAATCGTTAATTGTTCCGAAGTTTCTTAAAGATAAGCAGGTTGTACTTGAGTACTCCGGATTTAATAGAAAAACTTAGAATTAATCCATGCTACGTTTCTATACAATATACATATAACTTTGCGTTGGCAACTATATAAGACATGCACATTGGCCGGACACTGTTTACACCATTCGTATATCTATATTAAATACAACAATAATATATCTCTCTATCGAATTTAACTAGATAATATGTTAAGTAGGTATATAATCATCGACAACATTAAATCTACAACAATTAAATCACAATTTTGCATACCGACTACTGTTTTTATTTATTGAGACGTTTAAAATTAATAAAAAACATGTTTCTAAGTACTCTGTTACATGAATTTACTACTTGTAAATGTTCTTAAAATATTTATATGGTGTTTAATATAAAAAGATAATCTTCGTATTGTACACGACTTACTTTTATAATTATTTTTCGTATTTTTTTTTTACATTTTGGTATTACAATAACTCGTATACAATACTAGATAACTATGAAAGAAGTGTATACATACATTTATATAGATTAATAAATAGCTATTAAAATAGGTCGTTTATATCAACGAGGAACGAAACGTTTCTTTGACCTCAAAATAGTTACTCAAGATTGAGCCCAGTTTTATACCTAACTCCGCGTCTGAATCCTGTTTTTTACTCACTATGTTTAAATTTGGATGTTTACGTCCTTGTCGCGTTTCAAGGCCAGTTGATCGGGACTGTGTGTGTGCGTGCGTGTGTGTGTGTGTGTGGGTTGGAGGAGAATGTGTGTGGTAAAGATGGTAGATGGCTAGCTCACGAAAGATTCAGGTGTGTGCGTTCGGTTGGACGCCATTGCATAATGATCATAACAACCGAACATTTCACAGTTGTCTTTCGCCAGATAGGGGAAGATGTTCTTAGGAATATGAATGAGACGAGTATGTCAATCGCTCGCGCGATCATTATGAAGAGAGACATGCCATAACACTATCGGAGACGATCTAAACATAAGCTTAAAAATAACTAACTAGTCTTTCGCGGGCGGACCGTCGGGCCGCATCGTCCTCGATCGTCGCGTGATCTGTAATTTCCGTACTGCTGACATGTTAAGCAACTAACACGACAGGAGTACGACTAAAAATTACGTCACGCCTCAGCGGGCGTCCTATCTAGTGGAATATGAGTGACGCGTCGGAGTCGCCGGGGGCGGGGTCGGGACGCGGGCGCGAATTGACAACAATTGATCCGGGTACAGTGAGCAACATCGAATTGACGCAGAGCGTAACCGCGCGCGATCTCACACTATATACACGTAGCGTATACACATATACATATAATTATATACATTTGGCACTAAATTCATGGTCGGTCGGTCGCGGCGGTCACGCCGGGCAGAGCGCGGGGCGGCAGCAGTCGCAGCAGGCGCAGGCCGCGCACGGCACGCAGGCCGCGCACACGCACACGTAGTACTGCGGCAGCACGGGCACGCTCACGGGCAGCGCGGGCAGCAGCAGCGGCGCGCGCGCGCACAGCTCGCGGCACGCCAGCGCCTCGATCAGCGCCAGCGTCTGGCGCCGCTCGTGCCCCATCAGGCACACGGTGGACTCGCGCACCACGCCGTGCAGCAGCGTCAGGTACCTGACAAACATGAACCATCTAGATAACTTGTTCCGGATTACCTTTATAAATAATCAACAAGAATACGTCCAAATTTGCTGACAATTTTAATGGATATGATGGATGCTTGGACTCCTGATTTATCTTTAATTTAATAACGAATATTCGATAAGATGAAGACGTAACCATACAAAAAACTATCAAATAGAACGAAAGAGTCGTGAAAATGAAGTATAAATAAAGTATCACAAAAAGTGTTTAAGATGGGACGAGCATTTAAATGAAACTATAGAATAAGTATATCTAAAGTACAAAAAGGTTTCAATGTTTAGAAATATATCGAGGATTGTATTCCGAATCTTTGCCCTTGGCAACAAGTCTAGACTGGTTTTAAATAATTGTGGTAATCTAAAAAGCTCTCTAGAATCCAATGTCATGTTATATGAAACCAGAAAAACGGGTTATATTACATCGTAAAGGAACTGTGTGTTAAGTGGAAAAACGTACGTGTTTAAAGTATCTATTACTCAATGTACTGCAGTCTAGGGTACAGTGAAATGTCTGCGGTTATTCTAATTTGTAATAGTATTGAATATACGATCACTTTGACTTATATGGATTCTCTCATATACTACAGATTAAAAAAAAACCCTAAAAACAGAGGCATTACTATGGAAAAACAAAGGTACATCAAATTCTGAATGATATCTAATATGAAATATCATGAAAAACAAAAAAATAATACATAATAAAATAAAATTACCTGTGCTTTAGCGCCTCTTCTTCTCGGCCAACAAAGTGATTTCGGAGGTATGCCTCAAGTTTGGCTCGTTGTTGTCCCAATTCTGGGAAGTCTATGAAGAATCTTGAGCACATGTAGCGCTCCAGGGTCTTGATTTTGTCAGGCCGCGCCGGTCTGTAGCCTTTCGCGAGCAGCGCGCAATACTTCAACAGGCCACCACCGCGGATCTCTTCAGGCTGTCTCGTAGCGATTAATTTTTCAGATAGATGCCAAAGTGCTTCATGAAAATCACCATAAACCGATTCCCCAACTACAGTCGGGTAGAAGTTCTCTCCGATCGGCAACTGAGCGCATTCGTGGAATGCAAGCAAAGAATCCAGTGCAATTTGGAATGAATCTACGGAGAATTCAAACTGGCGACGCATCGTGTCGACAAATTTGAGTTCGACGGACTTGTGGCCGCGCGAGTTTCCCAGTGAAATCAGCGACCAGCGGTCACCATCTGAGTTTACTCGAACCATTTTAGAGACGTAGGCTTCCTTGAGGCCGGCTGGAGTGGCCCGGCGGCGGGGGGTCGCGGCGGGCAGCAGTGTGGATAGATGTCCAAGGACTGCGGCTTTGACACGATCGCAGTGGCGCGCTGTGGGCAGTTCCGCGGTGAATATGAGGTCGATGTCAGAAAAAGGTTGCGGATGGTCGGTGAGGACGTGGCTGGCGGCGCCGCCGTTGAGACGGACGTCCCGTACAGTGATGCCCGCCCCGCCCTCTGTCTGCGCGGCTTCCAGACGCGCGCGGACGCCCGCCACCAGCTCGCGCAGACGAATGTGCAGGGTCGGGAAGTTGCCTCGGCCGTGTATGGCGACGACTTCGTCCATAACATCATTCAGTCTCCTCACTTGCTCGTAGCTGAGCACGGCGTGGCGCTCTCCGCTGCCGCAGCCCTCTTCCGAAGAGGTGTAGCTCGATTCGCTCTGCAACAAAATACATTTTATATTAATATGTGCAACAAAATATAAAGAAAAATCACTGGATTAAAGTTACATAAATATGTCCATTCTTATAATTCTGATAAATTTTTGAGTAATTTCTACCGGTATTTTAATATCAAGTACATAAGATAATTGAAATACCAAATTCGTTTCTAATAAGAATAATTAATATTAATAGGCCATTAACGCCTTAATAATATTAAATAGCTCACTATTACACAATTTTTTTGAATATTCTATTCAATGTTTGTAAACCTGATAGTAGTTCTTGAAATACGGATTTCTAAAGATATCAGTGAAAATACATGAACTCTAAGTAATGACTGACTGTATTATAAAAGAATCTATCCATTGGTAAATAAATGAATTGCTTCTATTCAATGCACCACTAATACAATACTTTGTTTAGATTGTTTATAGATTTACCAGCTGTGTTCAACTCAAGAGCTCGTTATGTTCAGACTGAAGAATTTACAGGCCGCTAGTCAAAGGTGGAAAACGTATGGAAGAACGCTTAGACAACAATTCTTTTATAGAGTAATAAAAACAAATTGACGTATAATCAATTTTAATGTACTCTGATTATTCGAACGTATCAGTTGCTATTGTTAATAAAAAGAGGGTCTATGAATGATAATAGCTAAGGTTTTGATATCAATCAAAGGAATTTTTTTATTTTTTATCATATGTTTAGTGAATCGACAATATTAGCTGTGCTGAGGATTCTTTTTTTATAAGTGCGTATTTCATTTTGTAAGATACAGGTAAGAAAATTCTAATCGAAATCATGTATGAATTTCATTTAATGCACCACATTTTCAATTGTGTAAACATCAAGCCTTAAGTTTTTTTTTGTTACCATCCCTAACAATGCGGCAAAACTCAATCACTTAGAGAGATTTACTTACGAAATTGTTTTGCCTAATCCAAATAAAGATTTCTTCCATTTGTCAAATCGTAAAATCTTCAAACTTTTCGTCGGTAACTATTTGCCTAATGAAGATTTTTCATTAGTGTCCAATTTGTTGAACATTAACAATGATGACATCGTAATAATGCTAGGTAATACAGAAGAAAATTGCAAAATCATTGACGAAGCAGCGATCAAATATTTGATGGATTGTGAATATAATTGCTTTAATGTTCTAAAATGCGCCATTACACTTAATTACAAACAATTAGGAAGGAATGAGAAAGTTCCAGGCGTTTGTCCCGAAAGTGTGTCAAGGGCACTGGTTGCGTCTTCCGAGCTTCGTCCTGTTTCATTACTTTGTTTCAACTATAATACAATCTGGAAGAAGTTATAAAGCACTACAACCCCACGGCTGTTTTCAAGAACCAGGGTTGTCACCTGTTACTTGCTGTAGAGATCAGTGAAATTTTTAATCGCTTGTATTTTTAATTCCTATGATTGTCATTTGTTATTGTAATTTAAGGTGTACTGATTAGTTTTAAGAGATCGGGAAAATAGAGCTTTTTACATTAGGAAGGTACTATGTTATTTATTATATACGTATAGACCGTACTGTTGTAACATTTTCTTAATTTCCAGCATCAAGCAATATGCCAAACTAATCTGACTTCAATCGATTCTATAAACATCTACACTCAATTTTACTACACATATTTTTTTTAAGTAGTTATTTTAGTCAATGTTTTATTTATCACTCAGTTTATCTTTACCTCAAATAATATTAAAAAAACTTTAAATATTTTAAGATTATTCTGTCGTATATATCGTTCCTAGCAAACAGGACATCCCTTTTTTTCAAGGTACACTTAAATAGCTTACAAACAAACTATAGGAACCAATTTATCCAAGTTTAGTTTGGGACGTTCAGTTAACTAAATTTAATGCTCAGAGCACGATACAATTAACCTCCGTGTACTTAAACTAATATTTAGTGTTCAAATAGTTCTGACGCATTCATCTAGAAAAATCTCGAATCACGTCAAGGATTAGAAAAAATACCCAATTTACATTACATTTGCGAATTATTTATAAATCTTCATCGAAATGATGCATTCTGTTTACCTTCTATTTGAGGCGTGAAAGAGGACTCATTATTTCCTCATTTAAGTTCCATATTAGCACAGACTAATAATAATATACTACGTATACAATTAGGGTCGTTTTGACCCTGCTACATATAATTTTCTTAATTGGATACAAAATTATGTTATTTAAATATAATTTTGGTGCCATCCATATAAGTAATATGATGAGTGTAAATGAAGATGCGACAAAAATGCTTCGCTAATTAACTCAAATGGCATTCTTTTTCTATTTATAAGCTGAATTATTTATATATAATGGCGATGTAATGAGACAATCAGCACGTATGGGATGTAAGCGATTCAGGTAATGCTTAGGCACCATGTAGGGAATAAATCACATAATAATTATCAAACTTATTAATTCCAGTAATAAGTGGATTATTAATTGCCGTTCTTAATGGATGATGGATTATTACAATGTAAATATAGAATTATTGATTCAATAGTACGTGATATTTATTCGCTCTGAATTAAAGATATAGGTTAACGCATAATACTGACTTTGGAGGTTTATATAAGTGAATCATCTTTTTCGTTATTCTGATGACAAATCTTTAAACCGGTAATAATTTAATTCAACATTTCAAGTAATATTAGTAAAGTGTTTTGTATTCTATAATGCAGTTCCATCAATAAATAGCAATACCAAGTATCCATTATCTGTATAAATTCTTCAACGTTTATTATTTAAAAATTAACATTAGCTAATTGTAAGGATGTCAAAACTATGCTTGAAATGTCTTCATTTAGTGATATCGTTAATTAATATGACTTATATGAATAAATATTTTGAGGAATGATCAGTTAATCCATTTTAGAAATTCCAAGTGACGTATATTAAAACGATTAAGTAATTATAATTCTAAAAGCTAAATCGCCTAAACCGCGCAATAATACGATAATGTATCGACCATAATTCCAAAGCTTATCGTGAAAGTAATTTACATTAGCAATAAAAACACAAGATAAAAACATTTATAACATGATAGTTTGTGACCTTTGTTATTTTATATTTCGATCTGAGGTCGTTTCGTTCACGACTAACGAATTTAAACTAGATTTTGTTTCAATTAACACATGATTAAGCGTAATTGTTTCCTAAATTTTACTTTGGATTGAGGAAATCGAGTCGTAAATGCATATTTTTTTCGATAATGGTTATAAAACAGATAATCATGCGATCGTGTTTAAATAAACGTGATTAGGTTGTTTGTTTTGCGTACAATACTAGGTATTTGATTTGATATGGTAGGTATAGATTATAGGTATGGATTAATAAACTCAATAGTCAATACACATATATACATTGTCCGACTGACAGCTATTTAATTTTTAACCGACGGATAAAGTGTTGTGACCCACTACTATCTGAACTATTATTTATTAAAATTTACAATATTCTAAATAAATAAAAAATTAAAACTTGCATTCGTGAGTTTAAATGCTATAGTGCATGAGCCTAGAAAAAGTTACATGTTGTTATGTAGTCTATAACTTGCACAATAAATATCAGAATTTCAAATATGAGTATCACAAAAATAAAGTCATGGTTGGCTACTCTAATGGCTTATTGCGAAAATTGTGAGAATTATATTTTCATAATGGATGCAAAAATTTCAATACATCGTATATGTTAGATACGCGTACAATCAATTTATACACTTACGTAAGTTTTGCAATTTACTTTTGCAAAGTGATAAATTCCAAATTATTTCGCAATATTGGATATATGTATCTATTTGATAAAAAATTTAACATGTGAATAATTATTGTTAAACTATATACTGAATTTATTATTTAAATTGTCTATAAAAAAGTTATATGGTTAATTGTGAAGCAGTTTTCTTTGTTTTGGAAATAAATATACGATCTTCTGACTTATCTGTTTGTCAATTTTAAATTAGCGCGTAGGAATGATATAATTTCCCTGTTTCCGTATTAAATTACTAATTACTCAATTAAACGTCCAAATAAAAATAAAAAAACTCGGCATCCATTGACACCATACGCGATTGCGATCGTGAACTTCGCGTGTGAAACGTACCGTGCGAATCGGCGCTGTTACGTTACGGTGTGATTTATTTCCACACAATGAATGGTCTGATGACCCTTACTATGAAAACGTGCGAGGGAAACTTTATTTTAATGTATTTTGTGTATGTAACTTAGATATAAAGTATAAACAGTTGAAAACAAACGGAAAGTTTACGTTTTTACAAGTTTGGTGTTTAATAATAGGATTATTCGTTCATAAGATATTGATGGGTTCATGGGAAAATAACAACAGATTATCTTGATATACTGAGATTTATTCTGAACCAAGTTTACACAGCAAAACAGTTGACACAAGAGGAAGTACAAGAGAAGGTATAACGCGACCACAGATAATAAACAATATTACATCATAGACAGTAGCTACAAATAAAGAGCTATCCAGACAACTTAAAGACAATTTACATTGTTTGGTTTATATGTATATATACTAGTTCTAACAGATATTATATGTTAAAACATATTTCTAATAAGTTCAACAAGTTGGCAAACTACAGGATTTATTACAGAACAGCAGCATAGATAGCTCCAAATAACGCTGAAAAATATCAATGCTCATTTGATTTGGTTTTAGTCGTTCGAGCACGTGCACGGTGCAATAAATAAAAATATTTTTCGTGAACGCTAAAAAGTGTCTAATATATTCTAAAGACATTACGACATTCATACGTAAATATATTGATTCTGATTAAGGAAACTCATTATTTCGACCCTAATTAGCATAAAGTGAATATAATTACTCTGTGACATCTTTTGAACGCGTGATAGAATATACAATGCGAAATAATTATATTGTAATTATTGAATAATAGATAAATAAATATATTTATCTACGTATTATTCAATAATATTAATAATAGAAAGAAGAGAGAAAATAGAAAGAAGAAAGAAAAGAAAGAAGAGAGAAAAAATCTACATACTTAATATGTTTATATCCTTTTAAAGTTTAATATATGTATTTGGTAATCTCGACTAAATATCCAATCGATTATGATGAAGTAAATTGAGGTTTTAATGATTTAAAACGCTTCCCTTGCAAGTTGCATACTAAACTAAATACCATCAAATTTTGGCTTTCTGATATAAATAAATAGATATAACTCAATATTGCGTTATTTTTATAAGTCGTTGATTTTTCTGTTCTGTCTTTATTTGCTTTATAACTACCGCTAGTTTTATTTGTCTGTGATCCTGTGGTGTGATAATAGATATTCATTTAATTATAATAAAAGACAGGTATTTTTTATTTTATATTTATCTACAGAATACTTAGTTCGAGAGACAAAACGAAGGTATTTAAAACAAAAATCGATTACGAAGATCTAAATATTAAAATCGCATATGTATTTACCGGTAAAATTATGGCCTGAATGACCTCTGAATCCGCTTTGAATTACAAATAAAAAGCCGCGACAAATACATGCATGTTGATACGTCACAATTATTTTTAATCTGTGACTATTTTTAACCTGTGATTATTTAGGGCAGCTCTCAAGGTCATGGTACAATCGTATTTTGATAGAATTAATGTAATTTTATATTGAAAAACGAATGCCTTTGTGTATCTGTGGTTTTACAAAAATCTGCAGTAATTCAAGGTGACTTTAATGTGATCAAAATTTTAATTCCAATACTTCCATGCATATATAAAACAAATAATGTAATGTAATTGCTGATAGTTAAATAAAAAAAAATAGTTTTTAGTAATTTTCTTATATTAATAAGAAAAATAGGAAGACACTTCTAATGTAAATTGTACCAAGATTATGAGTAAAAATAGAAGGTACCTACATACAAAGTATTCATCTACATACAGAAATGTAAGAAAACTGAATTAAAACAAAACCAAGTTATATTCCTTCATAGGAAAACACAAGTACAAAACATAGTTAACAATACCAACCAGTATGATAAATACAACACCATTATAATATAAACAACTGAATAAATCGTATTTTACCATTGTGCTGAACTTGCGTCAAGAGCAACAAAACATGTACAAGTGGTTGGTGTCACGATTCACGTCAAAGATTCGCATGTGTATTGATAATAAACAATGAGTAAGCATTTTAAATAATTTTTACCCTCTAAGTATATAAAAGTGATAAAATGTACGGAAATAACTTTACAGGATCTGGTATCACAGAAAAAGGAAAAATAAGAGCATCCTTTAAATTTATGCTGTAGAATTTAAGAAACGTCCTTTTTTGTTTTAAATAATAAACATTAAAATGCTAATTGCTAATAAATGTTCGTACCTATAAAGTATAATTTAAAATAAATATCACTGTTCTATTATGTTGTATATATCTTTTTTTATAATTCCTATATGCTTAAATATTGAACAGAAACGTAAAAACCTTATATATTATGATTATAAAAAAAAATTAGAAAGTAAAATATGTGATTCAGTAGTTCCACGACGGTGTACATATGTGTATCTGAAATCTATAGTGTTTCTTGAAATAAAATTAATTCTGTGTAACATGTAATTTAAAGTGCTTTTAAAATAATCCTTTGATAATAAATATTAACGCAGAAAATCGTGATTAAATAGCGGTAACGTTAATTAATTAAACACTACATAGATGTCAAAAGAAATTGCAATAATTATATCCTTTTTTACGGCAACAATTGTTTAAAGGAAAAATATCGTGCGATTCTGTGAACACTAATAAGAATTAATCTCATTGTTTGTACAATTATGTGCGTAATTTAATCAGTATGTAAATAATCTCACAGTTAGAAAATTGTTAGAACTGTAGCTAATCAATCTAGTAAAACAAGAGTAATACCTACACAGGTAATACTATCATATAAATTTATTACGATTATAACAATGAAGGTTCGATTAGAAAATTTACAAAAGATAAGACGTTAAGATAGTTATATATTTTAACGAACGGAATCTTAAAATATTAATTAAATTATTATCCTTCCCTTGCATTAATACAAGTGCTGATTTGCCATGTAATTATACAATTAATAAACTGTTATAATTATGCAGGACATATTACATAATGGTATTTAGACCGGACATCCGTAAATTAAGGTCGATAGCTTTATTGTTTGCGTTCCTTTGAAAGATGCTTTCGGTTTCGAATAAAATTAGTATTCGTACGTGGTTCTAGTTCGGAATCATAATCAGTATTACCTCACAATTTCATCGGTAGCACGATTTTTAAACTGTTTCATAAATATTCAAGGCCTAGCTCTTTGTTCGCGACTTCGCTTGTAGTGTTGCATGATGGACTCTATGCATAGTGGCTTTCTAAAACATATTCATTTTTGACGTTCAGTTACAGATATATTATGTATTAACTATTTTTAAACATTATATTTTGTATGTATTGAATAATTTTGATCTCATTGAATTATCCAAATCATAAAACTCTGTTATTTAGTCAATGCAAGAAACGTTAGTACCATTTCGATCCACATTAAATATTTATTGATTCGAATAATTGTCTTTCGATACGTCGATATAAAATTCATGCCATAAATAGAACAAATTCGCGCCAAATCGTAATTCTATAACGTACCTTTATGCGCTAGTCGCAACCTACATCTACCTAGACGTACTTTCGATTTCGTGAGGCCACTAATTAGCATGGCCTCGGCATACGTGGGCTGCGTAATACGAAACGGAACTAGACCGATCTGATACATCGCGGCTTTGTGCGGGAAAATTTGACGTTTGTCAATTGTTTTTTTTTCTAATATTTTTTTACTTACAGCCAGGATAACAAGATAAGCGTGTTGGATATAAATAACCGAAAAAATATTTAAAACTATTCTTCTTTTTTTAGTTCTAATATTCAGAACCTAGTGTGGTGCTGGTCTTAAGTTGGGTCTAATAATATTACTTTCTTTTTGTTGATTTGGACTTTGAATCTCACTTCAATCTCATCAATATTCAACGTAACGAATTTACGTCAGTTTAATGATTATTTATATTGTACGATATTTGTTCAATAAGTTATATCACTATAGAACTAAAAAGATTAGCATCAAGAAATTAAAAATAGTGTTCAGTTCATTTTCGACATTTTACCATTTATTTTTATAGAGCGCCATTGGAGCGCCATATTAAAATATATGAAATAGTCAAGGACTTTCATGAATTAAACTTTACTGCGCATTATTTTTCAATTAATTGATTTTGATTGGAATATCAATATTGGACATGACTTAGGTACCTAAGTATATTTATTCATGATAGATAAATTTAATCAATGTCAATTATATTACCCATTTGATAACAACTTTCATGATAATTAAGGTAATGCGATAAAACTTTTGAATAATACTTTCTTTTTCCGGCAAAATATACTTAGGTATCATCAAAGTAATACCGAAGTAACAATGCGACAACAATCAAGTCACATTCCTTCAGATCTATTTTCATTTATTTTTATACTAGATTTCCGCCCGCGGCTTCGCCCACGTTT
The DNA here is from genome assembly GCF_061535395.1 of Colias eurytheme. NCBI lineage: Eukaryota > Metazoa > Arthropoda > Insecta > Lepidoptera > Pieridae > Colias > Colias eurytheme. Next base: position 1,393,841 of record NC_142989.1, on the reverse strand, counting down.
TCTAAGGAAAACCCGCATAGTTCCCGTTCCCGTGGGATTTCAAGTTAAGTAATCCAAGTTACCCTCTATATGTGTGCTAAATTTCATTGTAATCGGTTCAGTAGTTTTTACGTGAAAGAGTAACAAACATCCATACAAACTTTCGCCTTTATAATAGTACTAGCCGCTAGCGGTCCGCCCCGGCTTCGCCCGTGGTACATAATATTTACGTTTTCTCTACATAAGAACCATCCTCGTAGTTCAAGGAATATAATAAAAAAAGAATTATCGAAATCGGTTCAGCCGTTCTCGAGTTATGCGCTTACCAACACATTTTGCGATTCATTTTTATATATAAAGATTATGATTATGCAATGATTTTGGTACCATATTGTAATTTCGTATGATGTACCTACTTATTTAATTAACTGTAGGTCGCATTAGAATTCATTGCTGTTCATATTCATTTCAACCAGGTATTGCTTAATAATTAGTAATTTTTAATTAAATGTTACTAGCGCAATGTAATTATTACTTAATTTGTGTGAAGGGCGCTAACCCAAGTTCTAATTGGTCGAACATGACACCTGTCAACGTATGTCACGGTCACGCGACGTGTTTACAGATAATCATATAGATAATAAACACACGTATTATACATTTCACAGATAAAAAATTAAAACACAATTCCACATTCAAATCGTTCAATGGCTCCTCGGTTTTTACAGATTACATCATTCATTAACATACCGGACGAATGCAGAACGCTTTTGTATATTACAAATAAAATAATATTGAACTGTTTTATAATACACGCAAAGGTCAAATTCCTTTGATTACGTACAATATGTGAATGTTATCTTGATTATCGCACCCATGACAATATGAGATGTTGTTTCTCGAATATGTATCTTATGTGTTTTTGTTTAGACTTTAGAACATGGTATCAGAGTGTCGCCTTGACCGCGATACCCATAGATATTTTCACTAAAAACAAGTAATACAAGATAACTTATTGTTTTATCACTATCACTACATAGTATAAAACAAAGTCGCTTTTTATGTCCCTATATGTATGCTTAAATCTTTAAAATTACGCAACGGATTTTGATGCGGTTTTTTGTAATAGATAGAGTGATTCAAGAGGAAGGTTTTAGTATATAATTTATTAGGTTTTAGACAAAGAGGGCGAAGCCGCCGGGGGAAAGCTAGTTACAGGATAAGATTGCACTGAAATAAAACGTCGCAAAAGATCTGGTTTAGATTAGTATCACACTTCGTATAATAAAGGAAGTCCGCTTCGTGTTGTGCGTGAAAAATATCTTCAGTATTTTTATTACAGACATATATTTATCTATGAAACTATTTAACTCGTTCGGAATAAAATAATACTTTTAGGTGTGTCTACTTGATTTGTTTATAATTTTAATTTATTTCAATAAAGACCTTTCGGAAAACTGGTCTATGCAGGTAATCAATGAAAAATATTATTTAAAGACTTTAATAATTTATTGTTTAAGAGATGTCGTGATTAATAATGTGATGTCATGAAAATATGATGATATGAGTCACTATAGATGCGTTTAATAGAAATCGTATGTTTAAACTGAATGAAGTACAATTTACTTCTTATTGTTAAGAGTCAATCGGTGTAATTGAATAAGAGCAGGGAAGATTGTTGGCTTTACAATACTCATACTGTTATCATGTAGCTACTATGTACTACTATATAATCCATACTAATATTATAAATGCGAAAGTAACTCTGTCTGTCTGTCTGTTACTCAATCACGCCTAAACTACTAAACCAATTTGCATGAAATTTGGTATACCTAGAGATATTTTGATACCCGAGAAAGGACAGAGGCTACCTTTTATTGCGAAATATGTACCACGGGCGATGCCGGGGCGGACTACTAGTAAACTATATATCTGTTAGGTCATAGAAATATATTTGAAGATTCAAATTTGACAATAAATACCTTTACTAGTTACGTTATAATTGCATTAAAAAATAATTACGATTCAAAATCAGGCCAATTTACTTTTATTTAATCTAGTACCTACATCATATGCCATACGATTACGAATAGAAATAATTAATTTACCTTACGAAGCTAATTGATTTTTTTTCGTTTTATCGGTATCCATGGAATAGAATCAATTGATTTGAAAAAAAATACAAGCACAAAATTATGGCAATCGAAATATAGACTTATGAAGAATTCTACTTATTGGAAAATAAGGTTTTAAAATATACCTTCAAAGACACAACGTTAAAAACAAGTCGAATACACAGAGGGCCGTGATGAGATGACGGAGGGACGCTAGCCGACTGTGAGATACTATAGACTATAGAGTATAAAATATATTATCATTACATAGTTAAAATATTCAAATACTATCTTATCTACTGTTTTATATTATACTATGATCATGTTTGAACAAACAGGGCGTGTACTTGAAATGTCACACGATTTATCCAAGAAGCCAGTGCCAACGTTTGCCCAACGTTTTTAATATGCTGGCCATATACGTACATTCAAAAATCCTTCCCTGATAAGCCCTTGTAAGGGCGTATTTCGACACAATAATATAGAGAAACGCCGAAATAAACTCAAATTATAATAGAGCCATAACTACGTTTTATAATCGGAGATTAAAATAACATTCATAGAGCAAAATACATTTTTATTTATGATCTTCAAAAACAAATTCATGAATAGTTTAGCCATTGAATAAGAAATGGGCACGTCATCTTCTCCAGATGTCTTGAATCTATGGATAAGGCTCATGAATTTCATATTGCATTTGTTTTGTCTCTGACTTTTTAAATGATTTGAATTTAGAACACATTTATGGCGCGTAAAAAGAACCATAGATATAATATGGCAATTATGTATGTGCAAACCAAGAACATAATTTTCAATTTAATTATAGATCTATTAGAATCTAATGAGACACCTGCATGTTGAATAAAAATGCATTGATAAAGTAAATTGAGTGATTTATTGACAATGTGAAATAATTGTTTACACACACATGTAAACAATGGAGGCAAATTAATATGCAATTATTGTTACTATAATAAAATGATGACGTTATGCACTAGAAAATATGGACGGAGGTAACATTCTTGGGACAAGACTTGCCGTTGTTATTTATTTAATATAAAAACTATAAAATAGTAACACACGAAGTATATTTATGATAAATATAGCTTTAACGTATTGTTAAAAATCAAACAACAAATCATTTCCAAGAAGCAAACATTTTTTAATGTTTACACTACAACTACGTCTTATAATTGACGATAAAGGGCATTGAAACTTTCTGGCATATCAACCCGGCCGCCATTTTGATTTTTTTTCAAAATCGCGGCGCACGATTAAAGTTGTATGCATGGATAGAGGATACATAGACAAACAAAAAATGTCTAATAACATAGTACCCTAAAGCGTCACATTACCGAGATATTTGGAGGTAAATATTCACTTATGAGTACAACGACAAACACTAAAAATTGACTTATTACGTGTCTATATGCATAATATTATCTCCAAATAATCACTCCCAGGTAGATTATTATTAATTAACAGTTTATTGGAAGAAAGTAGGTACATTCATTACATAAAAACATACATACATTACATAAAAATGTAAGTAATGTAATGAATACCTAATTTCTTCCTGTAATAATAATAATCTACCTGGGAGTGATTATTTGGAGATAATATTATGCATATAGACACGTAATAAGTCTATTTTTAGTGTTTGTCGTTGTACTCATAAGTGAATATTTACCTCCAAATATCTCGGTAATGTGACGCTTTAGGGTACTATGTTATGAGACATTTTTTGTTCGTCTATGTGTCCTCTATCCATACATACCACTTTAATCGTGCGCCGCGATTTTGAAAAAAAATCAAAATGGCGGCAGGTCGATATGCCAGCGTCCATACAAAAAGTTTCAAACCCCTTACGTCATATATTTTTATGTTCAAAATATAACTATACATTCTCCGCTGACATTGAGCAAACCGACCTACATACGAAGCATCCTGCATATTAGAAAATAAACAAGGATTCTTCGATCACGATTGCATGATTATCTCTAAATCTCAAATTCTTACAGCTGACTAGCGGTTGATAAAGGTCACGATTGTTTTGGTTTCGCCTTTGTTCGGTATTTCAATGCAACCTTTTTTTTGGAATTACAATTTGAAATCAGGATCCATAGGGGTTTTGCCTATCTGTATTATTTTGTTACTATAGTCCTTTCCACCTAAGATGATTTCTGTGACACATGGATTTTTGACACGTGTAGAGATGTCTTTACTGAAATCATATCAATTGTATTCGATAATCGATAATATTTTATATGGAAATGAAATCGATTTGAATAAAGTACCAAAACTAGTTTTTTCGGCATTTCGCCAACAATTAACTAAGGAAACTTAGCAAACAACAGCAACAAAAAGTCAACAATAACAATTAGTAACAATAACAGAATACCACGTAAAGTATCATTATAAAAATGCAACTTGTATGCACTCGTACAGACGATTGACTCGATTGTCAAACGATCACAAGATGGGCGCCGATTATATGATTTTCCAACTCTATGATTTTTCAACGATCCATTTCATGTACACAAATTGCGTAGGTATTATATTTTTGTGTTATTTTATTTTATTTTTCATTATATTAAACTAAACAATACTGTTTTCGATTTATAAGTTTAAGATGTTTTATTTTTATATTTTTGGCAATAATTCCGCCATAAAATAAAAATATTATGCACTAAAATTATTTTGGCGTTTTAAACATAAAATACGTAATTCGGAACACGATGAAGTGTCACAGGAATCATCATAGGTGAAAAGGACTATAATAAAACATTGCTTCTTTGTTTCTTATTTCTATTTCATTCTCTGCGATTTCGTTAGGAATATAATTGTCTTTTTCTTTTCAAAATATGTACAGCCTTTATACATAACATTGCGTCATGGGTATATTATAATATTATTACCATTTAAACAAACAACAAATTAACAATCATGATAGGTACTCGTTACATTATGCAAAAATGAATTGATAATAATCAAACGATAATTTTCCGCTAAAAATAAACCAGCGAAAATAATTCAATAGTCACGGCCAGTCGATGCGGCGCGACGATTTACAATAATTGTATCTTCTTCAATGCGTCGCAGACATAGCTTTCTAAACCGATCGCGGCACTGATTAAGCAATGAATGAATAGATTCTATAATCTCGTTATAGAAAACGTTATTAATGTATTTGCGAATAAATTACTGCGCGCCTGTGTGCGTGCGTTAGCATGTGTGCAATGCGTGCGTGACGATGTGGCATTTGTTGCTTTGGAATTTAGACACAAATTTGCATTTTATTTAGTTGTTAACACACGCTCAGAGTTTTCGTTAGTATTCGAACATTTGTTTAGCTGGTTTTAACGTTTGTCGGAATTCTAATCAATAGATTTAAATGAAACACGTCCATTGTAGAATTATGAGTCTTTATAAAAGTATATAATTGAGTTTTATTAAGCTTTTGAGCGCCATGGTAACGTAATGCTAGGCGTCCATTACAGGCGGATCGGGCCGGGCCGCATCGCAACGGGCCGTCTCTAATGGACGCGCTGTTTGCTCCTGCGTCCACCTGTATGGGGCGCGGCGGACCGCCTAGGCGGATTTTATCTAACAGACGCTCGCCGCTTACATCCGCCTGCCTGCGTCCACTAGACGGGTCGGGGCGGGCCGGGCCGCAGCGCACCGCCGCGGCCGGTAGAAATCCGCCTGCGAAGCGATATCCGCCAATGCGTTGCGGCCCGCCCCGACCCGATTCGTCGCTAATGGACGATGTTTCATACAAAACATAGGCCGGCGTATTTTTGCGTTGCGATGCGGCCCGGCCCGATCCGCCTAGTGGACGCCTAGCATTATAGAGCAAAAGTACTTAAAAATATTTTACGGGTATGTACACACACCCCAGGGAGGTTCAATTAAAGGAGAGTGGAACGGAACACTCGGTTACAATTTTACAAAGCAAAGAAGGATTTACATACATTTAAAAGTTAATGAATAAATGAATATTAAAAGTAATAACGAAGTAAACAACTAAGTACATGGGCTGTTACATTGTTAATTTGCGATTTCCCAGCTACGCATAGAGCAATAACCAATAAAGTAATATTAATCAATTAAACATGAATATGTTGTGTGGTAATTAATGTATTTCAATTGTGATAGTAAATAATGAGCAAGGCCACTGAAATTGTGAAACTTATAAAATGTGATTTTAATATTAATTTAAAATACGTAGGTAAATGATATTTGTACATTATTATCGCGGGTGTGTGTTGTGATAAGGTCGCGAGCGAATTTGACAAACAAAAGTTATGACAATTTAGTTTTTTCTATACTAGGTGTTTACCGTGGAGAGCGTTGCTTTTAGTTAGTTTTTATTAAGCGATAGTAAAACTTTTTCATACTTATTTTATTTTCTGCTCCAGAGTCGGACCAACTGAACCGTGTATTATTTTATTTTAAATTTAGATCGCTGATAAGGGTTAAAATAATATTCTACCTTTACCTTACAATGGGCATTACACTGTAATATCTAAAAATAACAAGTGAAAGCTGAATTACCTATGTATTTCCCTGCTATGGATTTAAAAGCTAAAATTCATTATATTATGGAACTAGATGTTTTAAACAGTTTACAATCAGTAACCATGTACATTTTCACAATATAAATTTCATTTTTATATCTTTTCGAATATTTAGATCTACACAATTATTATTGTTCTCACTAAACTCAAATAAGAAAGTAAACTGTAATAAAAGTGTTAAAGTAAAGTACATTTGCCACTTTTCTAATTAATTTTTATTACAATGCTTAATAAATGCAAAGGAACTTTCACAATACTAAACAAACTTTTCGGCATTTAAGTCAGACTTGAAATTTTTAAAAGATTGGATTGGATTCATGACGACGATTCTATTTTGTTTTATTTTAAATACACACAGCAGGAATTGACCTTTTCTTTATTATAAATGCATTTTTACGATCTTATCATATTATTTTTTAAGTCTATTTGCGGTAAATCACTTCCTATGAAAACATTACATTTATTTACGTCACATAATCACATTTATTAGTCATATCGCAAACGCATCGTGATATTCTAGATTTTTCTAGAATTATGCTATGTTTGTTATAATTAAAATAATCGCGTATAAAACATCAATCACCATTGATAATTCAAATTTGCCTCTTATCAGTGGACACACGAGATATCCAGAGAAAAGTAAAGATAACACGAAATAATTTAGAGATATGTCACTCAAAGCACTAAGCCTCATGAATGGATGTACTGATATATACTCCTGAAAATAAATTCCCGTTCATTTAAAAAAAAAACGAATTTTTTAAAGGTATATTGAAAAACTGTTAAAATTCCTACACCAACATTGCATTCAATAAGTATTTACGAATCATAGCAGCAGACATTCACATTTCACGTGTAAAATCCTAGTTCACAGTTGAACGTAGACAAATAGCTGGCGAACATTTTCCTGTCCATGAAAAGCACTATCTGCCGCGGTCGATTAGCAACTAGGTTGCATTCCAGCAAAGGTTGTGCGTGTTCTCACGTACCACCTTCGGGTGTACAGCAATCGTGTCAAACCGCTGATAAGGACACCGTTTCCGTCCACTTTTCATTTCTACTTGGACGTGAAATCGTCCCGATAATAGCGACGTTCATTACAATGGTACACTCGTATTTGTCACAAAATTCTTGTCTATGTCGTAATCAACCAGAAAGAAGTTAAACTTTCATTTAATACGAAAACGCAAGAAGCGTGACAAATTGCGTCGAATAGCCAACATATTGCATTGTTAATTAAAAGGAAATGTTTATAATACGTGTTCTACGTGCGCCACATCAAATTTATAAAATGATCATGAAACGGTCGAAAGGCAAATATTTTTACGACTTTGATAAATACCGTGGCGAATGTAGCGGCCGAGTAAACAAAGCTGATAATTATTATTTTTAATGTCTACAAAGTAACGCAATGCCTGTGCGCTAGCAGTGCAAGTGATATTTATTTCAACTAGAAATTTTATTTTATATCGACACACATAATGAATCCGATTATGTGTTACAATATTTAAATAGAATTTTATCCGTTTATCAAAGTGTGACCGAGAAGTTAAAATATCACTTTGCCAATAGGAATCTTTTCTTGGCATTGCGTCGCGCTCGAGTTGTATTTCGCAGCGTAAAAGCGCATTTTCAAATTACTCGCGATCCCGTGACCAGTCATTCAGCCCACGCACGCTAAATACGAACTTTTTCTCTAATATCGTGCCCGATTTGGATATATGCCATTCCTGACATCACATGATTCGAACTTACCTTCATGTCGTCGAGCATATCGCACGCCGAGATGAGCGACGCGGTGTCCGGAGTCACTTTGATTACGCCCATCGTGGTAGCACAATACGGGAGTTCAACACGGATGACCGTTTACGTGTAACGTCCCGAAAGTTAGCTAGCCAGTTAGTTATCTGTAAGCGAGTAACGCGTGGTTGTTTGGGACACGGTGCGCGAGACGTACTCACGCAGTGACCGAGCCGCGCGGACTGTGGGACTGAACGCGGAGTGCCGGCTTCGCGACTCGAGTGAAAGGGTCGCGACGTCACGGCCACGATAACGCTCAACTTGTTGCTACACCTTCCCTCTCTTTCACATTCACTGCGCCGTGTGTAGTTTCATCTCGCTTGTTTTGTTTAATTTGATTTTACGTATTCACATACTGGAGTACGCATTATGGTTTCACACAGTAATTCAATATCAATTATAAATTTGAATAATTATGAAAAATTGAGGGCTTTAAATTATGCATCTCCTGTACTATTTCGCTACAGCCTGCCGTAGCGTGTGACGTAGGACGCTACGGTTGTAGCGGTGACGTCACAGTCGCTACGCAACGGGATATTCTACGTAAGCGGTTTTACAGCGATTTCAATTATTTTCAATAATTGATTGCCAGATGAAGTGGCAAGTTACGAATTTAACTGCGTTATTGCAATAAGTGAGATTAAGAACATTAAGACTTTTATACAAATAGTCTTGAAAATTGTGCATTTTTTTGCGAAATGCATATCAATCATATTCGCCTTATTGTAAATGTTGCATTTACCGTTTATTGTATTATTTTTGTATCTTTTAATTATTTATATACAAGTTATCCAAGCCCAACATATATCAACCATCAAGTCAAGATAATATGTACGATTATACATATTTTATTATCCTTTGAGGATCTTTAAGGCATGGATCCACATTAACCGACCACTTCGTAAATAAAATTGAATCACAGTAATTTGTTAATGTCACTATCGTTAACATTCCATATTCAATTTTGAAGTAAATTTAATAATAAGCTTTTATTTATTTCACTTTTGAAGCTGTTTAAAATACATTTTTCAACCAAATTATCATTTTTAGATGTGTTTTATGATCAGACTTCGTACTTATGTTTATTTGCATTTTGTATGAAGTACGGATTCCAGATATAGAGTTTGTAGCTCTATTTTAAACTGCGAAAAAATTTAAAAGACGGTAATATCAGACACAAAATTAGAACTACTATATTGTTAACAAGTAAAAAACTGGAAGATTATGTACAGATATACTGAATATTTAAAATGTCTAAATTGGTTCCAAAAAGTTGTTTTTTTTTTTTTTTTAATATGGTATACAATAAAAAAATTATATAAACATTTCCTAAAACAATCTTCAACAAAAATACAACATTTTGAAAACATTTCAATAATTATTTGTGACATTACCATTTATGTAAATCCGTAACGCGTAAAAGCTAAATGTTGCCAGCGTTTATAGCTGTCGCGTCAAATTGCTCGCATCAATCATCTCGCAAGATAACATGTTTACACCATATTCCCACTTGTTGGCATATGGCAATTATTTTAAACATTAATTTACCGAAACGTGCTGGTAATGGCAACACTGCTTTTTACGCCATTAATTTTTATCAATTATGTTTACTTTAAATTTGTTTATTTAATAGCGCATTCATAAAATTTTATAATCTCATAGAGATAGAACTGTAGGCTACTTTCGACTTATCTTTTATAGGTAGAAATAAATTTTATAAACATAACATAATTTTTAATGGGACGTAATAAAATAAGAAATTTAATTATTAAGTTATGTAAGGTTCATAAAAATTTATTCACAGTTCAATGCCATTATATCTTTAAACACGAAGTTAATATTTTTATTATGTTTACACTAATATTTTAACAATAATAATATAACCACTATAGTAAGAATAGTAAGAAATAGAAACATTTTTTTGCTGAAGATAGTAGAATCAGTTGTTTTGTAAATAATACATCAATTGTACGAATTACAATGTATTGGAATGGATATGTAGTACATAAAATGTGCGTTATTCCTTACAATACCTTCTTGATTAAAGTCACTCAATAAACGATTTTTTAAACATGTTTTTATTTTACTAAACTAGTTATCCTCACGGCTTCGCCCGCGTAGTACGTATATACAACCTCAACTCTGTATATTATGTATTTTAAAACCGCTTCTAAATCGTTGCGTAAAGTTTTAAAGATTTGCATAAATAGGGCGGACAGACAGTGACAGCGACTTTATTTTATACTGTGTAGTGATAAATAAACGCAACAGTATCAAGTTTAATCACTAGTATGGGTTTAAAAAGCGGTAAAGGGTAAAAAAGGCTAATAAACATTGAACAGAGGAAAACAGATAGGCCTTGGTACAAAGCAATGAAAACGAAAGTTATTGTGCATTAAAAAGTGGGGCGCTGTCAAGGTGACAGCTATTAACGCTTGATGAAGCGACGAGCCTTCGGTGTTGCTATAAACAAAATATGCGTTTTTATAGTGAGGGATGGTTATTGACCCTGGCAATCAATGCATTAACTTGATGGTAGTGCACTGTGCATCTATATATTTCGGAATTGAAATTTTCTTGTTCCAAGTTCGCAAAATGCGTAAAACATGTTTTCGTACGTTTATAAGTTTAGTTTTAATATTGGGGTCTAATATTATCTAGCGACTCTTCGTCTTAGCCTTCATCAATAAATGATCTATCTAACACCAAAATAATTTATCAAATCGGACCAGTAGTTCTTGAGATTACCGCGTTCAAACAAACAAACTCTTCAGCTTTGTAATATTGGTATAGATTAAGATCAGCTAATATTCTTTTAATATTGTGTATTTATTGCGTCGAAGTTGTTTATCCTTTCTCTCCTTCTCCATTGATTATTGTTTTGTTTGAGGCACCGTAGTTATTTTCCTACGCCTTAAATTTATTTATTTGTAAGGCTTGGTAATTATTAAAGGGTTTAATTAATTTCCCTTCAAAACAATCAACAACCTTCACCAGTCTCAGTTCAACTTGAATCACGCAGTTACTATATTACTTAAGAAATCGTTAATAGACTCATTGATTAGAAAATAATTATTTATTTACACATTTTATACGTCATTAATCATTATTACACGGAACAGAACGTTCGTTTGTACTTTCATACTTTCGTTTCTATTTATAGTATTATATTATTACAATTAATTGCAAGTGTGGCATAAAATTAATGTATAATTATTTATACCTATTATTAAAAGTCATAATCCGAAAAGATTGACATATTGGCTTGTTAGCCGTCATCTATATTTTTTTTATCGACACATTTGACGATACTGGCTGCATTAAAAAAAACAATCTCGAATTTTTAAAAATGGAATTCGTGCAATATGTCTTCGACAGCTTTTGTTTCTTTTCGGACAATAGGCTCATGACCTCAATCTAACGGTACAGAAAGATATGTAAATGTTTGTACCCGGCTTTATCAAATAATAGTCGGTACTCAGACATAATTAAAGTCGCAAGGTTGTCGCAAATCGACAGTCACGGATCTACGGCGCCCTTGAGGGCCGGCCCTCTATGGTACGCGGATACGAAAACAATTTATAACTTAATGTGTGAGTATTGTAATATTTAATACACTTAAAGCTTAATTCCTATTACATAGTAGGTAATACGCATGTAATCTTAAAAAAAATGATCAAATATTAAGGACTGTCGGATTATTTTTCGGTCTTAAAAATACTAAGAAAAAGTAGAAGAAAGTAGCAGTGCAAAGTTATTATTAAAACATTAATTATGTTTCAGTATTTATTCATTGATGAAACGATATTTGTAGGTAGGTAATTGAACTAACAAGTATGTATAGAAAATAAACACCGTATACAAAAAATTGGCATCGCTACCACATTTAATATTCGCTACCGCATTGCTCGGAATAGGTGCCAACTTCTGAACTCATATATAACTGAACCTAAATGGCTATATACTCATTTCTATGAATCATGATGTTCCATATATGTCTAGTAACGAAAACGTGTAAAATAAAATGATTTTCATCGTATCTTCCTTCTTTCCTCATCTACGATTTTTTATTCGTAGGTCTATACGAGTATTATTATAAAATCTATATTTTTATTATTAACGTCAGCATTGTTATATTATGTTTAGTTTTACACGAGTTATATACTTAGGTATTTAAATTACATCTCCATTGCAAGATCCTTCTCTGGGTCCGCAAAAATAAATTATTAAGAAGCTATCTCTTTCACTCAAATTCAATATCCATATTCGTGAACAAGTCACAACTACAGTGACCTACGTACCTTTATCTTTAAATCTACTAAGCTGTTCCTGTCATACATGATACAACCGCATTGAGATCTAAGTTGTTAGTAATCAAACTCATCACACATATCAGGCGAAAACTCCTTTACCTATCCATGATAAAAAAAGAAAACGTGACATTAGAATTCGCTGAATATTACAGATAACATATCAGACTTATGATAAACCTTTCGCGGGTGTGAGCACTAAAAGGTTATATACATTCATACCACTTAAAAACAATTTTTGGCCTCCAAATTCTAATTATTCGATTAATATAACACTCAGTACAAATATATTTTGCAGGTATATGACTTTGACCTAGTTTTACAGCTTGTTTCATTGTAATCAATTACTTTATTAAACGGGCTTTTATGCGTAATGAATATTAAAATTAAAAGAGTGAAATATTATAACAGCTGGTATTATTAATAATTTTCCTTGTTTATTCCAAGGATTAAATTTCTAATCAGAGGTATTGTTACGATAGAATGAAATACAATGTTACGAGGAAAAGTTACTATAATCCGTAGTATATTATTATTAGTCTGTGCTATAATATAAGTTTTATAATACAATCTTAATCACTTCAGCTTATATAGACATTTCTTATGTAATTGTATGATTAAATGACTCGTTTATGTAAATTATTACAATTGGCGAGCAGGATTCAGTCTGGTATATAGCCTTTACCGTATCTAAGCCGTTGACCGGAACTCAACTTACTGGAATGTAATTCAGAACCTTCTAAGAAAGATTTAATCTAAACTTATTGTTTGGAACCAGTGTTGGAATAAACATTTTTGTGTCACAAAATTAGCCAAGTTGTTATTTTCTTGTCTTCATTTTTTTAATGAGCGAAATGTAGAATGATGAAACAAATTAACATTCTGTGTTTGTATTTTTTTTTCAAAAATGCTCGTATGAAAAGAAGTTTCCATTTCAGTGTTAAAAAAACATTTCGTAGGTAATAGAATACCTTTAAAATCTAGGTCTTTTGAGAACTAAACCATCGAGAACCTATAAGGACCCTTTTATTTATTTAGTTTTATTTTGCTTTAAACTTTCAAATAATTCTGAAAAACAAACGATTATGAAAAGTGAAAATCATATCGTAATAAGTCACAATTTGTTCAACTCAGGAATTCTGTTATTGTTAAACACGACCTTGCTTTGTTACTGGGAAATGCGTATAAATACTGCAACGTACTATCGTTCGTAGTAATTAGCTATTTATGTATTTCTTATTATGTTTTTTCTTTTATTGGAGCATGAATCAACGGGGAAGTTCCATAGAAACACAATCTATTGCTGATCTTTAGTGTTATCACTACATAGTATAAAACAAAGTCGCTTTCCCTGTCCCTATGTCCCTATGTCCCTTTGTACGCTTAAATCTTTGAAACTACGCAACGGATTTTGATGCGGTTTTTTTTTAATAGATAGAGTGATTCAAGAGGAAGGTTTATATGTATAATAACATCCATTAAATAGTGGAAAAGTACTGTTATTTTTGAGGTTTCTAATGTGATGTCGTAAAAAATTACATTTTTTCCGCTTACATTGCAAACGCAGGCTGAACCCCACGAGTTTTATCAAAATAATGTACTAAGTATTATACACATTGAAAAGGTCTACAGAAAAGTCCGCGATGGTATATGTCTATCTCTTATGGATAACCCACAATAACTTTTTTTTGTCATTTACTTTTTACGACAAATAATGGTTAATTTTCGATGCGATTTTAACCAATACAGCATCAATTCTTAACCAATTAAATACCTTGGATACATTGTTCATTTAATATAGATCTATATGGCCCTTTACACCGTATGATTTAAGTGAATATTTTCGAAGATATTACAGATTTATAAATTGCGGGACGTAGCGTTTGCGGCGGTACCGGCCGGCCGCCCGGCTATATATTTTATACCCGTGCGAAGCCGGAGCGGGTCGCTATGTTTTTATACACAACGTTCACACTTCACAGTTTTTCTGTAGTGTATTTAGTATCAGCATTGCACCCGTGCGAAGCCGGGGCGGGTCGCTATATCTATTCCTATGACATATCACATACATAATATTATTATAGAAATATGTAAAGTACAAATAATATGTATGTTTACAGATTATGTAAAAAAGAAACGTATACAATTTATACTTAGTTTGAAGTTGATTTGCAATTATCCGATATCCTTTCTCGGACCTCGTGATAAAATGAATTCTATGTTTCTTATGTATATCTTTGCATAGACGTTAAGAGACAAGTAAAAGTTATCTATAATTTAATTAAGTATTATAAAAGCGACACACGACATCCGCCCGTTAAACAGCAGGAAGTTCCTAATACCACATTTTTTATTCAATATAATATCTAGAATCTAGGTATTTGTTTTGAAGTGATATGGTCTAAAATGCAGTCTATGCCATCAAGTTATGTTCCAAGTAACAATACAAAATAATACACAAAAATAATTGAAAGTTAACAATTAGAAAATATCTTAAAGACAAGTCTCACGAATAGTTCGCGTCCATGACTCCGAACAAAATGTTTTGATAAGGTGACAGCTGATAGCGGTTGATAAGAGCCGCATTATAAACAACAATATTTTCAAGGTCTTGGGAATTTTTTATCGACTTTCCATTTAAATGCAATTACTTAGGCTTTAATTGAATCAAGTACAGGAAATGAGCGAGAATAATTTTATAATTTAGCATTAAATAGGTGTAGGTAGTTGTCTATTAGTGTGTCTGTTCAAACATGTTATAGCTAAAAAATTATTTAAATAAAACGAGTCTTTTATGCAATTGATTTTTGCTTGAGTTGAGATTGAAATTAAAGACTTTTTTTAACTGATTTTAAACGCGATTTATTCATTTTATTATAAACGCGACGTTTCGAACACTTCAGCGAGTGTGGTTACGGGGAGATTGTAAAAATTCCTTTAAAAAGTATTTAATTTCTAAATCTAGAAGATATATCTCAAAACGTTATAAATACCAATATTACACGTGCTAAATTAAAGTACATTTGATTATAACTTGCTAACGTCAACTACCGCCTCCTTGGTACAGTGGTTGACGCGTGAGCGTAGAACCGAGAGGTCCTGGGTTCGATTCCCGGTGGAGACGAAGAAAAAAAAAATGTCTCGGTCTGGCAGGACACAGAAGGCTGATCACCTACTTGTCCCTAAAGAAAATCGATCAGTGAAACAGATGTATGAATAATGCATCTGCCCCTTACCCCACTACGGCGACACGGGACTTCACTAGTAACGTCAACTATGATAACATCAAAGGGATAACTCAATGCTATATCCATTTATCTATCTACTGGTGTGGATAGTTTTCTACTACAAAATAATGAGCAAGCACTTTATTCTTTAACTAGCTGTTGCCCGCAGCTTCGCTTGCGTGGAAAAGATAAATTTTCATGGTATAAGTTTTCATCCCCTATTTTACCCCTTTAGGGGATGAATTTTCTAAAATCCTTTCTTAGGGGACGCCTACGTTATGACATCTACCTGCATGCTAAATTTCAGCCCGATACGTCCAGTGGTTTGGGCTGTGCGTTGATAGATCACTATATCAGTCACCTTTGAGTTTTATATATATGTATATAAATATATACGGATTTTCGGATTATCTTAGATTGTATGTAAGATAGTTTAGTTTACTGTATACACACAAACAACACTACTACTAGATTGCTTGAACATATTTTTCGAAGTCATGATGATGAGATAGCGTACCGACCTATCTTGTTACTAGATATTGTGAAATATAAAAAGTAAGTTATCTTCTTTATCGATATTATATAATAATAGCATGCAAAATATTATTAAAATTTTTTTATCATAAAAATTGAAGTGATGAAAAAAAGATTGAAGAATCAATTAAAATTTCACCTAATTTTAACAGGCTTTTATTAGCTTCCCCTGTTGTGTTTCTATGTAACTGACTCCTTTAAACTCGGTTCTAACCCATTTTAACGCACAGGTTTAATTCATAAGGGGCAGATTGAATTCAAACTTTGTACACATAATCAATTATAGTTAATAACGCAATAATTCCATGAGTTTATATCATATTAATTTGTATAGATGTGTTATTCCAATCTTTAATCCCTTCCGTGCCATTTATGTAGATACTAGGTTTCCGCCCGCGGCTTCGCCCGCGCAGTCATAGAAAAACCCGCATAGTTCCCGTTCCCGTGGGTTTTCCGGGATTGCGTCATTTTCCCGGGATAAAAAGTAGCCTATGTCCTTTCTCGGGTATCAAAATATCTCCATACCAAATTTCATGAAAATTGGTTCAGTAGTTTAGGCGTGATTGAGTAACAGACAGACAGAGTTACTTTCGCATTTATAATATTAGTATGGATTTACATTTTTAATCCTCTATATAAATATTCACATATTTATCAAAAGTACGAAACGACAATACATCGAGGAACTGTTAATATACGATATCAAAGAAATATTTTATTATAAACAAGAGCTCTTTACAAAAACCACATTTTGCTCTTAAAATGTCAATAAAGGCCCGGGGTGATGTCAATACCAGAGATTCTGTTTAAAAATGGCTACTCGTATAATAATTATATAAAAATAGGCGGCGTTTTTATTGTCACAGTACTGGTACAAGGTAATTGAGGTATTAAATTGCTTTTGTTAATGTTGTGCCAATTTATTGTGTTTTATAATTATGTTGACATGAGCTTTTCACGAGCCTGTTTATTGGAGTGACAACAAAGCCTTCTTGAAATATCTAGTCAAAGAAATATGAAATTTATGAACGAATATACTACATCTAAAGCTAAATTATTACTAACTCGGTTTAAAAAACTCAATCAAGTCGAACGGTACCAGAGCTAGCGTTTAAAAATGAATTTTATTGAATAAACAATAGCTATTTTATGGTATCGCGTCAATGTTCTCAATTTTACGTCAATCGGTTGATTAAAACAATGACATCATGATACATACATTCAATAACTCGTGAAGAAAAATACTAGAATAATAAATATTAAATTAAAATAACAATAAAGAAGAACTTAATTTTTGGGACAATGAGAAACAGTCCTGTCACTTCTATAACTTCATTACTCTGTAAAAATTTTGGGTACAAATTCCAGGATAAAGACTAATTGGCTCATTTGTTTATTTAATTTTGTATAAATCTAGTCTATTTAAACTGTGAATTAAAATAAAATCTTGTAGACTTTCTTTAGACACTCTTGGAGACTAACACTTTTATCATTTTATTTATTATAACACTAATATCTGAAAAAATAGACTGAATGCTGAAACTGAAGTCCGTTGTTGGGTATGAGAAATGTGTGTTAAACTAATTGTTTTTCTTATCAATTTTCTTCCTAGGCTAATTGCTTATTGAAGTCGTCAACTACAATCGAACTCAAGAAAGTAACGCACATGCTCTAGCTAATATAGCAAGGAAGCAAGTTAAAAATCTTATCAAGCCTAACCACAATAAAAAAAGAATAAACTATGTATCATAAGTTCGTAAGTTGCACTTTTAAAACTCCCGAAAGATAAGCTGCTAAATAACCTTGAAAAATCGTTTGATTTTCATTCATAAATCGCATTCAGTTTTAAATCAATAGATTGGCAGGTCGAGATAAAATAATAGTAATATTTAAGGTATATTTAATATCGGTCTACGAAATTTTGCAAGTGAAAGGCCACGAAGGTCACGGAGTCAGGTTTTATGCAAATAAATGTAATCCAAACTGACAGATTACGGGGAACTTTGGCTATATTGAATAACTATTAAATTCGGTTATGATACTTATCTCAAAATTCTCCTTTGGTGTGTTAAATCACTGAATAATTCGATAAATTCATCTGGTAGTAATAATATGTTAAATTGTAACTTTTATAAAAACCTGCGGTTTCACCTGTGTTGCTCCGCTCCTGTTGGTCTTAGCGTGATATGAGCCTATGCCCACAGAAATACCTATGCCCTATAGCCTTCCTCGATTAATGGGCTATCTAACACCGAAATAATTTCTCAATTGGGATATCTATTATTTTTAAACTTCATATCTAATCCTCAATATATGGAGGTTAATTTCCATATGCAAATGTTATAAATATCAGCAATATTTTTTGTTTAGATAAGAACTCTCTTTATTTTATAATAGTCGATAAATTTCATTATCAAAATGTCAATTAATTAAAAATGTGATAAAAAGTATTATTATTAACGTTATATTATGGGCTTAATTATTTTTCTTTAAAACAAACATTTATTTTCCCCGTACATTTTAATGGATATACTGCAAACAAACAAGGCAATCATATTTATTTTTGCATTTTATTAAAATATAACAAATTATCCTTAATGTGAACATGTCTAATTGTATTGCTGTTGCTCTATCGCGTACAATCTTAAGTGAGGATGACTAAATAATTACTTGATAAGTCAATTTAAACGTATTTTTATATTGTCATAGCAACGGTGTTTATTGTAGAGGAAAATTTAACAATTACACCTATGTTCTCTGTATATTAATTCATAAAAATTATAGGTCTACTTTAACATTCATAAAAGTCGACATTATACCAGTAGGGAAACTTCATACAACACGTTCGAAAGCCATTTCGAGAGCCATCTCGCACACAAGCAAGCATGTTTACAAGAATCGTAAAATTAATACAATTGACAGATATAAGAATACCCTTACGATTCTCGTAAACACGCTTGCTTGTATGCGTGAGCCATTTCGAACGTGTTGTATGAAGTTTCCCTACTGAGTATCTGTATATTGTGATATTATCTCTCTATCTAGATTATCATTTGTTTTTGTGGTATTTATAATTATAAAACACTTCGCTATTTTATTAGGGCTTGAATAATCGTTATTTAATCTGTAGCAGACCATAACAAAAACAAATGTATAAGTCGGAAAGCCTCAAATTTCACGCATCAATTAATGAGGTAAGCGCATATAAAACAAATGATTTAGGATCCTCATTTGTCAGTATTCAGTCTACGTCGTTTATAATGGATTAATTGAGTTTAAGTATCGTGTTATGTGTATTTGTACATTGTTTAATTACGAATAATTTACATTTAATGGCATATCAAGTGATAACAAAATTGTATGCATAGTTTTAGTACATGTTTCTTGTTAACATTAAAAGAACTAGATATTTATCATAGTAATTCAAAACCAAAAGCCAAATTTTGTAGTTATTTTTTGTCCAATATATTGTGATGTAATCAAATTTGACGGGACCACGTCGGCCTGACATCACAGAGATGAGGGCCAAATCTGTAATTGAACCGGAATGTAAACAAAACAGATTAAATAATAAGCAAACAATATATCGAATTTACACAATAAAGGTCATTTTTCTTGCCGCAAATTGGCACGCTTTCCACAACGTCGTCACGGCAAACTCGACAAAAAATAGAGAAATTTATTTGGTGGCAAGGTCGATATTTCCTCGCATATTTTCAGCCTTGACGACGGATCTGAGTTACCGAAATGCGAGACGAGGCTTTCGAATAACAGGGGCAGAGGAAAACGATACTCCCGAAGCTGGTTTTGTAAATTACAGGAGTATATTTTGCGAAAACGTTTCACTGATTAGGGACAAAGGCTTGTCACGGTGTGTGTGATAGCCTTGATATCCTGAGGGTTCAAATTTAAATAACGGGTCTTTGAGTTTTATTCACATTGTTAGTTTTTAATATTGTATGTGGTCTAATTCCTACTTAATATAACTTGAAGAATTTGCGTGGTAGAGCGCAGTGCGCATTAATGTAAGTAGTTGTTGGAATAAAAACATTGCTTAAGAATTGGAGAGACCAATTAATATAGAGGAAGGCTATAGACTATCATCACGCCGACCAATTAGGGCGGGGCATCAATGAAAAAATTTGCAAATTACGCGGTAAATATTGCTTCAAGATCGAAGTCGAGGACAGACTGTTATGATTTTTTTGAAGTAAAACTTCTTTAGGCGCGACTAGGGAGTAACTCAGATTTATTTTCTGACGGAAGTAACGCTTACTATAGTCTGCGTAGTTTCCGCCATTTAAAAATAATAATTCTGATTGGTTGTAAGTATATGTCATATACTACACGCTTCTTGACTTATATGCCAGCTAGTGGCAAATATCATAATCAATAATTAGGATTATTTATTTTCAAATTTTCAAACGGATCAATTGTGAATAGCAAAGTGAATGAAAAATTCAACAGTTTTAAAAACATTATTTTAAATTGCAAAATTTTTTGAAAATCTCTAAATATACTTGTTTATTTATTACTTTTAAAATAAGTAAATTAAAAATAAAAATAAACATGTTGCGGATTATAATCATTTTAAATATTGCTGAAGACAAAGTAGTATCCATAGCAACAGATATGTATATAGGTTGTCATTCAGTTGAACAAGAAGCATATGTACGCCAACAATTTCATAAAATGTCAGTTATTGATACAGGAGGATCGCCTTATGAAATCATATTAGTTCTTAACAAATTTTACATTATTACAACCAATATTGATGTATCTGATGGCTTAGCCAACGGTTGTGTTGGAAAGTTAGTGTATATTGAACGTGATGACAGTGATAACATCATACGCTTATGGCTTGAGTTTCCTGGTAAGATAGGAGAGAAAATTAGGAAAAAAGCTGCCCATCATATTCAAACTCTAAACATTAGTAGAACAGCAGTCCCAATTTTACGAAGATCGTCATCTGTACCAATGAATAGAAATAAGACAATATTTGCAAAGAGAAATCACTTTCCATTAGTATCTGCTTGTGCGCTTACAATACATAAGTCTCAAGGTGGTACTTTTGATCAAATCGTTTATGAATACAATAAAAGTCACAGTCAGCAGCTGTTATATGTAGCATTATCACGAGTAACTGATATAAATGGATTGTTCATTGTCTCAAACACCGATGACAACAAATTTTATCATGGAAGAAAGCGTCCAGGGGGAATAGTTGATTTACAGTGTGAATTTGAAAGACTTTCAAATTCTCGCCTAATAACACAACAGGAAGAATTATATAACCTTGTAAATGAGAGTAACATTACACTATTTTCCTTCAACTGCCAAAGTTTACGTGCTCATGTTTCTGATCTGAATGATAAAGTATTAAAAAGGTCCACATTGCTGTTATTTTCCGAAACTTGGATGAAAAATGACGAACAAATTCTTATTGAAAATTTTTATTGCGTTACCCAATACAAACGACCCAACTCAACTGCTGGTGGAGTAGCTGTATATCATTCATCTACAGATACACTGAACAATGTAACACCAATTCAAAATATTTCACCAACTATATTATCACAAATTTCCGATGAGGTTTCACAAATTGGTGACATCGCCTTGGTTCGATGTGTTAATACGAATGACCAACCTGTGATTATCGTTGTTATTTATATTTCTACAAATACTAGCCTGACAAATATCATAAAATTTATTCATCAGCAATTACTTCACTTCACAATTGAAGGTTCTCGACTTTTAAATAGTAATTATCATGAATTACCGATGATTCTAACTGGAGATTTTAATGTTAATTTTCGCTCTCAGGAATCTCAGCCGTTAATTGATTTTTTAGAAGAAAAATTTGATTTATCTATGAATACTTCTCGACTTCATTCAACAACGCGTTTCGGTACAACGATAGATGCTGTATTTTCAAGAAAAGTAGCAAATTTAGAGAGTAAAATTTATGTTTCACATTATAGTTACCACAAACCTATAATTTCGTACGTAAGAAATTATGATGACATTCAATTACCTGTTTCGAATGAATAATATTAATATAACATTTAAATAATCTTTGTAAAGCACATGAATAATAAATATAATTAAATTATAATATAATATTTATTTATTTAAGTTAATATTTAATCATTTCAGTGATATATGTCGTCAACGCCAAAGAAGTTTTACTTCAATCGCGCGTAAAGGTTACACGCACACACTTTTTTATTAGTTTTAACGGGATTTACCTTTAAGCCATGATCCTTACTCCAATTGACGATGGCTGCGAGATCAGTATTAGTACGGAAAATCGCTTCAGTAAGTTCTGGCAGTGACACGTGCGAATATAGCTGGAAATCGTCTGCATACATATGATAAGGAGAAGTAATGTGATTGGAGATAGAGTTTATAAAGATTGAGAATAAGAGAGGAGACAAGACGCCACCTTGCGGAACCCCGGCATGAACTTATGTATTGTAAGCGCACAAGCAGATACTAATGGAAAGTGATTTCTCTTTGCAAATATTGTCTTATTTCTATTCATTGGTACAGATGACGATCTTCGTAAAATTGGGACTGCTGTTCTACTAATGTTTAGAGTTTGAATATGATGGGCAGCTTTTTTCCTAATTTTCTCTCCTATCTTACCAGGAAACTCAAGCCATAAGCGTATGATGTTATCACTGTCATCACGTTCAATATACACTAACTTTCCAACACAACCGTTGGCTAAGCCATCAGATACATCAATATTGGTTGTAATAATGTAAAATTTGTTAAGAACTAATATGATTTCATAAGGCGATCCTCCTGTATCAATAACTGACATTTTATGAAATTGTTGGCGTACATATGCTTCTTGTTCAACTGAATGACAACCTATATACATATCTGTTGCTATGGATACTACCACAGTATTACCATTATTTTAGTAATAGGAATTATATGAGCTCTTTATCACTTTTTTTTGCAAGTAGATAGGGAAATTATAAAGGCAATTTATCTACATTAGAGATACAACCTTTTAGTTGTATGTATTTGTCTTTACTATGTAATTATATGCAATAGTATGCCATTTTTTTACAAAACCCAAATAAACCTCTAAATAAATATATTTTGATTACAATTTTTATCTATCGGTCATTAACGATAAGACAAGACTTTCTTAATTCAGTAATAACCATTATCACATTTTATTAATTATTAACAACATAATATTATCATACATATAATAATTCAAAGGAAAGTGAATATTTTGGGGGTTTAAATCCCTACTAATACATATTATAAATGCGAAAGTAACTCTGTCTGTCTGTTACGCTTTCCCGCTTAAACCTCTCAACCGATTTCGATGAAATTTGGCACAGACAATCTTTAGACCCTGAGAAAGAACATAGGCTACTTTTTATTGCGAAAAAACACCACGGACGCGGACGTGTGGAAGCTAGTCAGATATAAATGTTTGAAATAATAAATTTTGTAGCTTTAAAAGTTACCAACTTTATATAGGTATTTACCTTACCTACCTACTCGGTTAATTGTTATGCAGATTTATTTTTATCTAAAAAGTTATTTTTTGTTTATATATTTATGTTAAGAATATTTTATAATTATCGTAAACAAAACAGTAAAAACATTGTAAACAGTTCTTTTATAATAAAAGGTTAAATGATAAGATTATTGTGAAGTGCAATTTGTTCTTAAGATAATTATGAATATTATAAATATGTTAATACATACTTACTAAGTTACTAAGTATAATCCATTTGGATATAACTTACGAACGATGTTTATTAAGTACCTGCAACAGAATAATAACTTGTTAATTTTAATATTTAAAATGGATACATACAATTACACTACACTACATAGTATAAAACAAAGTCGCTTTTTCTGTCCCTATGTCCTTATGTATGCTTAAACCTTTAAAACTACGCAAAGGATTTTGATGCAGTTTTTTTAATAGATAGAGTGGTTCGACGAGGAAGGTTTTAGTATACAGTGTGTCCGGACATGACATACCGATATTTGAAGGGGCCTCCTCACCCCCCCCAAAATGGATTTCGAATTTTTTAAAGTATGTTTCATCACTCTTATCAATTAAATTTGTTTAGTGGTCCCTAGAATAACTTGTTATTGTTCAAATAAAACCAAATTTAGTATTTTGTGACACTCACTTTCGAAGTTATTACAATTTTCATAAATTCACTATCCGAATTGATAGGTTTGCCATTTTGAGGGGGGTGAGGTAGGGGACTGTAGAGGGGTTGAATTGTCGATAAAAATACCTGGAGAATAGCCCCTTCAAATATCGGTATGTCATGTCCGGACACACTTTATAAATTATTAGGTTTTAGACAAAGCGAGTACTCTATAAAACAGCTCATCCTGGCTTAAGCCAGGTTGAACAGGAAAAATATTGTAGAGAGATCTTCTTCTTTATTTGTTATTAACTAAAATTTATGGTCTGTCAAATAAATATTTTAAATTTAACAGGAAAAAAATAATCGTAGGTAGGTAGAGTTTACAGAAAATGCTATATTTTTCTCTTTATATGTAGGTACTAGGTATTATTAATTGTATAGATAATTATAATTATTCTCAAGATATCTCATACGTCATCTCATTTCAAATAAAACAAAGTATGTATAAAAAATAAACAACTGATAAACTTTGCTGAAACTGCGTAAGCGTAAATTAATAGGAATATTATGTATATATAAAAAGATTTGACATCATTTGTACTTTAAGTAAAAAATTGTAGCATCGCGATCAAAAACAATACAAACGCGCTTCCAAAAAAAAAAAACAAATACAGGCCATAATAAATAACGTTGAACGTATGTTTTATTAAAACCATATTTTGCAAGTATCTCCAATTTTAAGAATATTTTTTAGAATTTAACATTTAATTTTCTTAATAATTTATTTATCAATGGGAAATCAACCTGTGCCATAGAATATATATACTCTTAACGCGACACTAGTACTATTATATGCCTGTACCCTGTTCCATGTAACATTTAACCTGTATTCTGTCCAAAACACCACAATAAAACATTGTAGGTACTCATACAAATTTCAAAACAGCCATTTTTTAAACTTATCATTTTTTACAGATAAAAAGCAAATCCAAATTTAAAAGTGTAAACAAACATTATTTATTAATAGTATTCACAATGCAATACGAATACTTTAAAATTCAAATATGTATAAATAATTATTCCAGTATTGAGTTCAAGTTCTAAGAAGCGTTTCCGCTCGCAGGAAGCTTGGATTGCATAAAATTTGTGTCAAAATCGATAACTCTTTAACTCGTAACAATTTACCTCAATAATTAATTTGCGAAATTTGAATTTTAACTGCGTGAAAACAAAATAAAAACCGAGGGTTGAACTTTGGACTTTAAAGTTCTATATTCACGCGAATAATACAAGAATTCCTGTATTCAACTTAATATGGTAACGTATCTTTAGCTAACTATGCTACATAAAAAAAAATCAGAGCCAACATGACCTTGTACTCTAATATTTGCCTAATATTCAACCGTATCAACGAGGCATTACGAAAAGCACCCCAATTTCGAACATAGAGCAATTAATTGTCGGTAGCCAATCGATGCAGTCAAACGCGGTAGGAAGGTCAGTGCGCAAATGCAATGACCTTTGACCCAGACCTCAACCTGGCATTTATGCAACGTACACTGCGGTTTGGCCGCCCACTTCTTTGGGGGGTGGTAGGGTGGTTACATACGAACGGGTGAAACGCAAGAATATTTTTAAACAGGAATAGGCAATTGTCAACACTTTGCCTTATGGAAAGCGAGAAGCAACGTCTAGGATGGAGAACCGAATAAATGCCTATTCAGTAATTTCATTTGTAAGATAATTTTTTCAAGGAGAATTAATGTAGAAATTTCTTAATTATGTAGTAGTAAAAATAATGATACTTTTTATCTCGACGATAGAAATGAGTGTTTACGGCTTAATTTCAGTTAGACTGAGATGTTGTATGATTTCTTACATTATATGAACTATTGGAAATAGAAATTGACTAAGTATATTAAAATATAATCGGCGCAATCGTTCA
Organism: Colias eurytheme; assembly: GCF_061535395.1. Classification (NCBI taxonomy): domain Eukaryota; kingdom Metazoa; phylum Arthropoda; class Insecta; order Lepidoptera; family Pieridae; genus Colias; species Colias eurytheme. The sequence continues at coordinate 1,367,208 of NC_142989.1, read as the reverse complement.
AGCCCTAATTGAGTTTTATAGATTAAACCGCCTTTATCTGTTCTTATCAAAAATTTCACTAGAATTTAATATTGTTTATAATCAAATATTGTGTAATTTTGACATAAACTACACTTATCAATATTGATTAATTAGATTTGTGACAAAGAAGAAGATATGTTATATAGACAAAAAAACAAATAAATATCAATAATTTATCCCGGCTCCTAATGTTATTAATGATTACATTGCAATTGGATACTCTATTTATAGTAATGCCTTAAGTACCTATGTACAAAAGTGTGCGTACTGCTTAGTGAATATTAGCACCAAGGCATTAAGGAGAGCTTTCCTAATGTTTCTTATTATAATTAATTAATAAATGACAAAAAAATATTATTTAATTCATACGTGGAATGAATTTGTATTCTGGTTTGAAGTTAGCACGATACTGTGTCACGAAATGTATTTGAAAAACTGAACTTATATGTAAATTGAAAATCAGGAACGGGATGATAAAAATAGAGCTTTTTAAATGAATAAAGTTAGTAAAGAAAAACAAATCGTCTGTAAAATAATGTCTTATTATATCTTTTTCAACCCTTTTTAAATATTTTTAAATATTTTTTAAATATTTTTACATCTGCAAAAACAGCCATCTATTATCAATAGAATATAACTTATACAATACTTCTTAAACCAGAAGAAATTATAAATAGTCATGCATTAAAAATAGAACATATTTCAAAATGTGAATATTATTTTAATATTTACAAAAAAATCGTCGCGGCCCGCCCGTTTATGAAACGCCTAACTAAAGCACGACGCAAACGCGAGCGAAGCAGAATTGAATGGAAACTGGATATCAATGATTTTCTATACATTAACAAGGTTCATTCATAATACTATTTAGTGGGCTTGTAAACTTTTTAACTATTTAGAGGTCAAATTGTTAACTTATATTTTAACATATTGAAGGCAAATACAGGATAAAGATTTCAATGTTAAAATTGACTTGTGACAAGATATTTCATACAATCTATAGGTATCCATTTGCTATCAAAATAAAACAATAACTTTGAAAAGTTTTAATTCAAATCTTAAAAATATACTATTTCGTAGTTGCTTTTTCATATTCTATTATCAGAATATCTTAAAGCTAAAGAAATTTCCTCATTTAACTTCAATTAACGATAAGAGCCATTTCATTTTCTATTCCTTATTACATGAATAAATTTATTGAAACACAAAAAGACACCAATCAATTTCCTAAATATGTCATTATCCATTTTGAATGTATCGTAAATCAAATATATATAGTTATCTGTAACTTTCTCACACAAAACCTAAACATAATTTGTTATAATAAAAATATAACAGGTGTCAGCATGATCATATGTTTTCCGAACGAAAACCGTTTAGAGTCGAATATAGTAATAAATAGAACGTTGCCTGAAAGCAAAAGTCGAAGTTCAAAGCAAATATAGACACATCTCCCACATAGGTAGCCTAGTTTTGAAATAACAGTTAAATATCAAGGTCAAATACTTAGAGTTTAGACTTTAGAACCTTCACGTTTCTCAATGTGCGAAAGTAAGAGTCCTGAAGATATAAGTCCTGCCGTGTTACATTTTTTAAATTTGCGAATCTAACACAAACAGACAGTTACTTTTTAATATCAATGTAAACCCCCATATAATATAAGATTTTGCACGGGTATGTAGATAATAAACAGCAACATGAAACATCAGAATAATACTTTTTTTTTTATAATTTATTATCAGAAACAATAAGGTTTACAAACATAAGTGTACAGTTGTGACTTAAAAAACCACTGAGGTTTATAGTGATGTTCGTATTTATATAATGACAATTTCGGTTTAACTGTTTAACAATTTTTATAAGTGAAGACTAAATAATAATGTTTACATAGTATGAAGACACATTTTATAACTTTAATATACATAACTATAATTGGGCTATATAATATTGCTTTAGTTTAAGTTTGATATTTTTACTTAATGAGGTAATTAGGTAAATAGATACATTTTTATACATAGGAACCAATGAAATTTTTCATTCGCATTCTAAAGCTTCTCTAAAATGGAAAAAATAATATGAAAGTAGTTACCTTTATAGATAGTAGGTAAGCGCAATTCAGGGACAGACTGAAACGGGAACAGACGCCCACTACATCATTTGCATAATTACGTACCGTCCATTATTAACAAATTGATACATGCTCCATGGGATTCCAGCTTTAATTAAACATTCGTATACATAATGAGTATTGTTCTGATTTTTTTTACCTTTGTGCGCTACATTCAAATTATTTAACCTCTCTTCTGTGAACAACAAATAGGCGCAGCTACTCCGTTTATCTAATAATCATTTTAAAAATTTAAAATTACATATTCTAATTTCGTTCTGAAACTCTTAATATAGCAACAATACAACTGTTGTCTTCAAACCACATTTGTTTTATACAAATATCCCCAATATAAGCACTTGAAAATATTAAAAGTAGAAATATAATGCGGAAATTAACAAACAAAAGGTGCGGTCAATACGGAAATTTTAATTACAGGCTCGTACAAAACTTTCGTTTTCAAAAGTTAAACTACATGGATACGCTAACCTAAATCTTTGAATGGTAGCGTAGGCGGGCGGGAAATATTTGAGCGGGATAGAGATATGGGTGGTTAGGTAGAGCGAAAGAGAGCAGCGTAGGGTGGTGGGTGACGCCTACGTTTGAATGGAGGGTGGATGAATGACGCAGACATTTTGCGCTTTTATGTATGTAAACAGAGCTTCTGTTATGAAGCGGAACGAAAGTTTATTGTAAATTAAAACGGGATTACGTATCGTAGGCAGATAAAGTTTAAATGAGTTCGTCTATAATACTCTATGGGGACCATAGATTTTAATTTGATTGCTATGAGTAGAAATCGCATCTGCAGGAATAACTAAAATTATCATTTAATTTTCTGGTTGAATTTTGTTATACACTACGTACACAGTTAAAACATGATGTACATAGATTAATATCTAGACATATTATAAAGGTATTATTTTTTATAAATCACGCAATAAAATTATATGTTGAAGGATTTACCTATATTAGGTTGCTGAGTAATAAGCATTAAATATATAAGACTTAGATTCAAAGTAAATTAATTAATTTTCAATACCGATATTTTAGAAAAGCGTTTTGCACGAACGAACCTCAAAGTCAATCTGGTGAGGCAAGGTTTCAAAACAAAATCAATATCGAAACAGCAATTTACATAAACACAGGAATGTGTAATAAACGTTCAATTCAATTCTTTACATACTTCGTAATGGATTTAATAGAAATTGTTTCGAATCAGATTAGGCAAGTGTGTTAAAGGAAAATAGTCCTTAATATCACGGCATAAATTTCATTATTGCCTACGCACTTCGTTCTACGCACATTCTTCCACGCACTCGTAGCGACTGTGACGTCAGATGACGCATCTTCTGACGTCACGAGTGCGTCACTACGTAGAAGCGAAAGTTTTGGCAGTCTGATCGAAATGTCATGGAAATCCGTCTGGTGACATGGGAAAATTGTTCTTTGTAATCATATTTTTATTATCGTAGGGCGGAATAGCCAAACAAGGCTTAAGTTAAATGGCATAAAATTTTTTATCAAACTTTAAGGTTGCTTACTATGCGTATTAAATATCTTTATCTGAATCGAAAAATATATTTTGCAACAATATATTTCACACCATACTTTAAAAAGATGATTAAACACTAAACTGCCTAAAGAAAATACCTTATTTACTCAAGTGTATTTTAATTTATTTGTTGTTTATAATTTAACATATTTTCTACTTACAATTTCTACTAAAAACATTTAAAACCTCGACGAACCTTTTTAAAGCGTGCTAAAAATAGTATCCCTCGAAATGACGTTACCATAGGTCCTATAGAGAATTTAAATTAACCATCTGATACACTTTCTACGGCTATTACATAGCAATCCGCTAGCACATCTGCGCCCGGCTTGATTAACACCATAGTATAAAGAGATAGTACGTTATCTTCGAACAAAGATACATCGTATGTACGCGGAGTGTTTGGTTTGTTTATACAATTATTTAAAATATCAAAAGTGAAAACCCTGCGCTTCGCGATTTTAGGTACCGTGCGCTTCTCAACGCCGGGAGTCGGCCTACTTGTCTCTTTATACTATGATTACCACGCCTCAAGGATTCTATTTTTAGCTCATTGAATTAAATATTGCTTTGTAACTGTTTGATAGAAATCCATTTGTTTCATGTTGTGCGTTTATTGATGATGACGTGTTTCTTAACTCGAAATAAACAACAGAATTCAGATATTAATCTAAGTTGTATTTCTTTCATTCCGAACGAACGAATCGTTCGACTTAATTTTTAGTATAAACTTCTTTGCAATTATAAAAATTTTAGTTCTCCGAATACAGTTAAATTGAATATAATACCAATAAGTGAAATTAAAGGCCATTTGCTTTCAATAATCCACATAATGAATACTCGCGAAACAAATAAAATATTCCATTATAATCGTTTTTCGATAATAAGATAAACCCTTTTATCGATTTAGGATTTATTTTTACATCGCAATCTGTTAAAATTGGACGTAATCTTAATATACCTATATAAATCTCGTGTCACAATGTTTGTCCTCAATGGACTCCTAAACCACTTAACCGATTATAAAAAAATACACCATGTGCAGTTCGATCCAACTTGAGAGATAGGATAGTTTAAACATGTATGTACCACGGGCGAAGCCGGGGCGGACCACTAGTTACATTATAAATTATGAGGGCATTCTGTCACTATCCAAAAAAGTATGAAAAACAAGATTTTAAATTAAACTGGCATCCACTTTATGGCTTGCATTTTCCGGTAAAATTATACGAAGGTACAATGATTGATTAACATGCCTTTTGCTTGATGAGAAATTCCTGAAGCCCTCTTCATAAGAAACGGTTATGAAATCAGACAACAAAAGCTTGCAATGAGGGTTGCCAACTTTGAAATATTTTGTAGATAAAATATATTTTTTGTAATAACTAAAAATAAATTGTTCATATTGATAACAATTCAGCTTAAAGTATTCTAAAAATAAACAAGTTAATGAGAATTTTATATTTAGAAATTACAATGCAACCAAAAGCATATAAATACCTTCTTTAAATAACTCATTATTGTATATTCAAAGTAGGTATTTAAATAAATGCTTCATATTTTTTAAAGGGGGTGTTAGCAACCCTATTTTGTACGTACATTTTAGCGTAGGTGGACAATCTTGACAATGAATATGCCTGTCATCGCTATTAACATAATGGTTTCAACAAAATTTCAGTGCTATCACTATTAAGATATTTTTTTATCTTAATAGAGCACTTGCAACATTAGATGAATAATTTTTTGTATTGCATATTTTAAGTATTTCTGGTATGATAAAGAAACTTTGCATAAATGTATTTTCGAAACTAATGTATTACAAATAAAACCGAAGTAATATAAAACTGAAAAGCACATCTATATGAAACGATCGATACGAGAAACGATCTATAGGTACTTATATAATATATTATAAAGTGGAAAGATTGTATGTAAGATTAAAGCGTTATATTTGTAACGAATTGGATCAAAGAGTAACTAGGCATTAATAGATTGTCTTTCACTACCAGATAAACATTTTAGAATAATATTATTTGTCGATAATCCATCATTTATTTACGTTTCAAAAACACTGCCAACTCGTAGCTATCTCCGGAGTATCTTACAAATTCGTTTACCAAAGCAAATACAGACTGGAGGAAATGTGCTTAGGAACTTCAAGTCCTCTTAGGGCTGTGCAAAGAGAAGTTTAAATGTAAACAGGGTTGTCACCTGCAAAGTTAATGTGGTTTTGTTTCCATGTCGTAGGTTTTGTAACTGTGTGTGTTAATTTCATTAATCTTTTAAATTTGGTGTGATTTTTATCACGTTTAATTTTTAGATTAATTTGTTGGGAAGGCTCGATAAATGTATTTCATATACATATAAGCCAGTTTGGTTTATGAATTTTGAACTTGATTAGAACTTTTTTTAAATTTGGAACGTAATTTTCAATTTAATATTCCGATATTATTTTGACCAACAATCGTTCATCGCTTGATTGATAAGTTCCAACGCATCTATAGATTATTGCATTCATATTTAGGCATGATTCATTTCTTAAATTCATACAAAATTTAAAATTATAAGTCAACGAACCAAATTATTCGCAAAGCAAATGAACAAAAGTCAACCATTTTATAAATAACTTTTAAAGGACGGCATATCAGCGCGTTCAAAGGAAAAGCATTGTCCACAATTTTTCGCATCATCGTTTAAAAATTCTGCACAAACGTATCGCGTCCACTGAAACAATTTCACAGCAAATGATTTAGTGTTTAATCTCGTGCCTCCACATGACGTGGGTGTGCCAAATGTTGATATATAGCGATCCTCTACCCACATGTGTATCGACGATTCGATTCTCTATTGACCTTTCAATTTTATGGTGAGATGGCCGTCTTAATCGCCAGTTTAAAGCGCTATTCTTCAGATCAATAGTTAGGAATAAATGCGCAGCAATAGTACAAGAATAGAAATTTTCTTTTTATTGCAAGAATGGTACCTATGGCTGTTTAATACATTTTACACTATCAAGAAGTATTATTTTACTAGATTTCCGCCCGCGGCTTCGCCCGCGTTTGCAAAGAAAAACCCGCATAGTTCCCGTGGGATTTCCAGGATAAAAACTATCCTATGTGTTAATCCAAGTTACCCTCTATATGTGTGCTAAATTTCATTGTAATCGGTTCAGTAGTTTTTACGTGAAAGAGTAACAAACATCCATACATCCATACATCCATACATCCATACATCCATACAAACTTTCGCCTTTATAATAGTATTAAGATTAAGATGTGAATGGATGTATCCATTTTGATTCTATCAACTGCTTTTCAAGTATCATATTATTTTAAAAGTAGTAGTTAGAATTAGAATTGTTCTATTGTCATTAATTTAACTAAAGCCATAATTAATGAGACAATTAGCAATGCCAAACTTGACGCCTCATTTATCGGCACCATTCACTAAACTTGCTCCCCCCGACACAGGGGTGTGAGGTTCTATTCTGAGTGGCCATTCATCGTTGTTTTCTCTAAAAATATTTGGACTTCGAGTTTGTTCCAATCAAGGCAACGCTTTTGTTACCCACAAAATGTTTACTTTGATTAACTTTTGCGGTTAGCCCACGTGCGTTTTATTTCTATTTAATGTTTTAGCATTTGTATACTAATCTTCTATCAAAATATGACTGAAGTTCTTCAATCAAATGTTATGCAAAATTAAGGCTTAAAGATACGTTCACTTGCCTTACCAATACAAGGCTTTAAGTACCTATAAAAGTGTTTAATAAACATTAATGGAGTAGCAACATCAAATCCGATGTGAAATATTAACTTCCGAAGAAGCATTTTATCGTAATTATGTTATTATAATTGTCTGTCACGATCTAACCTTTGTGGTAACACGTCCATAAGAATATTTACGGAAGCTTCATGTATTTATAAAACATCTTGCCACGCTGTTCATGTACTAAGTTCTTTGTTACATTTTTATATAAAACCCTATTTTTATAAATATTGTATCGGAACCTGTAATCGCTAATTCACCAGAACAAGCACTCTACTTGAACAAACATTATTTGACTGATTATCCTGCCATGTTACGTTTTAGAATAATCAATCTAAGATGTTTTTATCGGCGCCTTTGTCTGCAAAATACATAGAATGGGATGAATAAGGGAACTCTTTTGTTATTCTCCATGAAACGTATTCAATATATTAGTTATAGCAGAACCATGTAGTTAGCCATACAAATAGACACATACAATTCCAAATAGGTAGCAATTAACTCGTAAACAAATTATGTAATGAAACAAATCTAAAAATAAACCATCCATAGAATACGCATACGTATCTTCCCTTTATTCCCCTATCTTAAGTCGATTACTTATATCTAAATACGAGTGAGCATATGCAAACATGACGTCGAACCTTTTTATCCCGTAGTTCATTCAAGACATGAACGTAACATATTTAGTATAGCCGCCCACGCTGTGCTGAAAATAGAACCCCATCCCACGGGGTGGTTTGCAGCCCGAAAGGCTTTGTCAAAACGGTAAGCGAACTATGCCGTACTTACTGAACTGTGTTTATGTACAGTAATTGCAGTTTCGAATATGAATTGTTAATAATTAGTTGAACAACTCCCTATTGTATGTTGTGATTTTATGCTTAGTGCGATGCGATTTTATGTTTAGATTGTTTGTGTTATTTGTATTCCAAACTTTGGTATAGGTCATGATTAACAAGTCTCCACAAATTGGTCGATGTAATGATTTTAATAATAAAAAATGTTGTGTGGTTTTATGAAACCACGGTAAAAGTGAAACTGTTCGAACGGTTCCGAACATTGCTTTGTGTAGCGCATGTCGCGTGTCGGTCGGCTGCCGAGTAGGTATACCTACTCGGCAGCCGCGATACACGCGACATGCGCTACACAGACCAAAAAGTTTGTGACGATGTAATAAAAGTTTCACTTTAAAAATTAAGTTAATGCGTAGGATTTTAATGCAAATATCTTCAACTGAACTTTAAAAGTCATAATAATATTATGGAACATCTGACATGCATTTGATACTATTTTCACATGAAAATGTACCGATCTTTATTTGTCTGGGAGTAATTTGAATATTTCTTACAAGATAAGTTAGTAGGTATTTTTTATATCTACAGTAAAATTATCTAATTCTAAGCTATTGATTGATCAATTCAATATAAGAAATTGTGTATAGGTACCTAAATTTTAAAAATATTTAAAATGAAACTGATTTTATGACGCACGTTTGACTCGGCCTTTACACAACCTCGTTGCTAATGGTGCGGTTTTTTCATCTTAGCAAATGCTTTTTCTGTTTATTTTTAAACGTAAAACTGAAAACTAATGTTCTTGATGAAGTTTTAGACTGGCGTATTAGCGTTGTTAAGTGAGGATTTATTGTTGAGGAATATTGGTTGTTGAGGAAGTAATTTTATGAGCTTAATTTGCTTTATTCTAGATCTGTTTAAAAAAACCTAAATTGGTGCACAATGAACAGGTATACTACGTACATCGTACAAGTCAACGTACATGTTTCTATGTACGTTTATATAATGTATGGGGATTTGATAGTTTTGAAGTTAATAAGGAATTTATATTACAATGGAATAATATTATGAAAGAAACATCTTAGAATATTCGATCACAAGTTAGTCAGTATGTGTAAATGGGTTACAAAATTCAATATTATTTCAGGCATAATAATTGATAAAACAAAATTACATCAGCGAAGTTGTCTTCAATGTAAAATGTATAAGTCATAACATTTCACATCCAATTTCACTGTAATTGATTGATACATCCAGTGTTCAATTATTTTCCGAGAAAAGTTTCAAATATCAGGAAAACTTGGTCTTTCTTCGAGATTTGTTGTCCCGCTCATATTCTTTGAGAAAGAGTGAGAGGCAAGCTAAGGTACTTCTAACTTGAAGTTGAGTTATTGAAGACACTCGACTATTTTTAATTCTATCAAGATTTCTTTCTAGCTCTATTTTTAGTACTTTTAATGCCGATTCTCTATAAGTTTTCATTTTTATTTTAAAATTTGTCCCGTTTTTCATAAATATATGCTGTAAATTTTATTAAAATATTCTTCGATTTTTTTCAAGGAAACGATAAAAAAATATTCTGGTGCTGATTGAAAATATCGTGGGAATTCCTTCGTAGTTTTCACCAATTTTCCAAGGTATTTAATAAGGGCTGATTTTTCAATCCTTGGTTAAAACTTATTCATCGAATAATGTATAAAATTATGTATTTATCAAATAAATATATTTTATTATATTTTTGATTAATAAAGAATTTGAGTCCTACCTACTAATTTTTACTTTGTGTAGAGATAACTATTTATTAGGTTAACTATTTATTAGGTATTTGCAACGAGAGGAAATAGAACTAAGTAGCTAAAGGTAAAAAAAAATAACAATATTCGCTATTGAATTATTTTCCAATTTAAACAAATAATAATTATAGACCAGAAAATTATTTGTTTCTATAATATATTTAAACTGAACTATTTCGTCAAATTAAAGTTGCGAAGCCACAATAAATAACCAGGGTTCAAAACAGTTATCGGCGGTTTAAACTATGTCAGTTTAACTTGACAACCGAGAATTATTAAGGAGTTAGAAATTTGCTAGATTTCTGATAATTAGGAAACGAAGCAGTATAAAACAATAAAAGATTAAGTTTAAGAAAACAATTACTTTCTTCCTGAAACTTAAATTTAGTAATCTCAAGTCTAATAAAAGTATCAGGGAACCGTAGAACCACAGTATTACAATATTATTTCCTACAGTAAGGAATCGCCTTTGATGTCGCGTGATGCCGCCGCCAGCGTAGGTACTTACGCTGCCACACGAAAATACGCTAGGGTTGCAACAAATGGGAAATAAAACAATTGTGATTATTAATATTATGATGAAATCATTTATTCATATGTACATTCAAAATAATTGCGATTATTAAATCTGATGTAATTATTTGTTCATAAATATATAATTACAGATATTGCACTGCTAAATATTATTTACGTGGACACTTTATTTTTGGATGTTCTTAATTGTATATTATACCATTTAACTAAGTAATGCATTCGCATTGGGATGTACAATCTGATTAGAAAATAATGAGGACAACATATACATAGCTTTGATTATAATTCAACAGATACAATTAATACAATCTTTCTGAAATATTGTTTCCTTCTGGGATTTCAATGTAGATTTACATCTGTAAACGGAACAGTTTTTGCGCGCCATAATAGAATATGTAAGTACCTATGTATAATAAAATTATTACACAAAAAATACGACTGCGTCGTCCTTTCGCGATAGTTAATGCAAACTCAGCGTGATTGCATTAAGCGGCCCGCGTCGCCCGACCCCCCGCCAGTTCCCCTCCGTTTCTCTGCACAAGTACATTCGTCGCCATACTGTAGGATGGTAATACTGTGGTAGAACTATGAGTGAATGATATATAAAAACTATTTTGGAACAATTGAAGTTTAATTCAGTTATACGAACCTATAACTGAAATATATATTATGTTATATGTATAATAATGAGAAGATTTATCTGTAACAAGGCCTTCATTGGACAGACTTATGGATATGAATATTGGTAGGATATGGTATTTTAACAAGGGAATGTGCATGTGTCTATAAATTTTTATTAGACTGCAAGAAATAAGTTTGGGGGTTTTGAAAGTTTCCACTGGTGTAGGTACTTCACATCAACTATTTTGATTATGTTTTAAAAACCAATTTAACATCTAGTTATTTACGCTTCACCAGGACATCCGGATAGATAATCTTATATATAAAATTCTCGTGTCACAATGTTAGTCTGCATACTCCTCCGAAACGGGTGGACCGATTCTCATGAAATTTTCTGTGCATATCGGGTAAGTCTGAGAATCGGCCAACATCTATTTTTCATATGTACCACGGGCGAAGCCGGGGCGGACCGCTAGTAATTTATATATTGATGAGAGGATAAATGATTATTCAGGAAATTCTTAGAATGATAATTAATCCCGTCGCGAGAAACAAGTTAGAGCGTCTTGAGCTTGAAAGATATGATAATGTTTCATGTTAATAACAACTTTTTACAGGATTCCTTGAAGAGAAATAAATTATTTATGACTTGTCAACTTGTAGGTTTATTTATTAATGTTTTATAAGATGTTACTGTGATGATGACCACAGATATTTGAAGTAACTGGCCATTTTGCAATAGGTATTGGTTGTGGTCGTCTTATTGTGCAATATTGGTTGTTTTAAGGATGTTTCCTGTGTATTACAATCATTGTTTGTATATTATTATGTTTGAATAAAGATTAGTCTTTTTAATAGACTTTGTAATAAAATAAATACATCAGTAAAATTACGAGCACCTTATTGCCGAAATTGAATGCAATTTATGTTTAGGTTATTTTAATGTCTAATTTTAAGGAGGTACGAGGTGGTTGGATAACATAAGATTTAATTTTATATGTAAAAATATATATATTATTAAAAATAGACATATTATTACTTATTAGATATACTTTATTACCTATAACATTACAATTAAAACGAAATACGTTTTGCCAATAAAAATAATTGTTTTTCTTCAAAACTATCCGAATCTTATATCAATATTGACACATAGTTAATACTGGATTATATTTTGTGTCCATTTATTATAAAATGCTGACAACTTAACAATAAGCGTAAAATTTATGAACAAGTGTTAAAATAATTTTTATAACGCAGTAACAATAATTTTTTTGTAAAACAGATTTTGTAGAATTTATAACTAAGGATTGAGATATTTTTGTACTAAGTTTTAATAATAAGGTGAATTTGGATAATTACTATAGATGGTCTTTGTTGGTCCACGCTAACGTGATGATATATACCTAGCCTATAGCCTTCCTCGATAATTGGGCTATTCAACAAACAAACTCTTCAGCTTTAAAATATTAGTATAGATTTGCCTTCTACAAACTTCCGTAAACAAATGACCGATTCTCTATTGATTCTCACGTCGCGTCGCCTTAATTTCACTAAAGAACACTCTTAACTATGAACTACGATTTCTATCATCTACTTGAACGTTATCATACTATAATATTATCTACATTCTAACCGCTCTTGATCTTAGCATGGTTTTTCAATTAGCTAAAAGCTAACGTTATCTGTATACAGTATAGTTTGTTATTAATTTATTATTTTCTGAGAGTGCTTTTTGCTATTGTTTCTATTTGTTGGTGATATTGGATCGTAAGAACTCGAAACTTATGGATTTACTTTTTATTTTACCAGGTATATTCAAACTTTATACAAAATAAATATACAGTAAGAATATATCGGCAGTTTCATTTCGTATTCACTTTTTTATTCTTAAAGTCGTATTTATTTTTCTAGGTTAATAACAAAAGGAATTATGGGATGTTGCGAAGTTTGGCATAAAAATATATATGGATACAATGGATGTATATAGGTCCTTCACACAGAAACACGCGCGGCACACATAGTACACACTAGCTGTGCCCCGCGGTTTCATCCGCATCGGTCCACTCTTGTTGGTCTTAGCGTGATGGTATATAGCCCATAGCCTTCCTCGATGAATGGGCTATCTAACACCGAAAGAATTTTTCAAATCGGTTCCCGAGATCAGCTCCAGATCCAGTAGTTCCCGAGTTCAGCGCGTTCAAACAAACAACCTCTTCAGCTTTATAATATTAGTATAGATTTAAATAAAGATGCTAAATACAAAAAAAATGAACCGGTCTATCAATCAAATTTCATAAATGCCAAGTTTTGAAAGTAACATTGTATGAAGTAACTGAATGATATTGACGTTACAAATGATTCAGTATATAGTGGTTTATTTTGTAAATATTTGCGGTTTCATAAAACCACGAACGAGCATAAATAATTCAATTCACAATCGAAGATTATATTAGGCTAGGGTGTCCATGTAATGAGCTTTTTAAGGATATTTTTATGTTTTTCATAAAGCGATTTTCAGTCAAACAATAAATATCTACTAATATGCTGCCCTTTGCTAATTTAATTTTGCTATATTGTCCACGGAATCCAAACCCTTAGTAAATGTCTAGTATTCTACGTTACAATAATTTTCCAATCCAAGTGGATATTTCCTTTCTAAACAAGGTATTCCTTGTCGGATGTAATAGAAAAATAAATTGAAATACTTAGTAATGAATGCCCATCATGCATTATATAAAAATTGCAAGCCATCATTTATCATTAATGGTTTTGAAATGAGACATTTTAGAACTGTTGTAGCTAGGTTTATAGCCTCATTTATATGTAACGCGTAATTTGTATTTAATTTCTATTGGTTAAAGTATTTATTAGTAATACGCAAGTAACATTTAAAAATTTCGTCCAATTTTCATAAAACTCATAGTATCAATACTTATTAACAGGAGATGAGCTAAGGTGTAACAACTTGTGCATTTGTTACCACACACTTGTATAGATGACGCAATCAAAATGCACGCTACACTACGCTGACCTTACCGCGAATACATTCACTTTATATGCTCATATACATTGTGAGGAGAAACATTTTAAATTAAACTTAAAACTAAAGGTCATTGTTTAATTACCTCAGATTAACACGTGTATTTTAGTTCACGTGATTAAAGATATCTATCAAATGATTTAGGCAATTCAACGGAATTTTAATTTCTAACACTTTAAAAATGTATAATCTTCAAGTATAATCTCATTCTCAATGTATAATCTCAAGTAATTTTAATTTATAATTTTCAAGCACTTGCAAATTAATATTAACGACGCGCTTAAATAATTTAGATAGTGTTTTCCTTCTTCGAATAGAATTTACGATATATTTAATATTTAAAATCAATATTAGTAGGCTTAAATGAAGTAGTTTTAAGATCACTCTAATTTATCGGGGCACATGACCCCTTGAATATCATAAACGCTGGTCAAATGAAGGCCTTACGTATTCAACTATTGACCTACATACTCAATTAATCGAGTTTATTACTTTGCATTTAATATTATTTAAAGTTAAGGTTAGAACGTAAATTGTACAACGGATATTTTTATATATGTATATAGGTACCTATCATAGTTGTATCTGTATTTAGTGGCTCGTCTTTCATATATTCAATATCTGACAGTTTTTCAATATATCATAATTTGATCGATAATGATAGGTTCTTCTTTTAAAGCTTCAATGTCGTGGTTAAGTAACTCCTAATAGACAGGTTGTTTCATATTACTACTGGCCTTTTACTTTTACTTATAATTTTGATAGCATTTGAATCTTCAATGCCGTCATTTCGGCTCCTCTTAAATTTTATAAAACCTTGCAAAAGTGTACAATGTTACGTCATCTGTCTAGTGAAAAAGGAAAACAACTTTAGTCACCATATTAATTCATATATTCCCCTAGTGATGGCAATTCGTAAAATAATATTTTCTCTCGTTCAAAAAAAGTCCATACAAAATCATCCGGTTTTCGTTAATAAGGCGACATCATTAAATTTTTTACTTTTTGGCACAAACAAGATCGAACCCACACTACAATATGCCTGTTTGACAAATGTCATGAAAACCCGGATGCTGGTGACATATGTCAATGTGGACCTTGCACTTATTGCGTAGAGTTTAAATTTGTTTAACGGTGATGGTTTATAGTGCGTTTTGTAGTTGACGGCGGTCATGAATGAATGTCAAGGGTAGGAGCCTACGCTGTGTGTTGTACCTAGACTTTACTATATGCGCTATTCTAGTAAACACTGAGATTTTACTTACACAAACGTACCAACGTAAGGATACTACAGGCCGTATTTATAAACATTGAAGTTTATTTTGTAAACAATTTAAATTTCAATAGAGCAACTACAAAACTTTATTGTTTAGATACCTTTAGTTGTATAGACGAATAATTATTGTCTTTATAATTTGTCGTTTCAATAGTTTTAATTTTAAACTGTGTAAAAGGGTCATAACTAGGGAATCCAATCCCGCAAACGTGGGATCCCGCTAATGCGGGATCCGCTCAGACGATGATCGGAACTATTATCGGACGGAACGGAACGTAATCAATGTCAGTTCCAGACTCCAGTACTCTATGACTGGGGATTCCCCTACGGCGCACGGGGATTTAACTTTGCTCGTACTGAATGGGTGGCAGAGTCTAGAGCTGCTGTGCGTGTACCCACTCGAGATAATTCAACTGATTTGATATTGACACTTTTTGAATGTGGAGGGAATAGGGGGAAGTATTTGGAAGCTGTTTATACTTATGTAAAGTCAATTCCGCCTACAAGTGTGGAAGCCGAGCGTGCTTTTTCCGCCGCTGGCTATTTATCCAACAAGATAAGATATAATCTAAAAGATGAAACGTTAGATACTTTATCATTTCTTCGAAAGTATTTTCAAAATAAAAATATGCTGATTTGAAATGCCTCTAAAACCAATAAATATGCTCTATTTCAAATAAAAATCGAAATATGAAACGTGAAATATTGTGAATATTGTATTGTCTTAAATATCATTATATTTAATTTATAATATAAGTGATAACTTTGCTTCATGTTGATAAGAATAATTAAAAATTTTTGTGTGTATTTTCTTTCTTTAAATTACATGAAACAAAAATAATAATAATTAAAATCAATCCCGCAAATACCGCGGGATCCGCGGGATTGATGATCTTAATCCCGCAGGCTTGCGGGATCGCGATTTTGATGCGGGATTGGATTCTCTAGTCATAACCTAATCTCTCGATATCATCAAACATGTTAAGTATTAGAATTAGAGCATATGTCTAAAATATTAACTTCTAGACTCTAGAGTTTCGATATATTCAATATAATAACGTGAAATGATGTCAGAGAATATTAACACCCTTACATCTCAATGTGTGACCCATTTGCTGAAGTACCCTGTTATGAAGTAAGAAATTACAAACTAATTTGAGTGATTTTCCACGAAGTTTCGACGAGAATTTAGCGGTGGACCACATATTTAATTAATACAGGTTAATTAAATTATATTGTAGCTAACAACGAAGTAACATATTATGTGGGACAAAGGTTTATTTCGTTAAAGTATTTAATATTAAAAACGACCTCTATGTTTTAAAATTTTAACGAAAACTTTTTGAAATCATTTTTTTTTCAAACTCAAACTCAAACATTCATTTATTCAATTAGACTACTATTTAGTAGCACTTTCGAATCGTCATTACATAAGTATTTTTAACATTTACCACCGATTCGGAAAGCAGTATCTATGGAGAAGAATCGGCAAGAAACTCCATAGTTGCTCTTTTAAAATCATGTCAATATTACATAATATGTAACTTATATCGAACTACATATATTTTATATTTAAAGCAATAATAAGGTACAACTCCAATACAATTTGAACAGTTTTGTTTACAATTGGGAAGTGATATGAGCTTCTAAATTACATTTTAGGAGCGAAGTCCAAAGTCCAAACGTCGCACCCTTCTCAAGAGTTAGCGCCTTCGCTTATAAACCAATAGATTTCCCAAAATAACCGGGATATTTATTCCTAAATAGGGTAAATTTCACCAAATTTTCAAAAGTACACATAATAATGCTGATGTATTTGCGTAAAACAGTTGACAAAGCACAGATATAACTTGTCTTAAAACTTTACTGTAACTATTAGATAGATGGCGTACCATTCTTACATCCATTAAAAAAAAGAAAATCAAAATCGATTGAGAAAATTGTTCGAATCCACCAATCACGACGTTATTCAAATTCGCGCCAAAACTCACCGTGTTCGATTGACAGAAAGTTCTAGAAAAACAAAAACGTCGTAATGGCGGATCTGCAGCAAGTCGTATAAACGTAAAACCATACAATGTTGTTATTGTACTCGCCGGAACAATTACATGTCAATTAGCGTAACCGCTGCATGATTATCGTGTTATCTTTGCTATCAGGTTCATACACGGAATTACTGCGAACTAATTTGTTGACGTTTTGAACGAGTTGCGGTACTGCGTTTTATTTACTGTGGGAATTAACCTGTTTGTGAAGATTTTACTTTAGTATTTAATAGCTTTTTCAGAGATAAGAACTTCCTTTTCCTGAAATATCCGTGCTCCGATGTTTTGTCTTCAAAGTTTGCATGAAATGATATCATAAGAAAAACGTGTTTTTTTATCCAAAAGAAGTCTCAAGTCATATTATTTACATATTACATGTAAATAATATGAATTAGGAATGGTGAAGAAGAAAAAATCGATTCTAAACTGTATAAAATTAACATAATACGTACAAAATATAGAGGACAAACATATGATATTTAATTAATGGTCTCCAAACTACTTATCAGAACTTAAGAAGCAATTTGATTTGAGCTTTATTTACATTAAACAATTCAATATCTTTAAATAAAAGAACAAAGTCAATTTAGATAGAGCTCTTATAAATTAAATATTTGAAATAGATTATACTGAAAGTAGTAATACCTTGAAATATTTGCGTTCTCGAGATAATGCTGAATATGGGGAAAAAATAAAATTTTATTAAACGCTCAATCTGTGTTGACGTAGATCAGTGAATATTTGCACATAATTAATGACCATTAAGTTATATTGTACTTAAGTCGTAAAACGCGGTTGCAATATTATTAAAAAGCATTTATAAACAAATATTTTAATTGTCTCTTTGGTATAATGGCAGAGCTTTACAACTTGTTGTCTTGGGTTCGATCTCTGTTGAAAATTAATAACAGTCCTTGCCCTGTGTACATATACCTAGTAAATAGTAATGTTTTTAAAATATTTTTTTCTGCTATGATATTATAAGTGTGGCAAAGAAATGTATGAATGTATCGTACGGTACGATTCACGAAAGATGACCACAAATTGGTGGCCGTCTGCGCACGTAAGTACACTCATGAAGAAAAGACTTATAAGACAAAATAATATTTTAATTTTGGTTAAATAATTTGTGTAATGTTGTAAACGCTGGTTATGCAAAACCAAAAAGTCTTTTCTTCTCATGAAGTTTCTCCGACTGCGCACGTGGTGGTGGTGGTCATCTTTCGTGAATCGTACTGTACATAGTTACAAAAACATAGCTACACGCCTTAAAATAATACCAGAGGACAACCCACTGTGTTTTTTTTTATAAGAATATAATTTACATATAAAATTAATTTACAGTTAATTAATATTTATCAGAATTTAAATCAATGTAATAAAATAATCAAATATGAAATTTATAACTTATAGATGTCGCTAACAATATTCATAAAATAGGTTATAATATATACAATTTACAAGACATTATTAGACTTTCTAAAGGTAATATGAGATGTACATAAGATTCTGCACTGCGAAAGTGAAGTCCCGTATCCCCGTAGTGGGGTAAGGGGCAGATGCATTATGTATACATCTGTTTCACTGATCGATTTTCTTTAGGGACAAGTAGGTGATCAGCCTTCTGTGTCCTACCAGACCGAGACATTTTTTTTTCTTCGCCTCCACCGGGAATCGAACCCAGGACCCTCGGTTCTACGCTCACGCGTCAACCACTGTACCAAGGAGGCGGTCTGCATTGCAACGTATCATCAAACCCTTTCAGTTCTTTTCTCATAAAAGAGGAAAAAACATTAGTAGGGTTCTCTGAAAACTTCCATGTTCATAATATTAGTTCATTTAAGTACTTAATATAGTAAGATTTGATTTTATTGATATTACTAAATTGATAGAAAGAAAAAGTTGAAATCTATAAAACAATTGATTATCTACGAATAAGACTAGGTAGTTTAATTTATTGCCCATAAAAAGTTTTATTAGCGTTAACAATTGACAAATAATAAAATAGATAGATTATTGGCAATGAACAAAAAAACTGAATTAATTCTATATCAAAACAATCGCTGCAAGTTTCCTTATAGGTCGAATCCATATTTTGTAAATGGTTCGTTCAAGGAATTATGAATTATTTTACAATCTATAAATCAAAATTAGAGCTTTAAATTTTTAAGTAGTTTGTACATTGGTACATCTACTGTTTATTTTATAAATTAATCCCTCTTTTAGACGGAAAGAAAATTCCAAGGTATGCACCTCCCCAAGTAAATAATAATTATGACAGCCACTCGACGCTTTAATACTTTAAGTCATAGTAAGGCGACGATTTTGGTATCAATGAATCTAACCAAAGACGTTTCACTTCTGACACGTGTGCTCGGCACACACGCTCTTTTTATTTATTACATAAAGTTACATTTATAATATCTTTAGCATATTAACCTTATCGCCTGATTCCCTAATAGCTTTAATGATTATTATAATATTATGTACAAAATATTTTTGCACGCCTCATAAGCGAAGCGTTGAGGTGGGTACTACTGTCACTTCGCGCAAAACATCTGATTTTTCAAACTTAAAATGTCTTTATGTATCATTGCACTTGTAAGATAATACATACACACACATATTAAGAAAAAACACTATTTTTAACGTTCATGATATTTTTGATGTCATTTTTGTTATTTAAACTAGTTAAAAAACAGTTTAAAAAAGTTCTGTCTTGGACGTCCGTGTGTCTGTATGTGCGGATCCTTTTTCTTGTTAACACGATAGCGACCGAAATACTTTACTAATCGAGTCTTTTTTTTTCTCTTACGCTTGAGTATGCTCAGGAATAGAACCCTTTCATTTTTCAGGGTCTGATTCGATGTGGTTTAATTGTTATTAAATAAACAAAAATAATAATTAATAAATATTTATTAAAAAAAAATTATGAGGCGTGCACTTTTGGATTTTCCAAATTATTTTTTTATATTTAGACACAAAACGAAATAGAATAACAATAAAGACGAAACGCGTGTAAAATTAACATGAAACGCACATAAAACTTCAGAAATGTCTCTTTAATTAAAATTTAATATGTTTTATTGGAACTAGCTGCTTCCTGGGGTTTCACGTGCGTAAATGTGGGAATATCAGTTTAAAGAATAGCCTAAGTTACTCCTTACTACAACAGGTATCTGTCAGTGAAAGTCCCATCAAAATCAGTTCCGCCATTCCAGAGATTAGCCGGAATAAAAATACAAAGAGACAGACATAAATTGTAAAAATAACTAGGAATTCTGCTATGTGTAGCGTGGTACACCTACCCTGTATAAATCTATATGGCTTAAGTTAATACGGTTATTTCAATAAAAAACAGACACTCCAATTTTATTATTTTTATAGATTACCAGTACTGTAGATACATGTGTAATACAGCCTAAGACATAAAAGTTGCAGTTCGAGGCGTGGCAAGGCCAGCGGCTTGGACACACGTGTTATGCAACTGCTCACGTGGTACTGTCACTTATTAGGATTTAGGAGTTGATTGCTATTATTATTTTCCTACGAAAATATTAGCGGAGTTTGACTGATAAGTCTTACGGGCTTACGCACACGGAGATAGTGAGTCATGCATGTAAGGTAGAGCTCACACACACACACACACTTTTAAGTTGGCCTGTTTTTTATATATGTGGAGATGGTGTAAATAAAAACGCCAAATTAGCCCAATCAGTTTATTTCCCAGACACCGAACAAAAATACATTTTTAACAATCCTCCATTTCTTTTCGTATCGACCATCGAGCCACAAAGTCAAGTCATAGATAAACATCAATCTACAGATAACATATCCACAGAGTAAATAATAGAAAAACACAGACTAAAAATAAAGCTTATTATGAAATACATCTTAATATTTTATCCTATTCCCACACGGTCATCCTGCAGAATCATCTGTCCCAGATGAGTCAACAGTCGCTACCCATGGCTTCATCATATCAGCTGAGCTGAGCTTCTTTCTCTTTTTATAATTCTTATTATTTTCATCTTGTATATTCTGAATATTTGCTTTCGCCATCCTTCTTAGTTCTTCACGGTCGTTGTAATTTCTATTTATTAATTCCTCAGTTTTAACACAACCAAAATGTCCGTTTTCATGATGTTTTCTTATAATTTCATTTTGCATTTTCTTAGGTATCTTATTCAATTTCCTGTAATCAACGCACAATCTATAGTTTCCATTCTTCTTTTTTGCAAGCACAATTGGACTAGCATAATCAGACTTACTTGTTTTTATTATTCCTTCATCAAGCCATTCTTTAATCTGTTTGTCAACAATGTTAAGCTCCAAAGGTGACAATCGTCGTGGATTCTGATAAACTGGTACATCATCGGTTAATAATATTTTAAGTTTTACATTTGATTCTTTAGTACATCTTTTGGGGTTATATTCTTTTATAATATTCTGTATTTTATTCTTATATTCTTTGTTTTCAATATTTGTGATATCTTCATTTTCATTCTCTAGCATTGTAAGGTGTAATATTCTTGTTGCAGTGATAGTTCCAGCCTTAAAATTGATTTCTACTTCTTTCAGTACAGGATTTCCTAATATAATGTTGACAGGGATAGCGCCATCATCAACAACATAAAGTAAAGTTTCAAAATAACAATCATCAATTTCAATTTTTGCTGTGAAAGATCCTTTTGTATAAATTTCCTTTTCAGCTATTCCAGTTAAAGTCTCTGTGGTTCCTGAACTATAAGATAACAATTTTTCACCTTGAATCTTCCTAAAATAAGACATAATTATCAAATTAGCATCGCTTCCGGTATCAATCAGGGCTTCTACAACAATATTGTTTATTTTCAGCTTCTTAAAAGGTCTCACATCAATATTATTCTTAGTTGACATAATTTCCAAACTCTTCTTTATACTTTTAGAACATTCAGTTGATTTATGGCCAAACAAGTTGCATTTAAAACATTTAATGCCTTTAGTACAATTAGGCGACTCATGATCTAAATCTCCACAATTGAAACATCTCTTTACTCTTAATGTTTTTTGAATTTTCATGCCAATGGACTTTGATACTGAATTACTTTGAATCTTATTAGGTGAATAATATGATTTTTTCTTAATTTCTGAATAAATGTCTAACTTCTTTCGGAATTCTTTAATGTTACAAGCGCCATATAAAATATTTTTGTTGGACTCACTGTCTTTAATACCGTCGATGACATATTCCATCAGGGCTTCATCTTCAACATTCCCAAGTACTGCAAGTTCCTTCATATGTAAAAAATATTGCTGATGAGTCTCATTCATTTTCATCCGGCGTGTTGAAAGTCTCTTGTGAACAGTTGCACTGTTCAACTTCTTACCAAATTCCTCGCGGAGCTCAGACTTAAGTGTATCCCACGTGGTGGTCCCACTTAGTGAACGTAAAAATAGCTTGGCGGTCCCCGTGAGGAGCCGCTTCGAAAATATGAGTTTTTCTAATTCGCCCCATTGCATTAGAGAGGAAACGTCTTCAAATTCTCTTATGAAAGCCTCGACGCCATAAGCATCATCACCCGAAAATGGCGTCATTGATTTCTCTAAATCAGTAAAGGAAATACGCGGCGATGGTTCGCCATAATCATCATCATCCTTTAATAGTCGTTTCGGCGGCATGTTGAATAATGTAAATAATAAGTTTTATATAGTCTTCAAGTCGTAATCGTATAATCATAAGCTTCTTTAAATCTTAGTCTTCTTAGTTCATAATTCGTAAAGTCTTAATCTGGTTTAATCACCGCAATCATAATCTTCCATTTATTTTTCTTTATTCCACCATCCCGGACGAGCCCCCAAATTATGTGGAGATGGTGTAAATAAAAACGCCAAATTAGCCCAATCAGTTTATTTCCCAGACACCGAACAAAAATACATTTTTAACAATCCTCCATTTCTTTTCGTATCGACCATCGAGCCACAAAGTCAAGTCATAGATAAACATCAATCTACAGATAACATATCCACAGAGTAAATAATAGAAAAACACAGACTAAAAATAAAGCTTATTATGAAATACATCTTAATATTTTATCCTATTCCCACATATATGTTATTTATATTAATATGGGATAATGCTTTCTCTAACGGTGCATTTTGATCAAACGAGCGAATGCTCATTCTAACCCCACTATGTCAAATTCTTTCAGTGAAAACAGGCGTAGAGCATTCCTTCGTTGTTCTTAGTTCGTTCTAAAAGATTCTTTGCAATGTTCTTATACTGAAAAAACAGAATACGAGTTTTCACTTACACTAAAATATCACGAAAGCTCTATGTTCGTTTGATGTAAATGCACCATTACCTATAGATATATTTAATCAAATAAAATTATCCATAATATCTCGTTTTGAAGCTTTTGCTTGCTTATTTAAATAACGATAGAACTAGAATCATCATACGAATTAAAAATACTAAATTAAAATAAATTATCAATTCATTTTTATGTCATCTGTAGAGAATAGGAAAAAACAACAAAATTAGGTCTGCTATTATTACAAGCAAAGACGAAAAAGTAGCAGATACATGTTTTCCGTAATTCTACGTAATATTACAGTACAGGAGACCAAGGGAGATCGACCTTCACCGATCTGATAATCAGATGAGATGTATTTTTTATGAAATATAATTGATTAACAAATATGCCTATCACTTACCTATCAAAAAATGCAAAAGGTTATTTTTAATTTCATTAACCTTTCATCACTTCACATAACATTCTAGAAATATTCATGCACTTTGTTTATTAAATAAACAAATCATCAATAGTGACACAGAAATCTATGCAAATATACAAAATTACCTAATACATATTCAAGGGGATTCCCCCTTTATCATTAACCCTATTTCCAATGTGAAATACGTGTAAATTATATTGCACTTACTGACTTATCTATGACGTAACTGCTTATCTATTTTATCTATTTACCTGAAAAACAAAACATTTCAATTAGTATTGCATCAATGATAATAAGGTTTACTAGAAAAATATAAATTATCTATACTAATACAATTATAAAGCTGAGGAGTTTGTTTGTTTGAACGCACTAATCTCAGGAACTACTGGTAGGATTTGAAATATTTGAAAAAAATAATTGTTAAATAATATAAATTCTTTGTTTTCATGTAAACCTGTACGGTTGGGTATTTATGATTAGTAGAATAGTAATATTTCAGAGTCACTAAATAATAATCTTTTGTTATATTATTTTATCAAACTACCACTGATCTGCTATACCCATATCCCCCAGAGAAATCGACATAAAACACGATAAAACAAAATATTTTCGTTTCTTACATTTCATACGAGTTTATTGAATTTTTATTAATTTTGCTCAACCGTTTCATATTGCAATTTACCAAAAAATATACCTTATTTGCTAGTACATAATATAATGTAACAATATTTTTCATCATACATATTTAATTTGTCTATAAGGTACATTCGTATGTAGATATCTTATATATTTTATGATAGTGAATTGTTCATGTAATTATAAATACTGTAGACTTATTTTTACGTAAATTTAATATAATAAAACTGCAATCAATCTCTTAAAATTTACACAATGTTTTAAGAATTACTGTTTTAACGTTTTTAAATGTTACCGTTCTATTGCGTAAAAGGATACATTTTTGTGTTAAAAATAGTACATTATTATTATCACGGATACACAATAAACAAGAAAACCCTGGAGAACTAACAAAGGACCTAGAGTAAACAATGCTCGACAGCACTACAACTTGATTAATTCCTTAAATAAATAGTGTACACAAATGTTGGAAGATTAAAAATAAAAAAATTTGGAAAATCCAAAAGTGCACGCCTCATAATTTTTTTTTAATAAATATTTATTAATTATTATTTTTGTTTATTTAATAACAATTAAACCACATCGAATCAGACCCTGAAAAATGAAAGGGTTCTATTCCTGAGCATACTCAAGCGTAAGAGAAAAAAAAAGACTCGATTAGTAAAGTATTTCGGTCGCTATCGTGTTAACAAGAAAAAGGATCCGCACATACAGACACACGGACGTCCAAGACAGAACTTTTTTAAACTGTTTTTTAACTAGTTTAAATAACAAAAATGACATCAAAAATATCATGAACGTTAAAAATAGTGTTTTTTCTTAATATGTGTGTGTATGTATTATCTTACAAGTGCAATGTATGATACATAAAGACATTTTAAGTTTGAAAAATCAGATGTTTTGCGCGAAGTGACAGTAGTACCCACCTCAACGCTTCGCTTATGAGGCGTGCAATAATTAATCAAACAACGTTATTTTACAAAATTGACATTTAATTGTTCAAATTTTACTTTCCAATCTTGCTATTTTATTAAGGGCGTATAGACCTTCATTCAAATTCTTTTAAAGAATTGGTGATGTAAATAAAAATATATCTATACCAATCAATACCAATATAGGTAAAGTAGAAGTTTGTTTCTTCGACGCTCTAATATCAGAAACTGTTGGTCCGATTAGAAAAATTTTAGAAAGCCCATTTTTCAAGGCTATATATAGGAATCTATTATCACGCTAAAACCAATTTTTACTATGATATGAGCGAGCAATGCGGGTAAAACCGTGGGATTTTGTGGAATTATTTCAAAACTCTAGTTTTTATCCAATTTTTCGAAAATATATTATCATAAAGAGTTTGTTCAATTAGGGACTAAACATTTTCAACCAGTTACCAAAATCACAGAAATTCTCACGTAGCATATTTTAAAGTTTATCAAAAACTGAAATCATTTCGGTGTAAATGTTCGAATGAGATCATGCCTAAAAATAATGATCAGTTATTTGATATTAATTTCACGCGTCGAGAAGCGGCTCGCTCGTTTCATATTGCTGATTTATTGACTTATGAACGTAATACTGCGACTTCGTTATATTTAATGTGATATTTGACTATGCATGTTAGTACATAATGAATAAAAGTGAAGTCCCATGTCCCCCTAGTGGGGTAAGGGGCAGATGCATTATACATCTGTTTCACTGATCGATTTTCTTTGGGGACAAGTAGGTGATCAGCCTTCTGTGTCCTGCCAGACCAAGAATTTTTTTTTTCTTCGTCTCAACCGGGAATCGAACCCAGGACCCCTCGGTGCTACGCTCACGCGTCAACCACTGTACCAAGGAGGCAGTCAAATGAATAACATAATGAATGGCGTGGATTAAGTAATGGGTTTTAGATAAAGTGATGTACGTATGATATCGCGACCAGGGTAGTGGAATGTAAGGGTGCGTACAGACTATGTAACATAACATGTTATATATAACATTTTACATACATTTGTTTTGTAGTGTTATATAATTACATATACATGTATAACATTTTTACACGGTCTGTACGCACCTTAAGGAAACGTTGGTGGTACTTTTTGTGTTTTATATCCTGGAATGTCATGTAACGTAAACTTTAATGTTAAGGAGGATTTTAAATATTTAAAGTTTTTGGAAAAATAAACATTGCTCTCTCATATGTAGATATCATGTTAAGCTATAGGTAATTGAAAAAACCAACCCTTAATAGAACATATTACTAGATCGGCGAAGGATATCGGTTCAAACGTATGATTATGTAGTTATATAATTAGTTTAATGTACTGCAACCTGTTGAAAGTGTTACATTTAGTGGAAATAACATTACACATAATTGCACGTTTAACCGCTTGCGTACCTTTAATAGAGGTTATATGCATTTACTGTGTTTAAATTCTACAAAACTATTGACTTGTAAAAACAACATAGACGCCTATGTGTTGAAACTGTACTGAATTAATAATAATTATAGTTAAAAGAACTAAAACGCGCACTTTAATCAGATATAGTCCTGAAATTATTGTATTGTCACCGATCCTTTATAAGTGTACAAAATTTGAAATAAATCTGTCCGTTTAAAGTGGATCAAAATCGAGTCTAAATGCGTACAGGTGCACAAGCATACAGGTGAAGCTTATAAAAGCGTATTAAAATGCATTCAGCCAAAACCTATTTAAGCCTCAAAACTTACTGTTAAAAAGTTTTCCACATTTAACACTAACCTCGTGGAAAAAATTGCGCATAATCTTAAGATTATCTGGCAAGTCCCTAACCAGTTCTTATGAAATTGAATTCCAAAAATAGTTCAGAGGTCATAGGGGAGGCTTGTGCGAGCTGATAACAGCGTACATTTGACAGAATAACGGCGTAAATAATGTACGTACTACGCACGACCTTATGTGGTGTGTTATTATGTGTCTTTTATGATAGTGAAAGAGATCCATTAAAATAGCTTGTATAAATAAGTAAAAATTATATTACGGTTATTATAAATAACTGTTGCTTGTAAATAAAATCTATCTATATTGCACTTCTTGGCAGTCTCGTCTGACTCCCTATCGGTACATCTAAATCTAATGTAATATATTGTTAAGTAATCTAATAAGTTAAGAAGTTGATCGGATATATATCTCCATTGTTATCACCCGTTGAAATCAATTCTGAACTCATTTAAAGTTTAAAAAACATAGTAAAGTACGTAACAATACATCAATAAAGCCCTTTTCTATAAACATTTAAATGTATTCAATATAATATCTAAATTTTAACCCATTTCACAACAGTATCTGTTAAAAGTTAAAACACGCTCGGAAAGTCAAATAAATTAATCGTCTTTTAAATGTTATTTCGAAATGATATAAATACATTTGAACTTATGAATTCCTAGTAAATTAAACTGTAAGTACTCTAGTATCTAGCTATAATTACCAGTACATTGAATACTTAATAAGCTTCGGTTCCTTGAAATAAAATTAATTTCTTCCTTTAGTATTCAGATTTTAAAAGAAAATGTTATGTTATTACTGGGCATTGAATGGGACAGATGTTTAATTTGGTCGCGGTAAATTAAAACTAAAAATTATTTTATTTTGTAAATTAAACCGTTGAAGTAACTTTAATATAACGTAACGTCTTACGTAAGTTTTGAGTGACTTTAGACTTCAAAATAAACGAAGCTATTTAGTTTTTGTACAATTTCTTAACTTTTTCTAATAAAATCATATCTCTACATAATCGTTAAACGCAGGAATTGAAGATATAATATCAACCATTGTGTAAAGAAGATTCATTAATGTAAAAGTATTTCATTAAGCCTCAAGAAAAATTTAACATTTCAACAGAAAAACTAATGTTTAACATATTTTCATTCGATTAAACTGCATATCTTAATCTTAATACTATAAAGGCGAAAGTTTGTAAGTATGGATTTATGGATGTATGGATGTTTGTTACTCTTTCTCGTAAAAACTACTGAACCGATTACAATGAAATTTAGCACACATATAGAGGGTAACTTGGATTAACACATAGGATAGGTTTTATCCCGGAAATCCCACGGGAACGGGAACTTTGCGGGTTTTTCTTTGAAAACGCGGGCGAAGCCGCGGGCGGAAATCTAGTTTTAAAATAAATCTTTCTCTAATCCTGAAATTTATCTTCCGTAAAAAGATCCGTAAAACACGTTCTATTTAAAATGTTACATTTTTCTAGCAAAAGCAATTTATGCATGCAACAATTTATTAGTCCTGCGGTTCTCAGATGACTTATAGCGTTAATTAAAATTTGAATCCCGTATTTTCCGATGACACAATATTGGAACATGTGTTATAGTGAGAAAAATAATGATTTAATAGGCAAAAGTATGAGTTTTACTGTTAAATAATAACGCAATAAATATTTTTTTCTACCGCTATCCTTGTGTTCTTCGTTTGGTATGTAACACAATGTAAGCAAGGTGACTATACGAGTTACGTCGTATATTTTACCGCGACCTATCCTAACATAAATATCTTATTCTACTATGTTTCAATATATTTTTGTCTCAAGTCTTTATCTGAGTAGAAACACGTGAACCTTTTCAAACTTCCCTTTTGTTTTCTACTTTCTTCATACTACAATTCAAAATGCGAATGTATGTTTCTTTGTATTTCTTTGCAGCATCGAAACGATATCATAGTATGATTTTTGTGTCTAAAGGCTAAACAGTTATAGTTTATACACGGTACGCAGTATACGGTACATTACCACGTGAATTTCCTTTAACCACGCCACAAAGCCGCGGTTAAGCAAGCTCCTAATAAACAGCCATAACGATTCCAGAATTCGATACACATATTATTTAATCTATCTACCATTGTGACTGTACATGTCCTAGGCCAGCAATGTCCGTTGACCTAGGCTGTCTAGCCTGACACCTGAGCAGACGCTTCGCACTACTTACTCCAGCCCGGTTGTAACTCGACACTTTATGCCTTTCTTTGATGTGAAATTTAAATACTAATTTGTATACAATTGGAATGAAAAGAGATAAATGGTATCACCACAAAACAATTTAAACACAGTCTAACTTTAAACCAGGGATCTGTCACTTTAATAGTTGTTTATGTGAAATACGACAAAACCAGATTGTTACGAGAAATTTATTTTCAGGATCAATTACATAATTTTTAAATCAAATATAGTCGTCTAAACTACGAACCTATGCTTTTTTATATATTTTTTATAGTTTTAAGTATCACGAGTGTTAATAGATTAAAGAAAACCCGTGCTTAAAGTTAAAGCCTGTCTAAAGTTTTTTCTGATAAGACAGAAAATGTCTATGGTGTTTTACTTTTTGAATGATTTTTAAAGTATCGAATACAAGCAAGTAGTTAGCAAGTAATTGTGGTTTTGGTGACTTCTGTCAATTAGATAATACTAGCAAACCCGGCGAACTCCGTTTCGCCACCAGAGACACCTTTTCTTTGCTATAAACCTCACGGAGCCCCAGACCTTTCCAACGAATGCAAAACCGTGGAAATCGGTTCGTGCGTTCTGGAGTTATAGCGTCAGGAAGGAAAACCCGACTTATTTTTATATAGTAGATAAAAGTAATATAAATATTGACTGCTGTACACGGGTAGAGTAAACGGTAGAATGAACTAGCATTAATCTATTAACGCGTACCTATTCGATACTACACTTTATATATATAAATAAACTAGCAATGCCCTGCGGTTTCACCCGCATAGATAGCGATATCGTTACAGTGAAAAGTCTACTAAATAGGTCGGCTATAGGTTTAATTTTTAATCACATGAAAATCACCTTTACCCCGTCCCGTGGGGCCGTGGGTTATGTCGGATTCCTACCGACCAAAACCCCACTGTGTTCCGTCAAGACGCATATTGGTAGAATTCCTCCGTGACCCCCGCACTACGGCCTGCTCGAACAGTATACCTACTATTTTCTGTAGATTGACACTTTTAAAAATTCGTTATATCTTTTGAATGGAATATCCAATTCTTTTCATTTAAAAAGTATTTTGCTGGTATTGAAACAGTCTATAATAAAACATCATTTAATGGGATAAGGATTAATATATGTGTATGTGTCGTGGTCATATCGTAGATTTGATCATTTCATGATATGAGTGGCCATTTCACGAAATGGTCGCATTTCATGAAATGGCCAACATGGTTTGATCAGATCGTTAAATCGTCAACGTTTCACGATATGGTCATCCACATTTGGCCAGATCGTATAAAATATATAAAGTCCATAAAACATTAAAAAATTCTGAATATTTTTAGAACTTGTTTATTGTCATATAAGTTAGTGCCACGGCAGTGGCCGGCGACTGCCAGAAGCGAATGGTTTTTGCAATAGAAAACATTTAGGTTAGGTTAGGTTAGACTTTAATAAAGAACGCACGAGCCGAGCGAGCAAAGCGAGCGTGCCGCGGCAGCGGCCGGCGAGTGCCAGAAGCGGATCACTTTTTAAAAAACAAACAATTATAATACTTTAGTAAAAATGCGTCTTAAATTATTTTATTTAAGACGCATTTTTTCTTCAATACATATAAGATATCCACATTTTCCATAGTACTCGAACCGTCGTAAATTCTTTGCTATGACTTTCTTCATATTGTTATTAAACGAATTATGAAGTTTTTAACTGCGAATAATTAAATTTTCGCCAGCGGCCGCCATCTTATCACATAAACACAGAGCTTGCAGCGCCTCTACCAATGATTAATGTAACTATTTTACGATATGATCAAATAATTTTGATCATTTCATGAAAAAACCGCGCGTTTAGTTGGCCATATCGTGAAACGATTTCTTATCATTGATCTGCTCAAGCCACATCATGATGTGGCCAAACTAAATTGGCCATTTCACGAAATGCGACCATTTCGTGAAATGGCCAATCATATCATGAAATGACCAAATTTACGATATGGCCACGACATATGGATAACATGGTTTGATTACTGTCGGCACTTTTATTTACTTTGAAAACGTAAAAAAGTTGTTGTAGTAACATAACTACTGAAGATGGACATATGGTATCGCGGACTTTCTTGTAGATATTGATCCATTCTATAATACCGTAGAACATTTTTTTGTTCTATCTTCAATAGATTCCGCAGCGCACGCGATGACAGAAGTTTTATTGAGGATTTTTTTACACCTTGGGTTACATTATTGCATTTTTGGTAAGGATCTCTAATTTTTTTGAAAATGCAATATAGCCTATGTTGCTCAGTAAAGATGCAGCTTTCTAATGGTGAAAGAATTTTTGAAATCGGTCCAGTAGTTTTTGCGTGAAAACCATACATACATACATACATACTTACATACATACTTACAAACTTTTCCTCTTTATAATATTAGTATAGAAGTATAGATAGTACCTACTTATATTTTCCCTACAGTTATTGTATTATACTGCAATTGATGCAATATAAAATATCATATAATTTATTAGAAATAACAACATGATTCTAGAAAATCATCGAAGTTTCAATCCTGTAAGTAAATTACATCTCAATAATAATATTGCATTGCTTATATATACTTGTAACAAGCGCGTCGTTAGATGAATCAATACATAAAATTAAATTGAAATATCTGTTCGTTATATCAATAAAATCTTTATATTCATTACGTTTTATATTAAGTGTAAGAGTTTATCTTTATGTCTTTGTATGCAAGTTATTTTGAACAGTTTGATCTATTTAAAGTTAACTTTCGGGGATAATCAGTTTATTAATTTACATAATTATGTAGTTAATATTAAAAGTAGCTTATGAAAAAAGAAGAATATCTATATTTGCGTTGTCCGTAACAAAATATAGGACTAATTACGCGAAATACAAACGAAGTCGCGGGTAAAAGCTACACAATACTACAGCAAGATTGAAAAACGTTTCACATGAATTCTCTATAACGAGCCATGGTACAGAATGTATAGAAGCCAAGCAAATGATATTGCGTCGCTAGACACACGACAAATTAGATTCACTCCGGTGCTATTTAAGACAGGCTTGGAAAGAAAATACGTTTTTATCACATTTTATATTTCATTACATACGCCGCCATCTTTCTTTCTGGTGAAGAATGTTTGGTTTTGAAGTATTTTTTTTTAATAGCAACCCACCGAGGCTGACTGAGAATAAAAAAAGTTTGAGGTTTTTTTTTTTAATTTTCACTTATACCTATAGCTTTCTACTCGTAGCCAAGAATTTCCAAAATAGATCTGGTAGTTAATTTATTCGTTGATAACAATTTAACAAATTAATGAATGATCTCGAAAGTATCTACATTTTATTTTATTTTGTAGTTTCTAACAAAAATCAATTTGCGATTTGAGAAATGAAAACTACATACACAATAACTAAATATGGAGTTCTTACAATTTCTACTTGAACTTTCTACTTTAAATACAAAGAAAAGTAATAATATCATGAAGCTATAGTCTTGATGAAAATTACTTTTCAGAGCCGATTTGTTACAATGAAACTGCAAGAAAAAGCTTATTTTTATTTTATTAATTTACTAGCGGTCCGCCCCGGCTTCGCCCGTGGTACATATGAAAAATAGATGTTGGCCGATTCTCAGACTTACCCGATATGCACAGAAAATTTCATGAGAATCGGTCCACCCGTTTCGGAGGAGTATGCAGACTAACATTGTGACACGAGAATTTTATATATAAGACTAGCGGTCCGCCCCGGCTTCGCCCGTGGTACATATGAAAAATAGATGTTGGCCGATTCTCAGACTTACCCGATACGCACAGAAAATTTCATGAGAATCGGTCCACCCGTTTTGGAGGAGTATGCAGACTAACATTGTGACACGAGAATTTTATATATAAGATAAGAGAAGAGATAGTTTTAACTTTGTCATATTAAAATGACTGTACTTTGTACACATTTGATAATTTAATCTTTGACTTCCATAGTTCTTAGATACTTTACCTACTGATTGTTAGACATAATTTATTGTTATACTGTGATGGAATGTAATGAATTTTATTTTATGTGATTGAATGTAACATAGGTATTTATTGATTTAACTGTATTTTATGTAATTTAATGTATTGTAGGTATAGTGATGTGATATTTATCTGTACTATGATTTAGATTCAATTTATTTTATGACATGTATTTAAAAAAAATATTTTACTTGATCTATGAATTGTGCTAAATAATGTAATTTTTAATAATTTTTTTTTAACCTCAATTGTGCTGTGTACATACAATTTGGCTGGCATTTTACCGCAACATGTGATTAAATTTGTGTATAATTAGTCAAAATGTCAGCTGTGATGTGTACCTATTTAAATAAATAAAATAAACATGTGACATTGACATGTGACATTGTTTTAGAGCTACTTAATTTATTTTTCTCTGTAAATTAAAAAGTATGCTGTAATATAACACCCTACCACGTATTTTAATGGACTAACTTCATACGCGTTTAATTTAGGGTATAGTCACTCTACTTTTTAGTAATCTCCTTATATTCAGTCATAATAAATCATTAATTGTGATAAGTAACCATTTTACAAAATAAGTTTGTCAAAGTAAAAAGTAAAAATGTAGATATTCTAATATAAAAAATAGCAGCTAAATATAGTAGTATTGATGCTATTTTTAGCGATATACCGCATCTTAATTTACCTATAGCAAATCATATACTTAAACATTGTGATAAAATATCGTATAGGGCATAGGCGATAGAGTACCTACAGAATGTGTGCTTCGATTATCTGGCACACTTTGGATACAATACCGAGTAACTGTTATGGCCAGTACGACTTAGCGAAATGGGAGCCATTCGGTAATATTCCATAAGTATACGCCTTTATTGTGTTGTGACCTTTTGTTTGCTTCTCTGAATATACGTAATGAATAAATCTCGAAATTATATGTGCAAATTATTTCTAGTTTGACTCAATTAATAGTAACTAATGTATTTTTTAAAGACAGATTTATAACAATTTCCATAATTCCCAAAAGAAGGAAAAAAAGGCTAATAAACAAGGTTTTTACAAATTGTCAAATAAATGTTTGCGAAATACTTTTAACTTCTAATGCTTCTATATTGTTTTCAAAGTATTCATTCTTTTCTTACAAAGTAATTACACGCTTCCAATTTAATAACTTTTTGAACAAAGCTATTAAAAATCCCTCGAATCTAACATTAAGTACTCATACAATCCATTGTCAATTTGTCACGTGTTCGGTGTTAGGTACCTAATATCAAACTCAAACATTTAAGTTCTAGAAGCACTTTTGAATCGTCGATAATACATTTTTATAATTTACCACAATTCAAACCAGATTTCCACACTAAAAACGTTTTATCTACAAATATAATCTAAAATCTACAAATATTGGTTTCACTGTTGCATATCTACGCAAAATAAACGAAGATAAATTATGTAAATATATGTTTTCTAATCAGCATCGATTACTTAACCTAACATCACTATTTTGAATATAAATTTGTCGCTTATGCAGTACATTATCATAGGTTAGGTCTTAGCTTAATGTAATTTGTTTAATCCATTTAAAACGTAGATTTTATCGTGGGCGTTTGTATGATATAACGGTTCTTTGTGGTGTCTTTGGAATTAACAAAGTATTATGTTAATATGCAATTAGCTGCTTGTTTTATAAACATAATATTCATTTTAGTGATCTGTGATATCATATTGAACGTCGTTAATATTTTCTCTGTTTTATTAGTATAATTTCTGTGTCGTATTTACTTCAAGTCTTCATGTTTCAAAATAAGAATGTGCAATATAGGTACTGCATTACATATTTTAATTTGAGCAAATTGATACTTATATGTTTGTGTTATTGAATAAAGTAGATATATGATTATCAAGATATATGATTATATATAAGACTAGATTTCCGCCCGCGGCTTCGCCCGCGTTTGCAAAGGAAATCCCGCATAGTTCCCGTTCCCGTGGGATTTCCGGGATAAAACCTATCCTATGTGTTAATCCAAGTTACCCTCTATATGTGTGCTAAATTTCATTGTAATCGGTTCAGTAGTTTTTACGTGAAAGAGTAACAAACATCCATACATCCATACATCCATACATCCTTACAAACTTTCGCCTTTATAATTTATATATTAGATATAAGTTAAGCATGGCAATGGCTCAAAAGCAAAGGTACCTAATACTTACTTGGTAATTTTTTTATATTCTTTGATATGATCTACCTATGATTATAAGCATCATATGAAATTTGTAACTATTCTATCTATAATCTATAGTCTATGTTACTATTTTCAGCCAATTTGGTTCAATTGCCTTCATGTGATTGAAAAACAAACCATGTAAATTGTAAACAAATCGCACTGCATTTTCCACTACTATGTCACTACTGATGGCATAATTAATATAATTATTATATAATTAGCAGTCAGGATATGTAATTTCATCGCTAAATAGGAAGTTATTACACGCGGTAGGAAATTACCTCAGATGGAGCCATGGAGGCCAAGACGCATCTGTTGTCATAGCAAAAATAGATATTTAAATGACTTTATTATAAATGCGGATTAAATCTAACTTTATCTATTGTCTTTTAAGCTTTTGCACCGAAACTGCTAAACATTTTTTAATACATTTCGATAGTTGAGACACAAACGAAGTTAGGCGAAAATAATACTTGTATCGGGCGAAAAACGGAATGAAAAGTGTGTACGTAGTTTATTTTCATCTGCGTATTATTTCTTATCACCATTCATTGTTGAGTTATAAATTGAAATAAAACAGTTCAATGAAGTACAAATCTTATTTTATTTAAGTATTTATTTATTTATGACACTTTATTGTACATATAACAGGAATTTAAAATAATTATTATTTGTATCTTATTTGTTTTGTTAGATAAGTCTCCGCTTAAATCAGGATAACTGTTGAAAATTTGCAAAATTTTCATATACTCTACCCGAGCCAAGCCGGAGTGACCAGCTACTTTACTATAAAGTAATCAAGTAATCAGCCTTAAGTTCTCATTAAAAGTGGAACGATACAGCAATTTACGAGGGCTTTTAGTTCGTAACTTTTTGCGGGAAGCGCTTGCTCTTGAGATTACTGCCATTGTGCTCAATGATAATGCTTTTTGAATACACCAAGACATTTTTAATTTCCTCCTCATTAATAGTAAGATGGCAAGTCTCTGTAATATTGTAGTCCTGTGCTCATATTATAAAGGAGATTACAGTTTTAAGATGGTTTGTAAACTGTTTTGTAATGGACAAATTCAAAAACGAACTTATATTTTAAAAATTCCTTCTCGAGCAGAAAGTTACATCATTCATAAATGTCATAGGCAATCGAAAATATCAAATAGGTAACTTTTCAAAGACAAATGAAAAACTATAGAGGTATTAGGTGTTTTAATTTAACAAATATTTCAACTTTTAGCGTAGACTCTACTCGACGTATACATCACCCTCGGACCGAAATGCATAAAGTGAATATACGCATTTCGAAACGCAGAATTGTTATTAATTCCAAATCAAATTATGCCAATAGATACCTACCTACATTGAAAGTATTTACTATTTACATACTCGTAATTATTCGATCAATTCGCAAACGCATTTGTTTACAGTTTACATAAGAGTAAACACGTTTAGAGTTACATAAGCACTTTCCCAAGAACATTAGCCTAGTGCGTAGATACTGAGCTAGACCATGTCCTGTATTCACTTTGTGTTCCTAATTAGGCGCAAAGCTCGCATTTTGGTAAATTTAGTATCTACTTTTGCTACAGGTACTTTTGTGTAAAATGAAATTGATTGAAATAAAAGTCAAAGATTACGTATGTAGTAGTGAGTAGGAGAATAGCTCGAACACTAATTTAATTATAGATACAGATAAAGACGGTGATATTATTATTGATCTATTAGTTCTCTATATATATTTTTAATCACGGCAGAAAAAATAATAATGAAACATAACCATCAGCCCTGGGTTCAACAATTATCAAAATAGAAACAATCTGAAAAATCTATAGTCTACCTACTTCACAAAAATTATACCAACCTACCTATATACATACCTGATACCTTCCTGTATTATTTATACCTATTAAAAAGCAAAGCAAAAATATGTACCTAAATATTGCAGTATCTTCTCAAAACAAAAAAAAAAACATTTGTCTCGTCTATAATTTATATCTTCCCAAAATCATACACTTGTCTCCACAATGTGACATCATAGCCCATAGACATTGTATACTGTATCATATCTGAAACAATCTGTCATATTGTCGCCAATCTATGCGGTCTGCGGGTGTGACCCAGTGCCTTGCTGACAGGCGGTTAACCGATTGAAGTGTAACCGATACTATAATCTGCCTTTTGGCGCCGGCGCACATTCTTGTCTATGTTGTGTACAATATTGGAGGATTAGGTATTCTATAGTCTATACACTATATCTATATTATAGTATATTTTTATCCAAACAATATTCCGTAGTCTATACTTATATAGAGCGTTCTTTACTTATCGGAGGGAAAAATATAAAATACACAATAGAATTAAATATCTGATGAGATATATATTTAGGATCTATGAAGAAATTGTCGGTATATTGTATGTTCTGGCTTATCACCAAAA
The DNA here is from genome assembly GCF_061535395.1 of Colias eurytheme. NCBI lineage: Eukaryota > Metazoa > Arthropoda > Insecta > Lepidoptera > Pieridae > Colias > Colias eurytheme. Next base: position 1,328,631 of record NC_142989.1, on the reverse strand, counting down.
CGATTGAACCTGTTTTAACTATAATACTACAATTAAAAGATGTATGTATGTATCTATTTAATTTGTTAAAATATTTACGTATTGACTGTTGACCGTAAAAAATCTCACAATAAACATTAATGTGAGCTGTAAATCTAAATTAATGCCGACAGCAAATTTTGCTAATCCAATCAAATTATATTATCTCGCAATAACTCGTCATACACAAATCAGACGCACAAACAATTGAATTTAAAAGCAAGTGTAAAATGTAAAGTCCCGTTCAACTAGGTTTAGACACAAAGAGGCTTAATAATATGGTACGATCCTTAGAGAAATTTAAGGACTATCTCCGGGGAGACATATAATTTGTATCTATGTCTAAAACCATCTGAACTAAGAGTAAGTACATATATTTAATTCTATTTATTAGGTATTATTTCAGTAGGTATGGGAAAGACAATATTATTATGTAGGTTCAAAATATTATCTACTTACAAAAACAAAATATTAGTATTCAATATCTTTAATTAAACGAAGTTAATTTTCACCAATACCTACTCTTAAAAGAAAATATTACAGCATTCCTTCACACTGCAAAGGTATCAGAGAAAAACTGAAAGCAAAAAAAGCGCTGTAAAATGTTATCCTTTTTCACTTTTTACGTGACAGGGTTTTATTTTAAGCGCTAAATAAGCTGAATATTGCAACACTACGATGTAAAACATGTCCGCCCCAGGCTTCTGTCGGGTTAGATTCAACGAACCGACGTAAAAAGCGCTGCGATAAAAACTTTTTAAATATTCTCGTATGACAAAGTTGGGTATTTATGTAAGTCTATTGTACTTTTTAACATTACTTATTTTTACTCTATTTTTATAGAAAATTATGTATAGGTTGTTTTAAGTATGTAGATACTTTAACAACCATTACGTAGAGGGCGAGATTCAATTTAAGGATAAATAAACAAAAACATCAATGCTCGATTCGCTGCTCACTTGCTGCCTGTTCGTATGTTTATCTGTTTATCTGCATCACAGGACGTTTTATGGAATGATTAACACAAACCATACAGTACCTAGGTAAATATTTGAAACTCTTTTTTCACTTGTTTTTTGAACTGACGCATAAAAATAAAATTTTGTCATCATTTACAATATCACATGTGTAAACCTCGTTAGTTTAGCAAACACCCCTGCTAAATTAAAAAGTCCAACCCACACTACTAAATGCCTCCTGTTGCTAAGACGATCAGCTCAGGTAGGGTTATACAGAGGTGATATGACGTCAGACGGTCCCAGAAGGTCTTTGTGAATAATTATCCAAACTTCGATACCCAACTTGTAATTGGATGATTCCCGTGTACTGCAAACCGTCTCTCTGGCACCATTAATAGCATCAATTTTGTCAGCAAATTGTTATAGATTTTGATACCTATGTTATTTCATTATTGTGTTATAGTTTTGTGTAAATCAGGTTATTCGTGACACTAAACACCCTTTGAAACCACAATATAGACTTATAATTTTATTCCTCGTATGTAGCAACATGTGCGCATTTTTGTAATACACAATTGTGTACTTTGTAACCATCTTTTAGATTGATTTGAGATCGTTTTATTTGCGATTTATTGCAAACTAGCTTTCCGCCCGCTTTGTCTAAAACATAATAAATTATATACTAAAACCTTCCTCTTGAATCACTCAATCTATTAAAAAAACCGCATCAAAATCCGTTGCGTAGTTTTAAAGATTTAAGCATACATAGGGACATAGCGACAGAGAAAGCGACTTTGTTTTACACTATGTAGTGATACTGTAACCAAAAAGCCTATAATATTCTACCAATATTCACCTATAAAAACGAATACATATATCTATATAGCAAGGAACAGTCAACTCATATCGATAATGAAGACAAATGGCAAATGGCGAGCTATTAGCTTATATAGACAGCGGGAGTCCAATAACGCTGTATGCACGTAGCGAGGCTTCTAATTATTGTTTTCTTTAGATAGACATGGTGTTTTGTCCAAATTTCTATACAAAATATCTTTACAAAAAACTTAGGACTTTAGGAAGAGGAAATTGGACATAAAACTTTGTTTAATATGTCGTTGTTCCTATTAGCGAAGATTCAAGTTATACTATTATTCAACAAGTTATTCATTTACGAAATATTGAAATAAAAAATCTGAGCAGCAACTAAAAGATATATACTCTTTTACAGAGATAGGTAACGCATACAGATAAACATACAAGAGTTCATCATTTTTCTGACAAAAATAGTTCCACATAAAAAATACGGGTAGGTTCAATAATTAATATGTAACAAAGGTTTTAATTTAATAATAAAATCTTATTCTTAATTCATAATCCTCAAAATATATAAATAAAATTCCCAATCACAACATAGCAACAGGCTAGCTACAAACAATCACAAATAATATTACGAAAAGGTTCAACATCACGATGCAATTGAACTGAAACATCAAAACCACTTAAAAAAGACAACTTAATTACCCGAATTAAAAGTGCACCTGTATTACAACTGGTATGATAGGTTTATAACTCTATTAAAATTACCCGTTCTTGATTATTTTCAATCCACATTTCACTCAAATGTCGTATCGGTAAAAAGGGTAAAATTATAATGATTGAATTAAAAATTAATGAACTGACATACTATAAGAATTATAAACCTAGTTTAATTAATACATAATTGAAGAATTTAATAATTATTTACGGTTTTCAGGCATGATAATTACCATGTTGCCATCTGGACCAGTCTTCTATTATATAAAAATAAGTCGGGTTTTCCTTCCTGACGCTATATGCCTATAACTCCAGAACGCACGAACCGATTTCCACGGTTTTGCATTCGTTGGAAAGGTATCGGGCTCCGTGAGGTTTATAGCAAAGAAAAGGTGTCTCTGGTGGCGAAACGGAGTTCGCTGGGTTTGCTAGTATATAATAAATATGATTTGTTTATTAAGATTTCTTAATTATAACTAACATTCGATGAAAAATGTATGACATTGTATTTTGAATTTTACAGAATAAAGTACTTCTCAAAAAATATTACCAAAAAATATCTCCCATTTAGGACAACATTTTGGCAAACTAAAATTACAATTTATTACACAATAACACCCATATATATATAAGGCTATATAATAATATTTAGTACAGCAACACACCAGATGTTGAACAGTAGAATAAATATATCTATAACAATAATAAGAGACCGAAGAAAACACCATTGGTCACGGAATACATTTCCACGTTTGCGTTACAGTTTGTCCGTTTTATTTCGCACTTATATCATTTGTTTAAATATTTACACGGATTGAGACCATTCGCATTTTCAAGGTGAATGATGTTTTTACTTTTAAATAATGATTTTTGCAATACATCCTTACTTTAATATTATAAATGTGAAAGTGTATTTGTTTTTCTTTCTTTCACAGCGCATCGATTTTATGATTCTTGACTACAGAGTAACATACACTATTTTTTAACGCGCTGGAAACTCTCATTTCTATGGGAATTTCCTTTGACTAAGCTGGCGTAGCCATGGGCGATGTATAATACGAGTAAATTTTCTTTATTCTGGTTCTAAACAATTAGAAATTATTATTTTTATACCTAGACTATGTAATTTTGTACATATTTTTATTATTCTTTCTTTAAAATAATAGATTGCATTTTTAATGTATCTACTGTACATATCCCTACTATACCTACCGTTTATTGTTTTCAATTGAATATTGTCATTTCCCGCGCCTGCTAAATTCATAACCCGCGTAGCAAACACAACATAGCAATAAAGTCTCAAACTGTGCCATAACATGGTAATCTTCGTGACCGAGTAATATCATACTAAAAAGAGGTAATATGAAGTGTTATAACACTAGGTTATAGTGCGTGGGCGTATGACGATTGAATTCAGACATATCGAATGACGTCAGCAAGTGATAACGTTTCATTAAACTGGCAAATATGTTATTTACTGAAGTGAATAGCTCTTTATATAAGGGTTTTGATATTCATTTCTTAGTTGCAAGTCTTTTAAAATAAATATTAAATTATGATAACGAGATCTGACATCTGTGAACACGCAGTAATCGTCGTAGCACATCCAGGGATTTATAATTAGGTACACGCAATAATGAATCATTGCTCGAATTAATAGTTGCAGTACCTGGCCTAAGTATACATTTACTTATATAATAATACCAATGGTAACGTTACTCATACACTGAGATAAAATTGAACAACTTTTTCTTGAAGGCTTTAAAGCCTTCTAAACGATAACCCATTTCAATACTGGCCGCGTCTTATCCCGCTTAACCCACTCATCATTTACGACTATTGAAATGCAATTAGCATTGAACGTACTTCGCAGTAATCCATACTAATATTATAAATGCGAAAGTAACTCTGTCTGTCTGTCTGTTACTCAATCACGCCTAAACTACTGAACCAATTTGCATGAAATTTGGTATGGAGATATTTTGATACCCGAGAAAGGACATAGGCTACCTTTTATTGCGAAATACCAATACCACGGGCGAAGCCGGGGCGGACCTCTAGTAATTAATATACTCGTAGTTGAAAAAACTAAATAATTAATTATTTGTCACAGATCTTTGATAAGTGTACAAAGTTGGAATTAAATCTGTCCGTTTCAAGTGGATCAAAATCGAGTCTGAAGGAGTGGGTGGCATACAGATGAGATGCTTAAAATATCTCAAAATAAAACAGATCACTTAAAACACGTCTTCATAAGAACGTTAATGAGATGTGAAAAAAGATTTTGAAAAGACCTTGTCAATAAGCCTTTTTTAATTAATCCACTTCCGGGTCTTAATAAGGAATTACTTAACCCACTTAATGTGATTACACGAGTTTAGTAGTTCGTTTTAATTGTTTATTAATGGTTTTTGATATTGCAAAAAATGGAGGAAGCTTCTTCGATATGTTAATCTATTTATAGATATAATTTAACTTAAGTGTCTGTAATATCATAGCATATTTAAAAATTGATTAAAGTACAACAAAACAAGATTAAGATTATCAATCTGTCTACGTTTATTGTCTTTTTTTTTTGAAACGTGATGAACAATGTGCAAAATGCCTGTCTAATACATTTGTAATTGTCTTTTTGCAAAATTTATTTATACAATGTTACTCAAATTATAACCGATAAAATATTTAACGAGCACTCCTAGACTTTATAAGTCATTAAACAAAAAAATTACATATTCTGAAACTCAACGCAATTCATCGTACCTATATCTACCCCTATTTACATGATTCTTCCTTCAAACACCAACTTACACCTCTTCTATACAAAAAATAAACACCCGATTCTATAAAATATCGAGAAAAAGTAAACAAATTATCAGCAGCTAGCAACTGACGCCCTTAGTCACGCGGCGCCCGAGCGGCGCGAGCCTGATTACACCCTGGCTCAATTAAACTGCCTAGGCGACGACGGGACATCGGTTACAAAAGTATGGAATTATTAATATCGGATGTCAAATTGATTGGAAGGCTGTTTGCGAGGTCAAGAGCTTTCTACTACATGGAAAATAACATCTGAAAATTCCAAACGCCGCGTTTTGGGTCCTCTTCACAATGGAGAACGTTGGCCCAACATGATCGTCGATGTATGCCGCCATTATGGCGATTATGAATAAACATCTACATATTTTAGCCCTCTACCACCTCTACACTATCCCGATTGCCTCTGCTCGCCCAACATGGACAGTGTTGGGCGAGTAGAGGCAATCAGGATAGTGTTGAGGCCTGAGGGCCCATTACATCATTACAATATTGTAATCATTGAAATTATGTTTCATATTGGTTGAGACGTTTGTTTAATCTCAATAGATGGCGAAGGGTGTCCCTGGCACATTAAACCGAAAGAGTAGAATTTTCTTTTCATTTTATTCGAGGTTGTTCGGCTCATGACTGTACCTACTCGTTGAATATGGTGACAATTGTTCCAATGTTTTGCGACACTTAAACTTTCTGTTCATTTTTACGCGGCTATCTCTTAAATATCAAATTAAATTATCCTACTACACGTTGTTGATTTATAACTTCTAATTCTAAACATAGGTATATTTATACACGTTTTAGGTAACTAAATTTTCCTCCAACCTTTATGTTAACAATTTGTTGGTAGTCAGCAAACAAAAAAGGCAATAACAAAGAAAACTTCATACATTTAAAGGTCCTTTGACATTTTCCTCTTATTTGCCAATCCCTTTCACTACTCATTAGATACATTTTATTTAATGATGCTATATTTAGACCTGCTTCTTTCTTTCATCATTTCTATTACAAGGTATTTATAGACGTGAAAAAAAAAATGGACGTCCAAATACTTTTAGAATTTATCCTTAAGATAATGAAAAATATTTTTTTTTTATTAAATGACACGTAAACATGTATTATTTTTACATAAAATTATCAAAAGCTTTGAAGTTAAGCTTTGTTATAAGTAACTAGCTGCTCCGCGCGGTTTCACCCCCGTAGCTCCACTTCTGTTGGTAGTAGCGTGATGATATATATGTGTATATATATATATATATATATATATATATATATATATATATATATATATATATATATATATATATATATTATATAGCTTATAACCTTCCTCGATAATGGGCTATCCAACACCGAAAGAATTTTTAATCGGACCAGTAGTTCCCGAGATGAGCGCGTTCAAACAAACAAACAAACTCTTCAGCTTTATAATATTAGTATAGATAAAAAGAGTATGTTTTATGTATTCTTCGATACATCTATTTAATTTTTAGCGTACAAAGTATTGGCCTAAATATTAATCCCACCAAAAACATTTTCATGTAAAATGTTGCCAAGACGAGCCCATATGACTCGCACTGTCAAAAAGTTATCAGATCTCATGTAGAGCCAAGCTTCTAACACTACACGCCCTAACTCTACAAGGCCTAACTTCACAAACTCTACACGTTAGTCAAAATATGTGGCTTGGCCATTTCGCTACATTCACATCGGCGTAAGGTGAAAAATTAATTCACTGTTCATTACTTTTGTGTTATACAATAGTTCTTGTGGTAACGAACGGCCAAGCCACATATTTTGACTAAGGTGTAGAGTTTGTGAAGTTAGGCCTTGTAGAGTTAGGGCGTGTAGTGTTAGAAGCTTGGCTCTACATGAGATCTGATAACTTTTTGACAGTGCGAGTCATATGGGCTCGTCTTGGCAACATTTTACATGAAAATGTTTTTGGTGGGATTTCATTTCTTTTTGTAGGTTGTTTGTAACAATTTTTTTTTAACAAGGAGTACCTATACATATATATATCTAGGGGAACCAAGTTTTAGATTATTAGATTAGACCTCTAGCGTCATCAAAATTTAATTTAAAATTACAGGTCTCATACAAACTCCCATCCCCTAGTTTAAGGGGTTGGGGGATGAAAGTTACAAGTTTTATAATTTTTTTGTTGTTTGTGTGCTAATACTAGCTTACATACAAAATTTCAGCTTTCTAGGACATTAGGAAATACCTTAAGAATTTTGATGATCATCAGTGAGTCAGTGACGAAATTAGCGTTTTTTAGATATAAATAAAATCTGAAGTATAAAAGCTAATGTAATTAAAACTTAATATGTTCAATAAGTCCGCTATTGACAATATATCCCGAAAATTTTGTTGATCTAGCATAATCCAAACCCAAGTTATGAGGGTTCAAAAAAACGTCGAAGCGCTTCGAGAAAAGGTAGGTAGTGCCCGTGCGCCTCGCTTGGCTTGTCTTGGCGGGGGCACTACCGTGCCCCCAGATTTAACAACATTATTTAAAATAATAGATTCTTTGACACTATATCACAGAATATATAATAGTACTACGTAACTATATTTGCTATGATAAACAAAAACAATTATGTATACAGTTTTGAAGTATGGACATGCCAAGTTACTGATAACTGAGGTTTCTGCTAATTTGAATAATATTCAATATCCGTCCACAATTCGCATTTATGGTAATAAGAATATATTTAATGGAAATGTAGCGGATCTAAGAAGATTTTCAGTTTTTTGTTTCTTTTAATGTATGTCAATGTAATAGTGAACTAATAGTCCATTGAATGAATCCCTCCAAGGGGGGTCTAGAGTGCGTGAGTTAGTAACGTAAGATGTTTCTTCGGAAACATGTCAAGAGTCCCTAGGTAATAAACATACTAAAACCCCGGGCCACTAGGAGGAGCCCCGGAGTGGGGGGAGGGGGGAAAAGAGTCCATTTTTTCATTTTTCGCTTAAATCTCAAAAACGGTACATGTTAGAGAAAAACTTTCAAGGAAAAGTTGAAAGGCCATAAAATTATCTACAAGTTGTACCTAAATCACTTTTTCCTATATCCTACCGTTTCTGAGTTATACGCAGTAAAACATGATTTTGGCTCAAACAATTTCCACATCAATCGATCAAAAAATATTTCTTTCTTCCAAAAAACTCAAATGTGCAACTTGTGACCAGTACTGATAGATTGCTCTTAATTAGTTCTATAATTGGTAAAATAAATACATTCCTCCATGGAAGCCTTTAGGAGGAATCGATTGTCAAAATATTATATTAGGGCAGTTTGAGTTACTGAACTTGATCTTTTTATTTTTTTCTTCCAAAAAACTCAAAAGTGCAACTTGTGACCGGTACAGATAGATTGCTCATAATTAGGTCTATCATTGCTAAAAATACCAGATTCCACTACGGAGGCGTTTACGGGGAATTGAATTTTATCAGGGTAGTTTCGATACATGAACTTTTTATTTTTTTTCTTCCAAAAAGCTCAAAAGTGCAACCTGTGACCGGTACAAATAGATTGCTCATAATTAGGTCTATCATTGATAAAAATACCAGATTCCACCATGGAGGCGTTTACGGGGAATTGAATTTTATTAGGGTAGTTAGTTAAAAAGTTCATGTATCGTAACTACCCTAATAAAATTCAATACCTCCTAAACGCCTCCATGGTGGAATCTGGTTTTTTTATCAATGATAGACCTAATTATGAGCAATCTATCGGTACCGATCACAAGTTGCACTTTTGAGTTTTTTTGGAAGAAAAAGAATAAAAAGTTCAAGTATCGTATCTACCCTAATAAAATTCAATTCCCCGTAAACGCCTCCGTGGTGGAATCTAGTATTTTTATCAATGATAGACCTTATTATGAGCAATCTATCTGTACCGGTCACAAGTTGCACTTTTGAGTTTTTTGGAAGAAAAAAATAAAAAGATCAAGTTCAGTAACTCAAACTACCCTAATATAATATTTTGACAATCGATTCCTCCTAAAGGCTTCCATGGAGGAATGTGTTTATTTTACCAATTATAGACCTAATTAAGAGCAATCTATCAGTACCGGTCACAAGTTGCACTTTTGAGTTTTTTGGAAGAAAAAAATAAAAAGATAAAGTTCAGTAACTCAAACTACCCTAATATAGTATTTTGACAATCGATTCCTCCTAAAGGCTTCCATGGAGGAATGTGTTTATTTTACCAATTATAGACCTAATTAAGAGCAATCTATCAGTATTGGTCACAAGTTGCACTTTTGAGTTTTTTTGGAGAAAAAAAATAAAAAGTTCAAGTATCGTAACTACCCTAATAAAATTCAATTCCCCGTAAACGCCTCCGTGGTGGAATCTGGTATTTTTATCAATGATAGACCCAATTATGAGCAATCTATCTGTACCGGTCACAAGTTGCACTTTTGAGTTTTTTGGAAGAAAAAAATAAAAAGATCAAGTTCAGTAACTCAAACTACCATAATATAATATTTTGACAATCGATTCCTCCTAAAGGCTTCCATGGAGGAATGTGTTTATTTTACCAATTATAGACCTAATTAAGAGCAATCTATCAGTACCGGTCACAAGTTGCACATTTTAGTTTTTTGGAAGAAAGAAATATTTTTTGATCGATTGATGTGGAAATTGTTTGAGCCAAAATCATGTTTTACTGCGTATAACTCAGAAACGGTAGGATATAGGAAAAAATGATTTAGGTACTACTTGTAGATAATTTTATGGCCTTTCAACTTTTCCTTGAAAGTTTTTCTCTAACATGTACCGTTTTTGAGATTTAAGCGAAAAATGAAAAAATGGACCCATTTTCCCCCTCCCCCCACTCCGGGGCTCCTCCTAGTGGCCCGGGGTTTTAGTATGTTTATTACCTAGGGACTCTTGACATGTTTCCGAAGAAACATCTTACGTTACTAACTCACGCACTCTAGAACTTTTTATTCAATGGACTATAAGTATCTACTACGTTTATATTTTGTATTTATTTAGTTTCGATTCTTCTTACAAAATATGTATCGAATATTAACGTAAAACCTGAACATTCGGATGTTTTTTACGAAATTTGACCAAAGCAGCTTAACCACATCGAAGGACCACACTTTAAATATGCACACAAAATTATCCATAACGTATTATCTAAACCAAAAGAACATCAGCTATAATTGAATAAAATTATTTTTACGCGGTATTTTTCAGGCCGTTTGATAAGAATCACAAGTTGTGGGAATATGGCGTCCCTGAGCAATTATTTCGTGTTTAACTCTTGATATAATGGGAGCTGCGTAGTTCCGCGCGCCTTTTTCATCTCTCACATGTGACAGTTAAATTAATTCGGGTTATTGTTTTTTTTTGGAATAGGCTACTTGACAGTATAAAAAATAAATTACTTTTTTGTGTAATCCATATACATATATGTATTAAGGTTTTTGAAGCGATTTAAATTAATAAATGATATAAATAAAAAAAATGTTGTGTGGTTTTATGAAACCACGGTAAAAGTGAAACGGTTCGAACGATTCCGAACACTGCTTTATGCATGCTTTATGTAGCGCATGTCGCGTGACGGTCGGCTGCCGAGTAGGTATACCTACTCAGCAGCCGCGATACACGCGACATGCGCTACACAGACCAAAAAGATTGAGACGATGTAATAAAAGTTTCACTTTAATAACTTATTTATTTATAAATCGTCGAGAAAAAACATCATATTTTTTAAAATTACCACGTGACCGAAAACATCCATGATTGGCTGCATCTGCCATGACGTCACAGCTGCGTAAATAACAAGTGATCCCAACGTTTACTCACGTCGTTGCTGAATTTCGCTTTTTGTTTTGTTTCTTGTATAACTTATTTCTTGTGATTCAAGGTCTCTGTAATCAGTTTTGTTCTTTATGTGTTATTTTTGTTTGTCATGGAACCTAATTTCGAAAAAGCAGATAGTAGAAATCTACCTAAAGTGGACGCTATAATGGTTGGCATGTTCTTTATAAACAACCCAGATTTTTACGCTCCTGAATTGAGAAATATGAAAACAGCTACGTAAGTTAATATTTCAATCGTCATTCATTGGCTTTTTAGTAAAATGTACCTACAAACATGAATCACAATAGCACAATAATTATGAAGTATACATTTTTTAGGTTATGCCCTTTGTTTTTCATTTCAGCTAACCAGTTTATAGGATCAAAATTGACGTGTTTGTATTGATTATTTTCAATATCAATACAATTTATATCAATAAATTCATCAATTTATATACAGGGTGTAATCGTTAAGTGTGCACAGGCGATTTTTCCGTAAGTATTACAGATAACAAAAAACTTTAAACTGATATCGAAAGTACTTAACCTAATGAGTAAAATGGCCGTAATAAATTTTTAAAAATAAATCGAGAAATATCCAAAAAATTATCTTTAAACCCTCCCATACATTAACTATGAAATATGAATATCCCATATACATTTAATATGAAAGATTTTAGCTTTCTTTTTCTTTTTTTGGCTTTCTTGTTCTTTTGCTTTAATTACTTCGCAAAATATTAGCGTATTCATTAAAGCATTATGGTATCTTATTTGTGTACTCCACGAATTATATTTATTTATCACTTTGTCCTTATTTATTATTATTATCCAGTACTTAAAGCAGCTGACATTCTGGATGTCATAAGGGGTCACTGAAAATCAGTGCTGAGGTATTATGCCTCAGGTATCCTGAGTGGCTTCCTTTTTTAGCGCATGCAACCACACATATATTTATGTCTTCTATTACATAATATTTAAAATTTACAATGCTATTTTATGTGTGTTGTGTGTGCTGGAATAAATGTTTTCTTTCTTTCTTTCTTTCAAATATGAAGTGACATTTTCCACGTTTTTCCGGACATTTCCACGCATTTTCCGGGTTTTTTCCAGATATTTTCCAGGCATTTTCCGGACATTTCCCTGACATAGCCTGTAAATGTCTGGAAAATGTCCGGAAAATCCCCGGGAAATGCTAGGAAAATCCCCGGAAAATGCCTGGGAAATTCCCGGAAAATAACCGGAAAATGCCTGGGAAATATCTGGAAAATGTCTGGGAAATGCGTGGAAATTTCCGGAAAACCCCTGGAAAATATCCGGAAAATGCGTGAAAATGTCCGGAAAATATCCGGAAAATGCGTGAAAATGTCCGGGAGGAGCGTGGAAAATGCCTGGAAAATCCCCGAAAAATGCCAGGGAAATGTCCGGTAAATGTCTGGAAAACATCCGGAAAATCCCCGGGAAATGCTCGGAAAAGTCTGGAAAATATCCGGAAAATGCGTGGAAATTTCCGGAAAACCCGTGGAAAATGCCTGCAAAAAAATCCGGAAAATGCGTGAAAATGTCCGGAAAATATCCGGAAAATGCGTGGAAATTTCCGGAAAACCCCTGGAAAATATCCGGAAAATGCGTGGAAATTTCCGGAAAACCCCTGGAAAATATCCGGAAAATACGTGGAAATTTCCGGAAAACCCCTGGAAAATATCCGGAAAATGCGTGAAAATGTCCGGAAAATATCCGGAAAATGCGTGGAAATTTCCGGAAAACCTCTGGAAAATATCCGGAAAATGCGTGAAATGTCCGGAAAATATCCGGAAAACGCGTGCAAATGTCCGGGAGGAGCGTGGAAAATGCCTGGAAAATCCCCGAAAAATGCCAGGGAAATGTCCGGTAAATGTCTGGAAAACATCCGGAAAATCCCCGGGAAATGCTCGGAAAAGTCTGGAAAATATCCGGAAAATGCGTGGAAATTTCCGGAAAACCCGTGGAAAATGCTTGGAAAATGCCTGGAAAATATCCGGAAAATGCGTGAAAATGTCCGGAAAATGCGTGGAAATTTCCGGAAAACCCCTGGAAAATGCGTGGAAATTTCCGGAAAACCCCTGGAAAACATCCGGAAAATCCCCGGGAAATGCTCGGAAAAGTCTGGAAAATATCCGGAAAATGCGTGGAAATTTCCGGAAAACCCGTGGAAAATGCCTGGAAAATGCCTGGAAAATATCCGGAAAATGCGTGAAAATGTCCGGAAAATATCCGGAAAATGCGTGGAAATTTCCGGAAAACCCCTGGAAAATATCCGGAAAATGCGTGAAAATGTCCGGAAAGCCCCTGGAAAATATCCGGAAAATGCGTGGAAATGTCCGGAAAAGGCGGCAAAATGCCTGGAAAATCCCTGGAATATGCCCGGAAAATATCTGGAAAATATCCGGAAAATGCGTCAAAATGTCCGAAAAAAGCGTGGGAAAATGCCCGGAAAATCCCCGGAAAATATCCGGAAAATGCGTGAAAATGTCCGGAAAGAGCGTGGAAAATGCCACTTCAAATTTGCGAAGTAATTAAAGCAGAAAACCAAAAAAGAAAAAGAAAGCTAAAATCTTTCATATTTAATGTATATGGGATATTCATATTTCATACAATTAATGTATGGGAGGGTTTAAAGATAATTTTTTTGATATTTCTCGATTTATTTAAAAAAATTTATTACGGCCATTTTACTCATTAGGTTAAGTACTTTCGATATCAGTTTAAAGTTTTTTGTTATCTGTAATACTTACGGAAAAATCGCCTGTGCACACTTAACGATTACATCCTGTATATCATTATCTTACCTCAAGCAGGTAAGTAATGAGACGATTTATACTATGTATTGCAAATAAAATAAACTGCCTACTAGGTATTCAACACCATACTTACATCGAAGTGGTCTTCACAAAAAAATATAACTGTTTTAATTGATATATCTAATTTCACTTGGATTTCAGCGAGCTAACTGCAACCACTTTCTACGCATTTTTATATCTTTTGGAGCACATATGAATAGTTTGTCAGGGGTTTTAATAGTTGTATTTCTGCATCCAGGAACTACACACCATCTATAAGAACTCATTTTCTGGTTTTTAAACAGATTAACTTAATTATACTATAATTAAAACAAAAACGAACAATAAGTACTAGGAGCAAGTTGATGTTTACGCCGCTGCAGTTGTGACGTCACCATGGTCGCGAGACGCCATATATTCTTCAAAATTGTGTTTTGGCGGCATATTTGAATATCATGTTTATATTTTCCATTTTCTCAATGAATAACTACAAAAAATTAAGAAACATGTGTTTTGTGTGCTCTATAAACGTATCTTAATAATTTGAGACAGTTTTCAAAACCTTGTCAAATAGCCTATTATAAGCTGCCTTGTTGTTGTGGTGGTGAGACGAAAATTCGCGGCATATTGTTTTTTTTTTTGGACTTATATGCGGCCTGTTATAGAATGATACCAAAAAGTTTATTTATGTATGAGTGACGCGTTACTGTTTTTTTATATTATAAGCTGCCTATTAAAGATTGGTACCAAAAAGTCTACATATATTATGTTATATGTAACGTATGAGTGTTGCGAAATCGCGGACTTACCTATAATTTACTCTTCGTTTGGTTTATATAGTACCTACTTTTTAGACCCTTTCTAAGTAGTAGAGGCATATCACATTCCATCCTTATCCTTATAGAAAAAAAAATGTCCTCATAGAAACAATACACATACAGAGACATTGAATAAATTTAGTGATGAAAGCTACATACAATACAGAGGCGTATTATAAATGCCAGCGGCCCAATTCTACCGCTGATTATATTCAAAAGTTAAACCGCCAAACGCATGCAAAATGCACAATAAATCTTACTATTTACATACTATCACGGCACGCTGCACAGTTTCGACAACAAATTATTATAAAATTAACAGCGTTGCACAAACATTTACGCAATAGAGAATGTATGGACAGACGTCGATTCTACTGGGCAAACTTAACTTACATATTTACTGCACATTGTTGCTATGTATATAATAGCGTATGTTGCGACAGTCTTCGTTAAAAATAATTGTTTTGTGTACACGTTAATTAGAAGCTAATTTAATTTTGAAAATTTTCCTCTAACGGCTGCATTTTCCATTAAAATTTATCATGGAAAATTTATCGTTGTTGGCGCAAAAATATAGAAATAAATACGGAAGAAATACAGAAATAAATATTGTTTATTTTGGAATATACGTTTCGTTTTAATACACAGAATTTTAAACCGTATAAACAAGTTATCTCTGTAGGTATAATGTCAATTAAAATAATCACCTATAAAATAATAAATAATTCTAAATTGAAATCATAAAATATTATTTATATATGTAATAGTTACACTGACATAAAGACACATTTTTATCAGTAATGCTCTTTGTTTTCGCATGAAATTATTCAATTTCCGTTCAAACGAAATTGAACAGTGGGTGTTAAAGTTAACAGTTTGGTTAAATGGTGATAAGATTAGGTAATATGCAATTATAGGTTCATTGACTTTGCATACATTACTGCTAAGTGGTTTTATATGCTTACAAGGTACTATTTTTAAACCTCGTTATAAAGGAAAAAGGCACATCGTCTATAAAGTTATTGAAATATTTTTGAATGAAATAGAGTTTTGAGAAATTCGTTGACGTTAGTATTGTCAGTAAAAAGATTGTTTAAAATTATTGGTATTTATTAAAAGATGTAAAATTAAGTGAAAAGGCGGGCGCCACAGTATTCCCCGCACAGCCTCCTAACGGAGGCTGCGCGTGAGATAATCCCGAGTCGTAAGTGAATTGGATATAAAAATATGTCTTGATAGGGTTGTAGAAGGAAATTTTATTTTAATATGGCCATATTTAAAACAGGTTCTGATTGATCACACTTTCGGAGTATAGCTGGACGGATTTACGAAATTCGGTGCATAATCACTTTGTATTCTCATGATGTTTCATACTTACATAAAGTATTTAATAATATAAATTTGTCACCAACAAATATCTAAATACCCCATTCACCTTTCGCCATCGACTTCATGAACATTACAAACACACACTAAGCTGACTTGGCTCGCCAATTTGTGCATCGTAAAGCTTTGTCCCAGAGGAATCTCTTCATTAGGACCCAATTTGAGAGAGAATTCTATTTTGCAAACAATTATTCAAGTAGATTGCTAGTAAATGTAAGTGAATTTCTAATATAATTGATTTACTTATTTGAGTTGAAAATCTGAATCTCAGTTCTAATACATAAGCATTTTTTTTGAAGTGAAACTTGTAAAAAACTTGTTAACTTGTGTAACATTTTTTCGTTACGCGTGACATTTTTCCGTAACGCGCCATCTTTTTCTTATCCCTACCACGCGTGATTCTACGTTTTTCTGTAAAGTTGCATATAGTAAATTAATTTTTGAAAAATAAGGTCATAAAGAAGTTTCACTTCTTACGTGAGTACACGCACACATTTTTTTGTAAGAATGTTTCTTGTTTCGTTTACTTTGTTTTATTTTATTGGGAAATATGTTTATTTTTACAGTTTTAATCTTTTAAGGTCTTGGGTAAACTGTTCGATCGACATATGCATATTTTTTAGATCTTTTTAGATGATTGAGATTTGAGATATATATACATGTGCAACGAAAAACGTCGCGTAATATTTGCATAATAACAAATGTATGTCCAATTAAATCCCTTTTACTCACTTTAATAGCCTCATCAGCTGATAATGCTAATTGAGATGGTATTTGAACGAAATAATTGTGCAACAATCACCGTGTTATAATTGCTGTACTTTTATTATTCAGACTTCCACGTTTTAAATAGCTTTTAATACGGTTTTAAGTGGAAAATAGCTTTGAATGTATGATTAATTGATGATTCTATACATAAGATGAATATCGCTCCGGCTTACAAGATCTTTTTACTCCTATTTTGATCAACTTGTATTCTTACGTCTAATAATTGTTCTGAGTAATCTGTAAAAATCTTTAAATTAGCGTAATATTTCATAAGAATTTTCAGATTATCGTAAGCAATCTCGAAACTAAACATCGGGTTAAATAATGATTACAGTTTGAAATTAATTGAAGCCTTTTTTCCATTTTATTTGTACTTATTTTATTTTTATTATGTTAGTTCACCTTAGGTATAAAACTTTTGAATTTGACATATTCCTAAATATGTATTAATATTATTCCTATCGTTTCCTCTTTTTAATTTTATTTAACATACAAATAAGTAAGTAAATAAATATTTATTAAAGCGAATCTCTCAACCCAAATCAACCAAATATAATACGACTCTTACCAAATGGAATCTAATTTAGCGTAATCAGAAAACCGACTTGAATAATGTGTGATGTCATATCTTCGTAAAGTTTAAAGGAACCTACTGACAGGTCATAATTCAGTCAGCTCTTGGGACCGATGAGTTTTGATTTTGGAAGAAAATACGGAATAATCTTGATACTTTTTGTATTCTTATTGTTTTATCACTCTTTTAACTGTAAAAAAGGACCGTTGTTATTTAGTACAATTTATTAGGTGGTCTTATCCAATCGGAAGATATATTTGTTTAATGTATTTGAAAATGTACTCATTCTTATACAACTACAACATATAAACATAACATATCCATTTGCTCATGGAGGGGATATTTCCCGATATCGCAAGCTCATCATTTAGCAACCTGCTAGGTTTTTCAATCTATTGCACCTGTATGGTGATGAGTGATATCGATGTTTTGCTTCCTATATTTTTTCAAATTATTGTAACTTATTATTGCATTTTGGAAATCCATTCGTAACGTTACATTAATTTGTATTGCCATGCTGTTAGTAATAAGCTGTAAATGCTACGCTAATTCTAACCATGCAAAAGGCGCAAGTTAAGAATTTGTTAAATTTAAAACATAACTCAACTAGGCACCTAATGTAACCTACATAATATTGTACGTTGTAAAAAAATATCAAGGCTAAAACTAGTATACAAAATTACCGCCCATTTATCCTATTTATCCAAGAACAAATTAGTATCATAACATGTATTATTTGATATTTAAAATCTCTCTTACATTTTTTCTTCTCATGCACAACTTAACCGGAATAAATACAAACATAATATGTATATATCGATATAAAACTATCGATAAAGAACGACATCCCTATTCTCTACAGGCGGCTAAATAACTGCCCGCATCCGGTCACCGACCCCACCCTCACAGCGCCATAAATGAGCAATCTCACCGAAGCTCAGAATACGGGAAAATTCCTCAATTATATGGAAAACGATCGCTATAACTAACTTCTGGGCGTTTAGAAATGCCACTGAAATGTTGATACGGTAATCAATAGTGTACGATAAAAGAGGCATTGCTTTTAGGTGTTTATGATTATTTATGAAAAAATAGAAGTATACCATACTAGCTTACCGCCCGCAAGAAATTAGAAATCATATAACAATAGGATACCACCGTTTTGAAAAGCAGTTTTTTGAACGTTGATAGATATAGTTTATAGACGTTGATAGATCACTATATCAGTCACCTTTGAGTTTGTATGTTTCATAAAAACAAAATTGACGAACTGCGATACAACCTGTTAACCTAGTGGCTTGGTGTTATGTTTACCTAAAGATTTACGCTCGAAACAATATTCAAAACTTTCGCAAACACGATAGCCTTACACAAAAAAATAGGGTCTTAATTTATACCGTTTTTTAGGAATAATAATTTGTATTCGCTTCACGTGTACCCCGATTGTATGAAATGCGGGTAATTATATGCAGACATACGTCGATTCGTTATTTATTGTATGCGGTGTGGTCCTTGGCAAACATCCCACTATTGAGAGTATCGATACAAATACTTCCATTATTTTATAATGACACTATGAATGATTATTTATTATGCTTTGGTAACACGAATGTTAAAATATGTGTTAATAGTGCATGTGTGGTAGATTATAGACTTCTTTATTAACTTTTTTTTCTAGAAATAACTTATGGCGCTGGGTTATATGCCTTGATTTTTATACTTAACTAGCTTTCCGCCCACGGCTTCGCCCGCGTTTTCAAAGAAAAACCTGCGTATCTCCCGTTCCCGTGGGATTTCCGGGATAAAACCTAGCCTATGTGTTAATCCAAATTACCCTCTATATGTGTGCTAAATTTCATTGAAATCGGTCCAGTAGTTTATGCGTGAAAACCATACATACATACATACATAATTACAAACCTTTCCTCTTTATACCTCTAACTAATAATATTAGTATAGAAGTATAGATTTAATATTTAAAAGACGTATTAAAACTTATGAGAAAATTGTTTTTTGAACATAGAGAGAAGAGTAAAAATATAAACGATTTTCTACGTAGGAAATTTCAAAACCAAATAATGTATTTTTAACATTGATTGCAGTGGGCGAGTACCTAATCGAATTAACTTACAATTATTTCACCTTTGTTCTGACCATTGTAGATAAAAATAGTTTACCTGTAACAAAAATGGAAAAAATTACTTAGATTAGTTTTAGATGAATTTCTTGTATTACTTAATCTTATAAATATCAACTTATTTAAGTTTTATGAGTTTTAAGGCTTGTTTAAATCAACGAAGAAAAAAAAACTTTAGCATTAGGCTTAACTACCTATATATTTATTTTTTCTTTCTGATTTTCACATATAATATAGTACCGTGGTATACAAGACAAAACTCGGCGCAAATTTAATGATTTATAGTCCTCGAGAGATTCTCTTTGAAGGCTTTTGCCATGTTTACCTTAAAATAAAATCTAAGAACACAACTGTGGGTAATATTTACATTAAAATTATAGATGACAAATAATAAATAAAAACAAAATAAATTTAGTTGAAATATCATCAAGTTTCTCTGTTTCTGTTGCCATGTTTAATGGTTTTTGAACGCTAATAAAACGCTATTGTATTAATCGTTAACAGTCTTTTAGCCGTGCAAATACAGCTAGTTTCTGAAAAAATATTTTAAGGTTGCATCGTATAAATTGAGCTGCTATAAAAGCTTGAATAATCCTATTATTGTGAATAAACACTAAACTTTTTGAGGCATGGTTTTACACGAAAAAAAAAATCATCGGGATTTTGCTACATACATAAATATATTTTTATTTTTTTCTATTTTTGAGTGGACATACGAGCTTTTGGATTTCCTGGTGGTAAGCGAATGCACCGCCCATAGGCATCTGTAGAGGCCTCTGAAGATGCGTTGCCAACATAATAATATGTAGTTTAAAATAAAACCTTTTCCCAAGGTAAGGAAAAGGCTCGTGTACGAGCAAAACCATAACCTGAAGCTAGTAAATATACAATATATTAATGTCACATTTACATTATTCACTCTCGGTTTCATGACATAATTTAAATTGGTGGTGAACCAAGCGCTTGTCACTTCCCTCGTAAATACGTAATTAGTGCTCATGTAAAGAGGCTTCGTCATACCGTTGTATTTCTTGGAATTGATCTAACTTCACTATGTTAACGTTAATAATTTGCTTTATGAATAGGGAACTTTGTGAGGCTTTATAGTGCTTTATATTTATCAGAAATGATCAATATCATCTTCAGGACGTGAACTCCTTATAAGGCACCAATTTATTTATAACGCTACTGTATTTAAGTACAAAATAAGTAAGATATTTAATACTATTGGTATCTTCTTTATAACTGTAATGTATAATATGTACTTGATTGTAAGTATGAAAAATAATTCTGTCATTGTTCATACTTTTTCACCGAATGTCTCTTTATTTTTATTACGTTCAATATTATTTACATATAGCACTTAACCCACTGAAAGTACATTATATACTTATAAGTATCTCATCTTAAGAAGCTTGTGTCAATCAGAGGGCGTGCATGTCGGACACGTGACGTCATGACACTCGACATTACGTGACGTTTTTTACAATCAACATACAAATCAGCTAAAAATACCTACTTTTTATATTCTTATAGATTGTTTTACAATATCTAGAGTGGTGGAAACGAAAAATATGTTGAAAAACCTACTGCTCTCCATGTGGGCTATGAATATATGTCTCGTAGATATAATCCCATCAAAAACATCCTGTAAAAAACCCAAGTCTCGCAGCTCAGTCTTTCTACCGTCAAAAGTTGTGAGATCCATGTAATACCAAGTCGGTTAATCTATTTAGTGTCTACTTGAAGGACCTTCTGTCTTATGTTATTACATAAGTTATTATAATGCCAATATTAAAAATATTTAACGTTTTAAACAAATAGATCGACTTGGACATCGCTTGATTTGATTATTAGTATGTATCACACTAAACAGCACGACGGGCCAGCGACCAACAGGAACGAGAGATTCAATCGCGTGAGGCGCGAGAGACTAAAGAATCTAATATAATATTGTAATATTCATTTTGTTTTCATGCGATGTCCAAGTCGATCTATTTGTTTAAAACGTTAAATATTTTTAATATTGGCATGATAATAACTTATGTAATAACTTAAGACAGAAGGTCCTTCAAGTAGACACTAAATAGATTAACCGACTTGGTATTACATGGATCTCACAACTTTTGACGGTAGAAAGACTGAGCTGCGAGACTTGGGTTTTTTACAGGATGTTTTTGATGGGATCTCACTTCTTTTTGTAGAGCCTTTCTTTTTGATACCACCATCAACCACCAACTGCATAAATAACTTTGTAATCCCATATATTTATATGGTATTACAAAGTTATTGATGCAGTTGGTGTATTTGGAAAACTGGACCGAAATTACAAAATATTTAAGTTTTCCCATGATTAAGCCACTAAACTCTATATGTATTCCAAATATGAAGCTTCTAAGTCTGCTAGAAGTCCCTTGGACTTTTGATGATCGGTGAGTCAGTGAGTGACAAAATTTAGAAACTTTAACAAGTTGTCATTCTTAAACTACTGGTTCAAATTGAATGAAATTTTAAATATTCCGTGTTTATACAATGCCGGATTAGTTATTGAAGATTCAGGTTTCTTGCTTTATCCACAACCGAATTATAGGGGGTCGAAAAAGGCCCGAATTGCTTCGAGAAAAGGATGGTACGGCCGTGCCGCTTTTTTTTTGCTCGACTTGGCGGGGGCACTGCCGTGCCCCCAGATATTGTACATATTTTTCAGTTACAATATACCAAGAAGCGTCTTGAATACAGTGTTTAAGTAATATTCATTATATTTCGTAGAACCGAATGTAAATAATCAATAATATTGATTAACATATTTATAACATACCTACTTCAATTTCTAATCCAAGTTCTGAGAAATTTCCCGAAGAATAAGAAAATTTAGGAACGAATCTTTTATCGTCCATTTTTCTATATAGGCTTCAGATACATGTTAAATAAGGCTTGTTATGGTTGCTTGCTATAACGACAACTTTGTTTATAAGGAAAGATGCCACTTACGGAGCTGAAGTTAAAAATATAATTTTTTTGAACGGCAACTTGGAAATACATAGTATAATTTATTACAAGAGATACGAACATATTATTATAATGTCAAATTTTTTGTAGCAGTATTTTTTCTGCAATTATTTGGCAACTGATAGATGGTATCGATGATAATTATAATTGTCCGTATTAAATTATTTTCTAATTTATTACTGATAAATTAAAATTAAAACAAAAAGAGAAAAGATTGTCCCAGTGCTGAAATCTGAGCTTTATGGTCACTGTTGAAAGAATGGTTATGGTTGTCACCAAGCGATGTAGTTTGTGTAACTACCGTATTTCTAGATAATTTAATTGTAGCCTAAATAAATAAATTATAAGTTAGGTCATATATATATTTTCACATACATTGCTTGATTAGGTATTAAATTAATACCTACCTATATTCGTGCCCAAATTTAGCCTCCAAAAGTTGCTAAATGGCCCGATTAGTTTTAGTGTTTTGACACTAGCCTCGTCACGGTGACCGCAGGGAACAATGAATTGCTAAAATCGCTTTATTATGCATTCGTTTCGTCGCTTTTCACTTTTAAAAGATTTCGCAAAACCTCACTATATTCACGAAATTCGATTCCAAAATTTCCTATACGCTATTTCGATATTATATTATTGCAAGCATATCAAGGTATAATGAATAGTAATCAAAAACCGTAATTGTTTAATACGAGCGTAACTGGTTCACTAATATTTCTCTCAGGTTGAACGATAAATAATATTGTCTGGGAAACTGTTACAATGAAACGAAATAATGTTTAAATAGGCAATTTATGCCGATTTTACTTACATATAAGCACATTTAACCTACAAAATTCTACCCTTTCGACATAATATTAGTATAGATACAAGTACCAGATTGGCCTTTAATAGAAATGAACGTTTCTTGCGCATAAAGGAATATTACGCAGTATTCATAGTAATTAAGTTAATATACGATATTTATCGAATGTTCTCGATTGCTTTATACATTTCGCTTACAAATTATAACACATTGACTGACTAATTATGACGTGTCATTTGTGAGATATTTTATCGTATAATTTATGTGGTATAAAGCACTTTAATAGGCGAAGGTTTGTTAAACAAATCTGAAGTTATTAAATGTAAATTGATACTGTCTGTTATATTTGTTATTGGAGTTATTAGTGCCAACTGTATGTGCGTTTGTATGATTGACGCAATACGGAAAATAATATAAAATATAAATAGAATCGTTTTTGCATTATTAATTCAGCATTAAGTCGCATTGTGTAGGTAACGGTGTGAAGTCAAATAACACTTATTTTCGGCAATTACCTTTGATTCTATCGAAATACGATTTTATAAGGCACGAACGTCACACTAAAAAACTTACATAACTACAGTTAGTCCCTATACCATGTAACCTCATGCGAACAGCTGTTCGCTCCCAGTACCGGCTTACACTAATTCGTGCCTGGAATACTCAAAACATTCATGATCTTCAAAGTTTCAGAACTTGGCATTTCTGAGACGGTGGAGATTAGAGTTCTGGGAACTATAATTGTAACTGCGCTTGCAAGTTCTCGTTCTAATTTAGAATAAGCTACACAGAGCAGACTTGAAAATTTTTTTTTCGCGCGCTACTTGGTCTGTGTGGACGTGCCTTAACCGAGGAAAATACCGGCTCACGCGCTTGCCACGTTCACACTTACCGAGCTGCTTCGCGCAGCAAATGCTTCGCTATGCTACTGGCTCTATGTGAACCCGCCTTTTGTATTAAAAATAGTTCGAGTTAAATGTTCATTTGATTCGTAAGTGGGTGGGTTTTGCGGCGCATGCTCAAGCGCGGATCCAGGGGGGGGGTCACGGGGTCATGACCCCCCCCTGGGCTAGGTCCACGACCTAAGTGGACCACTAATTTAATATTAACTTTTTTAAATTAACAAATTAAAACTGTTCAATATGATGTTTTTATTGAATTTTGAGACATAAAAGTAATATAGAACAATGAAATCAATTACAAACGGTAACGGAAGAGAATATAACAAAAATTATAGAAAAAGTTTATTAGGGTCGACCTGTGGTCGTAATTTAAGGACAAATAACAGGTTTTTCGATTTAAAAAAAAACTATAACTGCGGAATAAAGTGTAATGGTAAAGTTGTATGTAATTAATTTTTTTTCTACAACTTTTGCTGTTACACTTCACACAAAACCTCAAATATCGAAATATCCCAGTTCGTGGATAAGACATGAAATAGCAATTCTTTTTTAAATGAACAATAGAAAATACTATCAAATTAAAACAAAAAATCGGCCAAGTGCGCGTCGGACTCGCGCACCGAGGACTCCGAGCAAACATATTTTTTCATTATGTTGCAGTTGTATCTTACAGTTTTGTTTAAAGGATTTTTTTCTTTATCGGTGCTTGTAAGTGCTTAAGTCGTTGCTTTTAACCAAATTTCAAGACTGTGTTCACGGGAAGTACCTTGTAGGTTTTGATTGATGATTCCCTTGCAAGTACATAGTTGCGAATTACAGAATATGCGGCTCTAATTGCTTTTTCTTCAGATTGCGTTGACATAGAATTTGAATTAAATAACAGATTTAAGTTATTATAGACCTGAGTTCTGATGTGAATATCAATTAAATATCTACATGTAGACGTTCATGAGTAAAGGGATTGTAAGTTTAAAATTATTTAAAAAATATATTTTTATTTAATTTAATTAAATAATTAGGGTTTTTGCAGTTATTACTACATCTGTGCTATAACACGATATTTTCTACTCAATTTCAAGACTGTGTTTACGGGACAGGGTGCTGCAGGGTGCAGGGCCCTGCAGGTATTGATTCCCTTGCTAATGTCGAAATCCTACGGTCTACGGTCCCTTGATGCTGTGAAAAATTCAAACGTTTTAGGCAACGCAATCAAAAGATGCAGCTGTAATTGCTGAAATTTTTCGACACTCCCTAAGAAATCAAAACCTACAGGGTAGTTCCCGAGTACACAGAGTCATGAAATTTAGTACAATCAAACGTCTTATAACGCAGACTAGCTTACCGCCCGCGGCTTACTTATAAATAATATACTATTCCTCTTGAATCACTCTATCTTTAAAAAAACTGCATCGAAATCCGTTGCGTAGTTTTAAAGATTTAATCATACATAGGGACATAGGCACAGAGACTTTTGACTTTGTTAACTAATTGCGAAAGGATGAATTTTTCCTTAGATTATAATATAAAAAAAAAAAAAAATTTTTAACTTACCACCCTGTTACTCATGAACGCTGACATATATTAACTTGATATTCATACCAAAACTCAAGTCTTTAACTCAAGTATATTACCTTTACGCTATAATAAAATCAAACTTCTATGTCAACGAATCAGAAGATACAGCCGTAAATGCCGAAAAATTTCGCAAATTTCGACATTCGCAAGGGAATCAAAACTCAAAACCTAGAGGGTACTTTCCGTAAACTCAGAATCTTGAAATTCGGTACAAAGCAACATCTTATAGTACAGATATAGTCCATTGAATAAAAAGTTCTAGAGTGCGTGAGTTAGTAACGTAAGATGTTTCTTCGGAAACATGTCAAGAGTCCCTAGGTAATAAACATACTAAAACCCCGGGCCACTAGGAGGAGCCCCGGAGTGGGGGGAGGGGGGAAATGGGTCCATTTTTTCATTTTTCGCTTAATTCTCAAAAACGGTACATGTTAGAGAAAAACTTTCAAGGAAAAGTTGAAAGGCCATAAAATTATCTACAAGTTGTACCTGAATCATTTTTTCCTATATCCTACCGTTTCTGAGTTATACGCAGTAAAACATGATTTTGGCTCCAACAATTTCCACATCAATCGATCAAAAAATATTTCTTTCTTCCAAAAAACTCAAATGTGCAACTTGTGACCGGTACTGATAGATTGCTCTTAATTAGGTCTATAATTGGTAAAATAAACACATTCCTCTATGGAAGCCTTTAGGAGGAATCGATTGTCAAAATATTATATTATGGTAGTTTGAGTTACTGAACTTGATCTTTTTATTTTTTTCTTCCAAAAAACTCAAAAGTGCAACTTGTGACCGGTACAGATAGATTGCTCATAATTGGGTCTATCATTGATAAAAATACCAGATTCCACCACGGAGGCGTTTACGGGGAATTGAATTTTATTAGGGTAGTTACGATACTTGAACTTTTTATTTTTTTTCTCCAAAAAAACCTCAAAAGTGCAACTTGTGACCGATACTGATAGATTGCTCTTAATTAGGTCTATAATTGGTAAAATAAACACATTCCTCCATGGAAGCCTTTAGGAGGAATCGATTGTCAAAATACTATATTAGGGTAGTTTGAGTTACTGAACTTGATCTTTTTATTTTTTTCTTCCAAAAAACTCAAAAGTGCAACTTGTGACCGGTACTGTTAGATTGCTCTTAACTAGGTCTATAATTGGTAAAATAAACACATTCCTCCATGGAAGCCTTTAGGAGGAATCGATTGTCAAAATACTATATTAGGGTAGTTTGAGTTACTGAACTTGAGGCGTTTACGGGGAATTGAATTTTATCAGGGTAGTTACGATACATGAACTTTTTATTTTTTTTCTTCCAAAAAGATCAAAAGTGCAACTTGTGACCGGTACAGATAGATTGCTCATAATTAGGTCTATCATTGATAAAAATACCAGATTCCACCATGGAGGCGTTTACGGGGAATTGAATTTTATTAGGGTAGTTAGTTAAAAAGTTCATGTATCGTAACTACCCTAATAAAATTCAATACCTCCTAAACGCCTCCATAGTGGAATCTGGTTTTTTTATCAAGGATAGACCTAATTATGAGCAATCTATCGGTACCGGTCACAAGTTGCACTTTTGAGTTTTTTTGGAAGAAAAAAAATAAAAAGTTCAAGTATCGTATCTACCCTTATAAAATTCAATTCCCCGTAAACGCCTCCGTGGTGGAATCTAGTATTTTTATCAATGATAGACCTTATTATGAGCAATCTATCTGTACCGGTCACAAACTGCACTTTTGAGTTTTTTGGAAGAAAAAAATAAAAAGATCAAGTTCAGTAACTCAAACTACCCTAATATAGTATTTTGACAATCGATTCCTCCTAAAGGCTTCCATGGAGGAATGTGTTTATTTTACCAATTATAGACCTAGTTAAGAGCAATCTAACAGTACCGGTCACAAGTTGCACTTTTGAGTTTTTTGGAAGAAAAAAATAAAAAGTTCAAGTATCGTAACTACCCTAATAAAATTCAATTCCCCGTAAACGCCTCCGTGGTGGAATCTGGTATTTTTATCAATGATAGACCCAATTATGAGCAATCTATCTGTACCGGTCACAAGTTGCACTTTTGAGTTTTTTGGAAGAAAAAAATAAAAAGATCAAGTTCAGTAACTCAAACTACCATAATATAATATTTTGACAATCGATTCCTCCTAAAGGCTTCCATAGAGGAATGTGTTTATTTTACCAATTATAGACCTAATTAAGAGCAATCTATCAGTACCGGTCACAAGTTGCACATTTGAGTTTTTTGGAAGAAAGAAATATTTTTTGATCGATTGATGTGGAAATTGTTGGAGCCAAAATCATGTTTTACTGCGTATAACTCAGAAACGGTAGGATATAGGAAAAAATGATTCAGGTACAACTTGTAGATAATTTTATGGCCTTTCAACTTTTCCTTGAAAGTTTTTCTCTAACATGTACCGTTTTTGAGAATTAAGCGAAAAATGAAAAAATGGACCCATTTCCCCCCTCCCCCCACTCCGGGGCTCCTCCTAGTGGCCCGGGGTTTTAGTATGTTTATTACCTAGGGACTCTTGACATGTTTCCGAAGAAACATCTTACGTTACTAACTCACGCACTCTAGAACTTTTTATTCAATGGACTATATCTGTACTATAAGATGTTGCTTTGTACCGAATTTCAAGATTCTGAGTTTACGGAAAGTACCCTCTAGGTTTTGAGTTTTGATTCCCTTGCGAATGTCGAAATTTGCGAAATTTTTCGGCATTTACGGCTGTATCTTCTGATTCGTTGACATAGAAGTTTGATTTTATTATAGCGTAAAGGTAATATACTTGAGTTAAAGACTTGAGTTTTGGTATGAATATCAAGTTAATATATGTCAGCGTTCATGAGTAACAGGGTGGTAAGTTAAAAATTTTTTTTTTTTTTTATATTATAATCTAAGGAAAAATTCATCCTTTCGCAATTAGTTAACAAAGTCAAAAGTCTCTGTGCCTATGTCCCTATGTATGATTAAATCTTTAAAACTACGCAACGGATTTCGATGCAGTTTTTTTAAAGATAGAGTGATTCAAGAGGAATAGTATATTATTTATAAGTAAGCCGCGGGCGGTAAGCTAGTCTGCGTTATAAGACGTTTGATTGTACTAAATTTCATGACTCTGTGTACTCGGGAACTACCCTGTAGGTTTTGATTTCTTAGGGAGTGTCGAAAAATTTCAGCAATTACAGCTGCATCTTTTGATTGCGTTGCCTAAAACGTTTGAATTTTTCACAGCATCAAGGGACCGTAGACCGTAGGATTTCGACATTAGCAAGGGAATCAATACCTGCAGGGCCCTGCACCCTGCAGCACCCTGTCCCGTAAACACAGTCTTGAAATTGAGTAGAAAATATCGTGTTATAGCACAGATGTAGTAATAACTGCAAAAACCCTAATTATTTAATTAAATTAAATAAAAATATATTTTTTAAATAATTTTAAACTTACAATCCCTTTACTCATGAACGTCTACATGTAGATATTTAATTGATATTCACATCAGAACTCAGGTCTATAATAACTTAAATCTGTTATTTAATTCAAATTCTATGTCAACGCAATCTGAAGAAAAAGCAATTAGAGCCGCATATTCTGTAATTCGCAACTATGTACTTGCAAGGGAATCATCAATCAAAACCTACAAGGTACTTCCCGTGAACACAGTCTTGAAATTTGGTTAAAAGCAACGACTTAAGCACTTACAAGCACCGATAAAGAAAAAAATCCTTTAAACAAAACTGTAAGATACAACTGCAACATAATGAAAAAATATGTTTGCTCGGAGTCCTCGGTGCGCGAGTCCGACGCGCACTTGGCCGATTTTTTGTTTTAATTTGATAGTATTTTCTATTGTTCATTTAAAAAAGAATTGCTATTTCATGTCTTATCCACGAACTGGGATATTTCGATATTTGAGGTTTTGTGTGAAGTGTAACAGCAAAAGTTGTAGAAAAAAAATTAATTACATACAACTTTACCATTACACTTTATTCCGCAGTTATAGTTTTTTTTTAAATCGAAAAACCTGTTATTTGTCCTTAAATTACGACCACAGGTCGACCCTAATAAACTTTTTCTATAATTTTTGTTATATTCTCTTCCGTTACCGTTTGTAATTGATTTCATTGTTCTATATTACTTTTATGTCTCAAAATTCAATAAAAACATCATATTGAACAGTTTTAATTTGTTAATTTAAAAAAGTTAATATTAAATTAGTGGTCCACTTAGGTCGTGGACCTAGCCCAGGGGGGGGTCATGACCCCGTGACCCCCCCCCCTGGATCCGCGCTTGAGCATGCGCCGCAAAACCCACCCACTTACGAATCAAATGAACATTTAACTCGAACTATTTTTAATACAAAAGGCGGGTTCACATAGAGCCAGTAGCATAGCGAAGCATTTGCTGCGCGAAGCAGCTCGGTAAGTGTGAACGTGGCAAGCGCGTGAGCCGGTATTTTCCTCGGTTAAGGCACGTCCACACAGACCAAGTAGCGCGCGAAAAAAAAATTTTCAAGTCTGCTCTGTGTAGCTTATTCTAAATTAGAACGAGAACTTGCAAGCGCAGTTACAATTATAGTTCCCAGAACTCTAATCTCCACCGTCTCAGAAATGCCAAGTTCTGAAACTTTGAAGATCATGAATGTTTTGAGTATTCCAGGCACGAATTAGTGTAAGCCGGTACTGGGAGCGAACAGCTGTTCGCATGAGGTTACATGGTATAGGGACTAACTGTAGTTATGTAAGTTTTTTAGTGTGACGTTCGTGCCTTATAAAATCGTATTTCGATAGAATCAAAGGTAATTGCCGAAAATAAGTGTTATTTGACTTCACACCGTTACCTACACAATGCGACTTAATGCTGAATTAATAATGCAAAAACGATTCTATTTATATTTTATATTATTTTCCGTATTGCGTCAATCATACAAACGCACATACAGTTGGCACTAATAACTCCAATAACAAATATAACAGACAGTATCAATTTACATTTAATAACTTCAGATTTGTTTAACAAACCTTCGCCTATTAAAGTGCTTTATACCACATAAATTATACGATAAAATATCTCACAAATGACACGTCATAATTAGTCAGTCAATGTGTTATAATTTGTAAGCGAAATGTATAAAGCAATCGAGAACATTCGATAAATATCGTATATTAACTTAATTACTATGAATACTGCGTAATATTCCTTTATGCGCAAGAAACGTTCATTTCTATTAAAGGCCAATCTGGTACTTGTATCTATACTAATATTATGTCGAAAGGGTAGAATTTTGTAGGTTAAATGTGCTTATATGTAAGTAAAATCGGCATAAATTGCCTATTTAAACATTATTTCGTTTCATTGTAACAGTTTCCCAGACAATATTATTTATCGTTCAACCTGAGAGAAATATTAGTGAACCAGTTACGCTCGTATTAAACAATTACGGTTTTTGATTACTATTCATTATACCTTGATATGCTTGCAATAATATAATATCGAAATAGCGTATAGGAAATTTTGGAATCGAATTTCGTGAATATAGTGAGGTTTTGCGAAATCTTTTAAAAGTGAAAAGCGACGAAACGAATGCATAATAAAGCGATTTTAGCAATTCATTGTTCCCTGCGGTCACCGTGACGAGGCTAGTGTCAAAACACTAAAACTAATCGGGCCATTTAGCAACTTTTGGAGGCTAAATTTGGGCACGAATATAGGTAGGTATTAATTTAATACCTAATCAAGCAATGTATGTGAAAATATATATATGACCTAACTTATAATTTATTTATTTAGGCTACAATTAAATTATCTAGAAATACGGTAGTTACACAAACTACATCGCTTGGTGACAACCATAACCATTCTTTCAACAGTGACCATAAAGCTCAGATTTCAGCACTGGGACAATCTTTTCTCTTTTTGTTTTAATTTTAATTTATCAGTAATAAATTAGAAAATAATTTAATACGGACAATTATAATTATCATCGATACCATCTATCAGTTGCCAAATAATTGCAGAAAAAATACTGCTACAAAAAATTTGACATTATAATAATATGTTCGTATCTCTTGTAATAAATTATACTATGTATTTCCAAGTTGCCGTTCAAAAAAATTATATTTTTAACTTCAGCTCCGTAAGTGGCATCTTTCCTTATAAACAAAGTTGTCGTTATAGCAAGCAACCATAACAAGCCTTATTTAACATGTATCTGAAGCCTATATAGAAAAATGGACGATAAAAGATTCGTTCCTAAATTTTCTTATTCTTCGGGAAATTTCTCAGAACTTGGATTAGAAATTGAAGTAGGTATGTTATAAATATGTTAATCAATATTATTGATTATTTACATTCGGTTCTACGAAATATAATGAATATTACTTAAACACTGTATTCAAGACGCTTCTTGGTATATTGTAACTGAAAAATATGTACAATATCTGGGGGCACGGCAGTGCCCCCGCCAAGTCGAGCAAAAAAAAAGCGGCACGGCCGTACCATCCTTTTCTCGAAGCAATTCGGGCCTTTTTCGACCCCCTATAATTCGGTTGTGGATAAAGCAAGAAACCTGAATCTTCAATAACTAATCCGGCATTGTATAAACACGGAATATTTAAAATTTCATTCAATTTGAACCAGTAGTTTAAGAATGACAACTTGTTAAAGTTTCTAAATTTTGTCACTCACTGACTCACCGATCATCAAAAGTCCAAGGGACTTCTAGCAGACTTAGAAGCTTCATATTTGGAATACATATAGAGTTTAGTGGCTTAATCATGGGAAAACTTAAATATTTTGTAATTTCGGTCCAGTTTTCCAAATACACCAACTGCATCAATAACTTTGTAATACCATATAAATATATGGGATTACAAAGTTATTTATGCAGTTGGTGGTTGATGGTGGTATCAAAAAGAAAGGCTCTACAAAAAGAAGTGAGATCCCATCAAAAACATCCTGTAAAAAACCCAAGTCTCGCAGCTCAGTCTTTCTACCGTCAAAAGTTGTGAGATCCATGTAATACCAAGTCGGTTAATCTATTTAGTGTCTACTTGAAGGACCTTCTGTCTTAAGTTATTACATAAGTTATTATCATGCCAATATTAAAAATATTTAACGTTTTAAACAAATAGATCGACTTGGACATCGCATGAAAACAAAATGAATATTACAATATTATATTAGATTCTTTAGTCTCTCGCGCCTCACGCGATTGAATCTCTCGTTCCTGTTGGTCGCTGGCCCGTCGTGCTGTTTAGTGTGATACATACTAATAATCAAATCAAGCGATGTCCAAGTCGATCTATTTGTTTAAAACGTTAAATATTTTTAATATTGGCATTATAATAACTTATGTAATAACATAAGACAGAAGGTCCTTCAAGTAGACACTAAATAGATTAACCGACTTGGTATTACATGGATCTCACAACTTTTGACGGTAGAAAGACTGAGCTGCGAGACTTGGGTTTTTTACAGGATGTTTTTGATGGGATTATATCTACGAGACATATATTCATAGCCCACATGGAGAGCAGTAGGTTTTTCAACATATTTTTCGTTTCCACCACTCTAGATATTGTAAAACAATCTATAAGAATATAAAAAGTAGGTATTTTTAGCTGATTTGTATGTTGATTGTAAAAAACGTCACGTAATGTCGAGTGTCATGACGTCACGTGTCCGACATGCACGCCCTCTGATTGACACAAGCTTCTTAAGATGAGATACTTATAAGTATATAATGTACTTTCAGTGGGTTAAGTGCTATATGTAAATAATATTGAACGTAATAAAAATAAAGAGACATTCGGTGAAAAAGTATGAACAATGACAGAATTATTTTTCATACTTACAATCAAGTACATATTATACATTACAGTTATAAAGAAGATACCAATAGTATTAAATATCTTACTTATTTTGTACTTAAATACAGTAGCGTTATAAATAAATTGGTGCCTTATAAGGAGTTCACGTCCTGAAGATGATATTGATCATTTCTGATAAATATAAAGCACTATAAAGCCTCACAAAGTTCCCTATTCATAAAGCAAATTATTAACGTTAACATAGTGAAGTTAGATCAATTCCAAGAAATACAACGGTATGACGAAGCCTCTTTACATGAGCACTAATTACGTATTTACGAGGGAAGTGACAAGCGCTTGGTTCACCACCAATTTAAATTATGTCATGAAACCGAGAGTGAATAATGTAAATGTGACATTAATATATTGTATATTTACTAGCTTCAGGTTATGGTTTTGCTCGTACACGAGCCTTTTCCTTACCTTGGGAAAAGGTTTTATTTTAAACTACATATTATTATGTTGGCAACGCATCTTCAGAGGCCTCTACAGATGCCTATGGGCGGTGCATTCGCTTACCACCAGGAAATCCAAAAGCTCGTATGTCCACTCAAAAATAGAAAAAAATAAAAATATATTTATGTATGTAGCAAAATCCCGATGATTTTTTTTTTCGTGTAAAACCATGCCTCAAAAAGTTTAGTGTTTATTCACAATAATAGGATTATTCAAGCTTTTATAGCAGCTCAATTTATACGATGCAACCTTAAAATATTTTTTCAGAAACTAGCTGTATTTGCACGGCTAAAAGACTGTTAACGATTAATACAATAGCGTTTTATTAGCGTTCAAAAACCATTAAACATGGCAACAGAAACAGAGAAACTTGATGATATTTCAACTAAATTTATTTTGTTTTTATTTATTATTTGTCATCTATAATTTTAATGTAAATATTACCCACAGTTGTGTTCTTAGATTTTATTTTAAGGTAAACATGGCAAAAGCCTTCAAAGAGAATCTCTCGAGGACTATAAATCATTAAATTTGCGCCGAGTTTTGTCTTGTATACCACGGTACTATATTATATGTGAAAATCAGAAAGAAAAAATAAATATATAGGTAGTTAAGCCTAATGCTAAAGTTTTTTTTTCTTCGTTGATTTAAACAAGCCTTAAAACTCATAAAACTTAAATAAGTTGATATTTATAAGATTAAGTAATACAAGAAATTCATCTAAAACTAATCTAAGTAATTTTTTCCATTTTTGTTACAGGTAAACTATTTTTATCTACAATGGTCAGAACAAAGGTGAAATAATTGTAAGTTAATTCGATTAGGTACTCGCCCACTGCAATCAATGTTAAAAATACATTATTTGGTTTTGAAATTTCCTACGTAGAAAATCGTTTATATTTTTACTCTTCTCTCTATGTTCAAAAAAACTTTTTCAAAAAAAATTTTTTTTAAATCTACGTATCAATTAAATTACCAAAATATAGCTTTTGAATATTGACCACGTCTATGTGACCCCCCCCTGGCACTAAAGCTGGATCCGCCCTTGCGCATGCTGTGGCCTTTACAATTTCTATTTAAGGGTAATATAATTAGTAAAAAATTGAAAGGAAGGCAGACATAAAAAGGCAAGCTTATACCTGAATGAAACCCACGTTTGCTGGGGCATTCAGGTAACTTAAGACAATCATTTAACTCAGTATTCGTATTTAATAATATTATAATTTTTATAATACATACAGGGTGTCCCAAAAAGTAGTGATGAACGAAAGCTGGGAGGTAGAAGACCAAGAGGGCTATCCGAATCACCCCCATGTGTGTTATGCGATTTTTCGTATTTTCGGAGTTATTACATTTTTTTCAATTTTTCATCTATCGCCGAGTACGATGAGATTTTTATTTATGGTAACGTGAATTATTGCGCTAGATGCTTGATTTTTTTTGTGTGCTAAGCTGAAAGATAGGCCAATTCAGTATGGTAACATTTACTATCGTTAGATCTTCGAATGGAATAAAAAAAAGAATTAAATGCCAAGAAAGATAAAATTACCCAGTATGTTCATAACTTCAAGGGCCCATAAAAAAATAAAATCACATAAAAAAGGTTTTCCATTTGGCTTTTAAAAACTTGCTCTATCGATCAGGTAGCTACCCTAAAAATTTCATTTTATTATTCTGAAGGCTTCAATCGAAAAATTGAAATCTAAATGTGGTAAGTGCAAAATTTTTATTAACATGATGATCATTAAAACCAATAAATAGGTGTTTAATTACCAGAATTTTTTTAAATAGCCCCGCTGTTGCTCCGTGCAAGTGCGACATCACCGTAAAAAGTTGTCTTTTAAATGTCTGAATGCTTTTTTATCATTTTTAATGGTTTCTTCTGCTACTATGAATTTCCGGGTTATTTCGTCCAAATTGGGGCATTCTCTCAAGTAGCCGAAGTCTTTTTAGTATCCCCATTGAAACAAATCAATGGGGTTTAGGTCGAGGGACCGTGGAGGCTAGGCTTTAAAGCAGGCGTCACCGGCGCATGCGCAGGCTGCAACGACCAATCCATCTTTCAGGGTATTTTTGCCCTTTAGCCTGGCCTCCACGGTCTCCGGACATAAACCCTATTGAATTTTTTCCGTGGGGATACTACAAAGACGAGAGACTGCCACAATTTGGACGAAATAACCCGGAAATTCATAGTAGCAGAAGAAACCATTAAAAATGATAAAAGAGCATTCAGACATTAAAAAGACAACTTTTTACGGTGATGTCGCACTTGCATTGAGCAACAGCGGGGCTATTTAAAAAAAAAATCATTTTTAAACACCTATTTATTGGTTTTAATGATCATCATGTTACTAAAAATTTTGCACTTACCACATTTAGATTTCAATTTTTCGATTGAAGCCTTCAGAATAATAAAATGAAATTTTTAGGGTAGCTACCTGATCGATAGAGCAAGTTTTTAAAAGCCAAATGGAAAACCTTTTTTATGTGATTTTATTTTTTTATGGGCCCTTGAAGTTATGAACATACTGGGTAATTTTATCTTTCTTGGCATTTAATTCTTTTTTTTATTCCATTCGAAGATCTAACGATAGTAAATGTTACCATACTGAATTGGCCTATCTTTCAGCTTAGCACACAAAAAAAATCAAGCATCTAGCGCAATAATTCACGTCACCATAAATAAAAATCTCATCGTACTCGGCGATAGATGAAAAATTGAAAAAAATGTAATAACTCCGAAAATACGAAAAATCGCATAACACACATGGGGGTGATTCGGATAGCCCTCTAAGTCCTCTACCTCCCAGCTTCAGTATATCACTACTTTTTGGGACACCCTGTATAATATAATAAATATAATCTGTCAAATAAACGTTGTTTTATATTTTACACAGTTGGATGAATAAAATTTCACAATCCGTAACTTAAAAGCTTCAGAATTTACAATTAAATGTTTAGTACTGTCTTTGTATTAAATTGAACTTCTCGTTAAAGATGATATTTTAAGTTATAAATACTATGTAATCATCAGAAAAATAGTTTTGTAGATCAAGCAATCCGTGTTTTAAGGGAAATTATACAAAAGACACACTGAAAATAATAATTCTAGATATTGTTCTTGAATGAAAACTTATGCTAGAGATGTACATGCGTGGGCGGCTTTATCGCTCGAGAGCAATTTCTTCCAAGCAACCCAACCAATGGTCATATTCATAAAATCCATACATTAGATATAATTTCGGCGCATACAACATATCTATTAATAAACAATTTCTATTTAAGGCTAGACGCAATTGTTCGATTGAACAATTAGTTTCATATTGATGAGACTTCTGAGAATTCACATACCAATAATATTTGGTATATTATTGGTACATATATTATAATTATAGTTATTGTTATACCTCAAAATGGAATGCAAAGAAGTTATCGATAAAATTTATATATAACTTTTATGTTAAGTAAATGTTTTCTAAAATGTAAAAATGTGTTTTTAAAAATGTCTGACTGTAAGTTTAAGGTAAAAAATTAAATTATATGATTCAATATTTTATTCATACCAACGTCACGAAGCTCACATGAAACTACTAATTGTATTGTAATCATTTACCAAGCTGTTGACGTAATTTCATTGATCTTTTCCTTTATTTGTCGTATTTACAAAACAACCGCAAGATTTTTGTTCAAATACTGATGTGATTTGCGCAATACATTTTCGCAGTAACTATTTGAGTTGTTTATCACACAATATTATTATTAATATATGTAGTTAAATAAAAACATGTTTAAGCTCATCAAATTACTGAATTTTCATACTGATAATTAAGTGTACAAAGTTTGAATTAAATCTGTTCATTTAAAGTAGGTCAGTTACATATTAACATACAGATGAAGCTATCAAAAGTGTGTTAATAGGCAAAGCACCTTTACCTAAGTGTAATGACCATATAACATAAGGTTGACCACCTGCCCCTCTGCTTTGCCAAAAAAAAAAACAAAAAAAAAACCAAGAAGTGCTCGGTTTTGATTCAAGAGTCGAAGAGAAAATTCTATTTCACTTTGATTTTCACCAATTTATGTATAAAATATAACAATCTCAATTAATGATTGTGTCCTGTTCCTTTTGTTAACATGTAAATTTGATAAGGCAACGGTGATTTCCTACTTGGGATTAACAACGATATTACTTTAGGTAGATATAAAACTATCACACATTTTCCTTAATAACGGTTACACGTGCAAATCTCTGATTTCCAAGAAATCTAAATACATAACTATATTGATTGACATAATGTGTGTAATGTCGTGATATACTAGTAAATTTCGTGGAATAAACACATAAATAGCATTACTTTTGCCAGGGAAGCCATATACCAAACAATATTGACATAATATTATAATATACCACAGACATAATTGGCCAACCCTGAAACCTGAGCAAAGACAATGAATTCGAATAAAATGAATAAATCAGGTTATTATTTTAATTCTTTTATTTTTTAAATAAGTAAGTAATTACTTCTTCATTTTGTTTTTGTCATCAGGACATAATATTTAAATAAAAATAATAATAGTTTAAAAAAACTAAAAAACACGCTTTTTATAGAAAACCGAACTAAAAAATAGAAAATTTTTATCAAATTAGTGTATTGTCATCGGTCCTCAATAAATCTACAAAGTTTGAACGAAATCTGGCCGTTTAAAGTGGGTCAAAATCGCGCCCAAAGAAGTCGGTTTCAAACATACAAACATACAGGTGAAGCTAATATAAAGCGTGTAAAAAGTCGGGTCAACACAAAGCGAGCTGCCTCGCGTGGTAATTGCTTAATGGCCCTTAATGATTATAAAAAGAAAGATTAAATTAAACTTAATAATAAATAAATATTATTTTATGACATATCATTCTGAATTACCTACAAACAACACGTTTAATAACAATAAACAATTAACATTCTTATCGCAATAGTTATTGTATTAGTGTCTAAATTAGAACAATTTTGATAATGAATTGCCCAAATACTATAATCTAGTAAATGTAGCTAGCCTTCGATTTCACTTCTTCCAACGTGTTAACATATTACCCACTAATTAAGTGCTAATAACGAAATGATTTGTGAGTCAACTGCGAACAGTCATAGATTATTCAAACAGATACTAAACCAATATTTGCATGAAAAACAGAGAAATTTCTAAAAACTTTTTTTATTGTATAAAGAAACCTACCAAAATGTCAACAAAAGCTTAAAAATCATCAATTCTATTTTAAAGTTAGTAAGTAATAAGCGTACGTTCAAACTTTTGCAATATAGAGGAAACATTGTTTTGTTTCTGTGATTGATGATCTCCAACAGTATTGAATTGTTAAGGTATATTTCATTTAAAATGATAAATAGATTGTGGCAACATGTACCGTAATTAATAGAAATACGAACTAACGCGTTGCACGTCCATTATTTCCATAAAAATTTAAAAATTCCACCCCTTTTGGTTTTATTTTCTTCTTTATTTCTTCCTATACGATTTCATACAGAAGAAGCCTATCTGCTTCTCGAAATAATAAAGTCTATGCCAAAACCTTAACAAAATTAGTTCAGCCATTTTGCCGATAGACATATAAATAAACATAAACAAACACATACTTATTTACGAGTTATTAATTTTGCAGTATCTATGTAAATGATCTTTGAAAATTGCTAACAAATAGATTTCGGAAACTTAAAACTGCAAGCGACAAATTTCGCTAACAAATTAGACGTATCCTGATTAAATAATACATGTGTAAAAACGAGGTCGGAATTTTGTATACAATTTGCATCCAATAATTTGGCTGGTATGCTAAATTTTTAATATTCATGCTTTGCATATTATGCTAACGTACCCGCTTGGCTTACTCTTTGGTATTCGTACTTCAAATGTGAAATTCCTTAATTGTTTTCATTATTTTTTACAGTATTAAATGCAAAACGTCATTAAAAATATTCAAAATTTTTAGGTTCAAATCCTGCTTGATGATCGATTTTTCTGATCTTAAAAATGTTTCAATATTTAATAAATTTTAAAACTAAAATAGTTGTGATACATTAATGTAGGTTTCGAAAAAGAGTCAAGTTATTCCCTTCCTTTTTTTATCCGTTAAAATTTTTCAAGAGAGATCTCTTCATAAATTTCCAACTATACAATAGAGAACATCAGAGAATATAAAATATTACAAAAAATTACAAAAATGACTATTCACTTGAACCTAATTCTTCTATACATAACATACTTTTCTCAAATAGAATTTTCTCTTAGGCCGGGAGATAATTTGATAATACGAAATGTCTGCTACGGTACTCCTACGCAAAAGCTTACGTCGCAAATGTTTCTTGCCAAAGAAAATCCATATAATGTTAAATTATAATTGCACCTTCCTCTTTGTGTTTTAGAAATATATTTCTTTCATAATATTGCATTAGCAAAGCATGAATGATAATGCCATAATAATTTATGCTTAAAGGATAGAAGATACTAATAGCTGAACTAAGGAAATTATTAATTCATAGAAAATTTGAAACTTATAATTTATAACGCAAGATGTCTCCACATGACTTTATCGTACTTATAAATATTCATTCTATACCTATTTATTTATTTTTTAGTCATTACTAGCTTACCGCCCGCGGCTTCGCCCGCTTTGTCTCAAACCTAATAAATTATATACTAAAACCTTCCTCTTGAATCACTCTTTTTAGTAAAAAAAACCGCATCAAAATCAGTTGCGTAGTTTTAAAGATTTAAGCATACAAAGGGACATAGAAAGCGACTTTGTTTTATACTATGTAGTGATAAATACAAACATATTTAGATCACTTATATATAGGTCAACTCCGCACATATAAACTTACATCAATAATTCAGAGATTAATAGTTGTGGAACGAAATCACGTATAGCGGTTAATTCACTTTGCAGAGCCTACATATTGTGTTGTGATTATATTAGCAACATTGTTTGTCGATAATTCCCTTAATTTAGGTAATGATTCTCGTGTGTACAACCCATATTGGCGTAGTATTATATACCTACTATGTTGAGTTTACCCTATATATTTCGAATTTCTTATACTCTCTACTACTAAGGATAACAAACTTATTGTTCTTATTTTATTCTTTGATATTTAACTGTTCTGTTAGTCTGGTATATCGGTAAAAAGGGTGTAGAACCCACTTGCTCTGGAAAGAAAAGACAAGAAAGAAAAAGCGAGGGACATGAAAATTGAAGACTTTTTTTTATCGAAGATGAGTATTAGTTTAAACTTTAAAGCCAGGCCAACGTTGACTAAATACGAGTATCTATTTAACAAAGTGTAATCTAAAAACTAATTTTTATATTATAGCTTTCACCAATTGCGATAAAATTGCATGATAAGCCACTACATTATGACTATTTTGCTTACTTTTTGACAATTAACATTCATAAATTAACAATTAACTATTAGTAGTGTATACGCTATCAATGTCTCAAGCAAATAATTTCAATTTTGTGTACATTTAAATTTTACACATATCAAATAAACCGCGTAGTCAAACGTAGGCCTATTTCAACGGCAATTAACACATAATTGCTAATACTTCAACTAGTGCGTAAAGCACTTATTTGTTATTATGATGATTTTCCGCACGCTAAATTATGTTTGTGTTACAATTTTTCGAATGTTTAAGTAAACGATTGCCTAGCGACAACACTGAACACTGCCATTGTAACATTTACAATCGGTTCGTGTAATTAAATGTGCATAACTCATAGCTACGAGTAAAACTCGACAACGGATTGACCAATGTGCCTGTTTTTGAACGATTTTATGACGCAGGGAAGGTTTTTGTGGAGGGAAAACACGAAAGGTCAATAAGGAAGAATAACGTCTGCAGCTAGTCTATATAAAAAATGAATGGCCAAATCTGTGGCTAAGCGTAAAACTCGAACGGCTTCACCAAGCCGGCTATTTTTTTACGTTTTTCTTATGACACAAGGAACGTTCAAAACATGAAAACAGGGGCAATAAAGCAGAAATATTCCTAAGTCGTTGCAGGTCTGTAGCCCCTTTATTTATTTTCAATTAAAACTTCTGAGATAGTGATTACATAACACAGAAAGAAAGACAGAGAACTCTATATTTCACAAAGTTTCACTTCAGTCACGTGTACGGCTACACGTGCAATTTTTGTCTTATATTTTTCTTGAAATCCCTAAGTGTATTTCGTAGATTAGAAGGGATAACCATCCGCTTACAAGAGAAAAAAATAACTTTTAGATGCTATTACTCTACGTTAAATCTAAACTTACTAATATTATAAAGGTATTTGGTACTGGTATTTGAAATTTGAATGCGCTAATCTCAGGAACTACTAGTCCGATTTGAAAAATGATTTCGGTGTTAAATAGCCCATTTATCGAGGAACGCGTAGGCTACATATCATCACGCTAAGACCAATTAGAGTGGAGCAACGCGGGTAAATCCGCGGAGCACAGCTAGTAAATTATAAGTTCCGTTTGCGATGTCAGCATAACAGCTTTTACTTATTACTATTAAATATTAATATGTTTGCCTGTATTCTGTAATATCTTAACTACATTATATGGTATCATTATAATAAATAGGTGCATGGTACACTTCAACCAATATAATATTAAATTAAACCACACATTAATTCCAACAGGGTGTGTCATATTATAACGAACACTATCAATATAAAATTTACATGCAACATATTGTAAAGGTTGACCGATTACATGTAAATGGTTCATATTGGTATAGTGCACTGATTCTATTAGCATTTGGTCGCGCCCTGTGACGTCACAGTGCGCGTGAGTACAGCTGTGCTACGCCCGTTGTGAACAAATTACTACCTTGCTATAGGTCATTTATTGTAGGGTTGCCTGTATCTAATTTAATAGAAATTTGTATGTAGTAGCAATTTTTTGGGATAGGTAAGGTCTTAATGAAACAAGAAATGTAGGTTTGAAATGCTTGTTAGGTTTAAAAAAATGTTTCTATATGACTTTTTAGGAAACATTTATAAAACTATTATAATAAATAAATAAATACACTTTATTCAGCACCAAGTAAATACATGTAAAAAAAGAAACAGACAATATGTTATAAAGCTAAAAAGGCGGCCTTATCGCTACAAAGCGATTTCTACCAGGCAACCTATGGGTAGGATTTTTTGGGATATTATATAAGTAGGACATATTTTAATCATCACAAATTAAAATTTACATATTTTTTTTCAATCGTTATGTTTATTGTTACGTATTAAGTTTATGTTACTTTTAAATAAACGAAAAAAAAATGAAAATTTCTTATCAATTATTACAATAAATTATCTATTATCTAATCGATTGCAATACAATATAATTTTGCTATGGTTTAAGGTCCAATAACTTAATGGGATTAAGTTATTATCCCAGTTATGACAGTTGTCAACCCTGAGCCATACATTTTCGATTATGTAAGGCCTGGATTTCAGTCGCTCGAAATAATCTTACCTTATTAATCGTTCAAATTATAGTATAATTCGTTTCGGTTCAAAATTATAGACTAAATTTTATATAGTTTATACGTATGTGCGTACTTTTTTACAATATAATCTATTTTGAGTACTTACCCTGTTTAATTTGTAATGTTACACCATTCTATTTGTCCATGCCAATACTAAAACCAATAATAAAAATTACGCGTTATATTTTGTTTGTAGTAATTTGTTTCACTTCGTAGAATTCCCTCATAAATTCTTAAAATCTTAACCCCTCGAATATTATAATCACAAAAGCAAATTCAAAAGCCATAACAATTTAATATTTCCGCACTTTTTCAGGCGAAAAACCTCGAAAGTGAATCCGTAGAAATCATAAATAGCTTGACATTTCCCTGGTGAAATTAAAACTTTTCCCGAATTAAACCGCCCGCCGATACGAATGTTCGTAACTCGAAAATTTGTAAGTTTCCTTTTACAATTTATACTATCCGATCTTGTTATGGTGTCGACGACCATCCGATATCGGAACATGTAAAAATTACGTTGTGCCGTCATTTTATTTATGACTATATATCCTAATTTTAGCTATTGATGGAAAATAACTCTTTCAAGTCGATTTTAAAAACAGGGAACTGTAAAAAAACTGAAATCTTCGATACTTCGTTACTAATTGCAGGTATTTTTGTAGACGGAACCACAAACATACTCTACTTAACAGAGCATAAAAATAATACAAAAAAAAAATGTGTGCGTGTACTAGAGTACACACGTAAGAAGTGAAACTTCTTTATGTCCTTATTTTTCAAAAAATAATTTACTATATACAATATTAAAGAAATACGTTAGTCACACGCTCGTCGCTACCTACTTAAATATTTACACCGGCCGCTGCTGCGACTCGCTCGCTTCGCTCGCTCGGCTCGTGCGGTAGTTCAAAAGTTAACCTAAGATGCTCGTCGCTTCGCTCCTCGCTACCTATTTGAATATTTACGCCGGCCACTGCCGCGACTCGCTCGCTTCGCTCGC
Source organism: Colias eurytheme (assembly GCF_061535395.1). Taxonomy (NCBI): domain Eukaryota; kingdom Metazoa; phylum Arthropoda; class Insecta; order Lepidoptera; family Pieridae; genus Colias; species Colias eurytheme. Next base: position 1,283,793 of record NC_142989.1, on the reverse strand, counting down.
TTGGCTCGTGCGGTAGTTCAAAAGTTAACCTAAGATGCTCGTCGCTTCGCTCCTCGCTACCTATTTAAATATTTACACCGGCCGCTGCTGCAACTCGCTCGCTTCGCTCGCTCGGCTCGTGCGGTAGTTCAAAAGTTAACCTAAGATGCTCGTCGCTTCGCTCCTCGCTACCTATTTAAATATTTACACCGGCCGCTGCTGCAACTCGCTCGCTTCGCTCGCTCGGCTCGTGCGGTAGTTCAAAAGTTAACCTAAGATGCTCGTCGCTTCGCTCCTCGCTACCTATTTGAATATTTACGCCGGCCACTGCCTTTTTCAGCTTATAAAGGATTTCGACTTAGGCGGATTTTGATTGGACAGAGAGTTTGAGGTTTATTCTTATAAATTTTGAATTCATAAAATTATAATTGAACACCTGACACCAATCAAGCAAACACGTGTTTACATGAGTCATAGATTTATTATCGTATACTCCTAAAATGTTTTCTAAGAAACAATAGTGTACTTACATTGTCGGCACGTTCTTAAAGTCGGTAACTTATTTTTGTTCGAACAATAGAGGTAATAAATTCCTAATGATCAAGTTGTAAAGGTTGTAAAATAAAAAATATTCTATATTAAAACGTATATATAATATGTGCGTCATTAATTTCTGACTGTTTCGAAATTTGGTGCAAAATAAAATAGTGTGTAAATAAAATTTGTAAAAAATCAATAAAATAAAACAATTGAGTAAAGATCTATAGGCATATTATGTATGTATTTATACAAGATATGTATATATATTTATACAGGGAACTTCTCAACGTGTTATCTATGAAATTATACTTTTACTCAATTGTTTAATTTTATTTACACACTGTTTTATTTTGCATCAAATCTTGAAACAGTCAGAAATTAATGACGCACATAGTACATAATATATACATATTAAGACAGAGGTTAAGCTTAAATAACTTGAAAAATAAATAACATGATCACGCCCACGTGTTGGTGTTTTAAAAAATTCAATCATAAACTGAGAATAACTGTAAATATTTTAGAATTAGAAAAATAAATATGTACCACAATAACATTCAAGTATTAGAAAAAATTTATACATAATTCCACCCACGTGCTAGTGTATCTATACATATTATCTATACATATTATAATAAAATTGAAAAAATTGAAAAATACAATCAAAAAGTGAGGTTAATTTTAAATAACTTAGAAAAATAAATACCATAATTACACCTAAGTATTAGAAAAAGATATGTAATTACTTACTTTTTTTTTAAATTCACTGGAATTAGAATAATTAAAATAAACACTTTGATTGTGCTGATCACTTTAATATAATATTATCACGTCACCATAGAGCGTTGGAAATAAATACGAGTGCAATAGAAAAACGGTCAAGTAAAGTGGTAGGACGTACGTTAAAACGATACGATATCCCTACTCCGCTGGAGAAAGTATACGTCGAATCACGCGTGGTAGGGATAAGAAAAAAAATGTCACGAGTACGGCGTAACGCAAAAATGTAACGCGCGCGGCGTAACGCAAAAAATGTAACGCGCGCGGCGTAACGCAAAAAATGTCTCACAAAATTTTTGTCCACCCCCGATAAAGAAGTTTCACTTCAATAACCGTTTAGCAAATTGAAATAGCACCTTCCTCTACGATGCAATATCCCTTCCGAAGAATTGAAAGAATCACATTAAAGACATCGCAATATCGTATCGGACGGTGTAAAGAGCGCTAAATCGACATTTTATAAGTTTTCCTTAAATAAGATCCCAAGAGCCTTTGTTTTATTATTTGTTCAGCGAAAACAACCTTCCTTTTGACAAATAGCGGTATAATTAAGCTGCGTGCGGCGGTTACTAACTACTTTTCTATTCATTTTGAAGCAATTTCGGTCGGTTAAGGTTGGGTCGCCTAAGATCGGACGCATATGCCGAAAATTTTATACGTACTGTATTTTTTATTTTATTTCTCATGATTCGATGTCGTTTTTCTGTTGCGGTCAACTGTAAATTGATGACAAAAAAATATTGTTTAACCCCTAATTTTTTGGTTTGCGTAGATGCTATCTATCTAAGCAAATTTAGAGCCTAAAAAGCAGACTTTTTTCGACTTACCATAGTGAAGAAAATAACAGTTCGGCCGAAGATCGGACTATGTAGTATCTTCACTTCTATGCGTTTAATAATAATGTTAACATTAGGAAAACATCCGGACTTACGTCCATACATTGAGCATCAATGATTGAGTCAGGAAATTCCTCAAAAAATTTGACAAAGAAGTTTTTTCTTTTTATTGCGTTTTTTTAGTCCGGTCTTCCCTCCTCATCCTAATTAAGTTTCTCAAACTTTTATCCTCCGTGTTCTAGGACTAAATAATGAAAATGTACCTAAGGTCTGATAGTCATAGCGTCATTGGATAGTTAAATATATTAAAAGTTAATAATTATTGCGCATTATTGCATAAGGCGCAGTCAAGAGCTAAACTTCGGTCCGATCTTCGGCATTGGGAGGGAAGATCGGATCTTGGGTTGTGAACGTCCTAGGCGTAATCAAAGTATACAGATGGAAAGAGGATTCGCTAATTCTGCCCCAAAATAATTAATTACATTATTTCAATGAAAGTACTCTCCACAATGAGCCATCAAAATTTTGTAGGTAAGATCGGATCGACGATTTTCGCCACAAAATACACCTTTTCTGCTGAATCACCTGTGTACACGTCCCGTCTGGTCGCTGGCCGGCCGCAGAGTGAAGAGAGGGGCAGAACAAAATGGCGGATCTAGTAGTGTTGGTAGCAGTAGAGAATATTGCCTAGTTTGCGAGTTATTCCATGCATCCGATCTTATGTCACATCCGATCTTAGGCGACCCAACCTTATCGTATCAACAGATGCTTGATAGCTTACTCTGGTTTATATAATGAATAATAACACTTTGTACAAGTATTACTAAAATATCTGTTTTTAAGAGAACTTATTCATTTTTTTTTTGGGTTTTAGTTTAAAATACGTTCCAGTGTTGAGAATAGGTTTCTAACATATGATCCCCTATTAGATCCTCTAAATCTACATTAATATAAAATACCTATAAATATTAGCGGATTGATCTTATATGTGTGTATAAAATCTAAAAATAATTATCCGATTTGAACATTCTTTCACGATTTAAAGGCTACGTAATTTATGAGTGACATATAGGCTTATTTACTTTTTTATCCCTGTTCAAACCGTGCGGAAACGAGGCCCTTACTTAAATAAAATATAATCAATGAATTAAACAGTTTCCTAAGCTATATATTACATATATTATAGCTATATTAAATCGAAGTATCACCGTATGTGTCCTGTATTCTAGAATTCAGTTAATCTTAATCCATACTAATATTATAAATGCGAAAGAAACTCTGTCTGTCTGTCTGTTACTCAATCACGCCTTAACTACTGAACCAATTTGCATGAAATTTGGTATAGAGATATTTTGATACGCGAGAAAGGACATAGGATAGGTTTTATCCCGGAAATCCTACGGGAACGGGTTTTTCTTTGAAAACGCGGGCGAAGCCGCGGGCGGAAAGCTAGTATCCTATAATCAATTTCCATCAAGGTATTGGGAACACATCGAAATGTCATTAACCTTCTCCTAGCAACAAAAAGACACCTAAGTAGTATATCTTTAACAATATACATGAACAAATTCGATTGAAGGAATCGTTATAATATTGAAACTATATGAATAGGAACATTAAATGTATCGACATTGCTATTACTCTATGTTTCAAAAATAGACTAATGAATTAACCATTGATAGATTTAATTTAATAATAATTGCACTTAAAACTTATGAAATTATTGTATTATCACCGATCCTTGATAAGTGCTCAAAGTCTAAATTAAATCTGTCCGTTTCAAGTGTGCCATAATCGAGTCTTAACTCGGTTACATACAAACATACAGGTGAACTAAAAAAGCGTGTTAAATATACATTCGAATGCCATGGGTACATATAACTGTAATAACCAACAATCCAATTCCATAATACTTTAGTACATAACAATAGGAAAGCACTATTTCCTGAGATATAGGTTATGACCTACTTCAGAGGACGAGTAACAATATCTACCGCATTTGATGGCTAATACAGTTTATTTTCATTTAATTTTCCTAGAAACTCCGGTCGATAGTTTTATTTAAATCAAGTCAACATATTTTATATTTTAGTATATATTTGGGTAAATCATTCATGTTACTTTTAAGATTATTTTATATGATTTTACGTTATATAAACAATAATATTATATTTTCCATCTTGATTGGACCTTGATAAAACCACAGTGTTACATTAAAATATTCATCATCTGTACAAAATACAAAATTATATCAACATTATGATTATATTATATCCCAGTAGAATTAAAATACCCTGCCTCGTTCACAATCACGCAATATTATAAAATTTTGCATAATGTCTTAATTATTAATTGTTCCATTGATGGTTTCATTAGCTCATTAAATGTAACGGTTTTATAATTATAATAAACCAATAATAAAATTATTTTCAGATATGGTTGCGTTTATGGTTATATTAAAAAAAATATATCTAGTAAGTCTTGCATTGTAATTTTTGTTAGTTGTAACAATTTGAACAAATATACATACAAATAATATTAGGTACCTACCTACTTAAATATCAATTTTACATATTTATAATGTTTCGTTCGTATATATTCAGTTAAAAAAGAATGATTTCACTAAAAAGCTTAAAACACCTAGTTCTAACATTATGAAGGATAAAAATAAAAGCTGACAGTAATTTTATAAATCATGTTTTTGTTGGTGAAGTGGCGTTGAATACAAGTGGCCTCTTCAACAAAAGAGCGCATATTTCTTGGAAATAAATAGATTTAGATTCACTTGAGCTTTGTTACGATATACAGAATTAAAGCAGTGTTAATTCCTGTGTAGAAAAAGGACAGAACTATATATAAGTCGTATAGTAGCATCACTTTTTCACACCGGCAATAATACGTCAATAATACGCTTAAAGACGTCATGGTCAGCCCGTTCTTTATAAATTGGTTGCTTATTACAGAAGGATTGAATGTAAGCACAGTCCACAGACTATAAAAGGTAAAATGAAAATTAGTTATTCGAACAATCGCTACAAAAGTGAAAAGTTCAATGACCCTAATTGTACAGAAATATTTTTTATCTAAATTGAAAACAAAAAATACGAGTTGTCCGATATGTTTGGGAGCAGTTATTTTCTCTATGTATGTACTCTTAATTCTCTGTAGTATGGGATCGAAGCAGTTCTTAATCATTGCATAAAATGCATTAAGAAAATGTCTCATTACATATTACGAGATTTTGAGAACTTTAAAAGATCGCAAAATGCCTAGAAGGAGCATCAAATCAGTTCTAAAAGCATAGACACATCTTCAAGGCTTCAAGTGGAATGTGATGTCGCAACGGATTGCAAACCGCTGCTTGCAACCGGATTCCAGCTAAATCCAAAATACACTTATTATAAACCCTTATTAACTAAATCATACATTTTTATTGAACCAATTGATTTAAAACGCAATAACGTCTTTAAGACGCAAGTTTAAAGTGAAAAGTTTTAGTTATAGTTATAGTGAGAAAAGAAAATTGAAAATTTTTATTTGAGACAAATTTTGTATGTTACAAACATTAAAAATCCTATTTTTCTTTCGTTTAAACTTTGAAAATTCCATTTCACAAGAGCATGTCACGTAGCGAACGACGCAAATCAGCTATAGTTGAGCCAATTTAATAGGCAACATTTGACGTCTATCAATTTTATCTTCATAGGGTGGTAACCTGCTTAAAAACATCGATTAAAGCGAATTAATCGATACGGACTTGAAACATTTGTCAATCGAACTTGAAACACATGTCAATAATTTATGATGATTTTTATTCCCAAGTAATCAATGTATTCGATTCTAGGTGTCAGATTTCGATTTTTAGAGTAACGTCTCTGGTATTTAAAAAGAAAAAAGGTTTATTGACACAAAATTGTAGCGACGTCAGTTCTTTAAATAAGAAAATGTTTATTATGTTTAGAATGGTTTATCAGTAAAATCAAATCCTAAAATTAGTTGCATCGGTCATTATTATTATAAATATGTAATCGTAATTGAAAAAAGTTAAGCAAATGTGCAGTTACAACAAAACGAAATATCATGTTATTCTATGTCGTCGTTACTAGGTTACGTTGTTGAATTTTGTTGAACTGTCAAATGTTGCCTATTAAAATGGCTCTACTATAGTTTCCTAACGCGTACATTTTTTAAAGCACGTGTGTTAACATTGATTGAGTTGATTCTATTAAAAAGTTTAGAAATTTAAAATAAAACTGGCCATAAAAAAATTGCCCATTATGAATAAAACCTCCAACCTCCATGCTAAAAAATCGCGCAATTTTCAAATTTCGAATTTTGGAATTCCGAGCGGTCGCGTAACAAATCGTGTTACCATGATTGTTTGAACATGGATTCCTATTGGCGTTGTGCAACATCTATTAACCTAGATTTACATAATGGCATTATCTGTAAGACACCGCCTATGGTCACGCGACAAGAGCAAGGCCTGCGTTAAACACATTACGCTTACCCCCTAACCCCGCCGTTATGAATTTTAAATAGACGTGTTGGTTTTACTGAAGATTTGCGTACGCAATTTACAAAAATAACACGCAGTTGCTAGAGAATTTATCTAATTTTTGTAAGATTTTTTTCGAGTTTTTGTATACAGTGTGTTAAGAAAGTAGATCACATTTTATGAAATTAATATCTCCTTTGAAAGCTCTAAATATAATCTGGCTTCAAATGACAACCCACATGGAAATCATTTTAAATCGCTCGCTAAAACGATCTATAAATACTTCATTTTATAAGCTTTAAAATTGTAAACGCCAATTAAAAGTAACGCTGAACAGTTCGTTTCGCAATTTTAAATCAGTTTTTGAACCGTGTTTTTGTAAAAAAATATATCATCCGTCCAACAGTATAGTATGATAATCCGTCCAATTTAAATTGACCCCGCCTAATACTCACTCTTCCATTGACGTACAAAGAATCGAGAGCTCTTTTTAAAACGGTTATGTTTATTTTAAAATAAATCTATTTTACGACAGCTATTGTAATTTAGGTTGTATTCAATGGACATAAAGTTGAAAGTGGATGAAAGATCTCGACGCTATAGAGGAGGATGCAAAATGCGTTAAACTAAGCGACAGTCGTGCAGAAAATTACAATATGATATAACGTTCACGATAATATTAACATGCAATGTTTATTTTAAATAGAGAACATCAAATAGTGGTAGCTGTTATCGTTTCAGTTATATAAATTTATTTAACTAGCAACCCTTAACGATAAATAGAAAGTTTTCTTCTCTTAGCTGTTGCTAATGTTTATCTTAATGGTTTTTAATATCTTAGACTCTCTCGGTAAATGAATGTGCTTTGAAGATAGTGCGTTGAATTAGACTGTGTCTACTCCATATACTAGGTTACATTTTATCTTGTAGGAATTAAAATATATTGAGGAAGTGTTTTATATAATTTAAAGAAGTTTATTAACAAGGTTTGCTCGATTATTTTAAAACGAACAATCGTTTTCTAAAATAAGCATTTTTAAGCCACACCAAAATAAGAAGCAGGTGGACCATTTACTGTTTAATTTAATGATCGTTTCCGTACATGTTTTATTTTATTAATAATAATAATTTTATATTTGAATGAATTAAGTAAACATCTTGATTTCCAATAAATAGCAATAACACCTGATGGTGACCATCAGGTATTGCGTTAGCAATATGAAACAAGCTTTTTATTAATGTTTCTCCTATAAATGATTATATATTTGAAACAAAAACTGTCTCTACATGAAAAGGGAATCGACTATTTATGATTTCCCAGTAGTATCGACCTTACGAATTCCAGATTCATAGAAACTAATGAAAATTGTTTACAAAAGAAAACACTACAGGAGAAAGCTTGAAGTCTTCAGGCTACACTCAAGTATTTACATTATATTGCCTTTTGAATTAAACTAAGATATTCTGTCTCTGAATTTAGCTTCACCGTATATTTAGTGACAACAAAGTATAAAGAACAGGTGGATACTATAAATCTTCTTATTTATCGTCGGGTTAGAGGTCAACTAGTTCGCAAAGTAACCGCCCAAAGGCTAAAGGACAGCTGTCGTAAGCGATTTTTCCATGAGGCATTGTTGAAACATACTTTTAAACAACGACGTCGTTTAAAACGAAATTAAGTGTTTGTTCTTAGAAGCGGTAAGCAGTGGTGCAGTTTCTCATAATAGCTCTATAGTTAATTCTTAAAACTGTTCCTGTAATCTTCACCGATCGAGTATCGTTGCGTTTTAAAGGAACTTTTGTCATTAGAGACACGATGTTACCAATTTAAAAAATATATCGCTTCTAAAACGCTTCCAAAACCTCACCTATTAGAAATTGATAACAACAAACTGTTACTAACAATATGATAATTTTGTACTCAAAATATCGCAAAGTTTGGTCACAATATTCTTGTTTATGGCGCTACATTGATTATAAATTCAACTGTACCACAGTGTACAGAGCTTGTTGCCTTAAGTCTAGTATTTAATAGTCATACTGTGACCTAACGACCTAAATGACTTGAAGGATATTCACAGCTGACGCATGAACTTCGTTGCTACCACGTTGTTACTCATTGAATGACAAGATAGTATGTATTAAATCATTGCTATGAATAGTAAATAAACAACAAAATTGAATAATCGTAATACGCAATTTTAAAAAGGAAAAAGGGGCACGTTATTGGCAAATGGCGTGGTCATTCAGTTGGTTAGGAGGCTTTTCTATAGCGCTAACGCTAAATAAAAATATTTCTAGCTATGACTGGGCACTAAAAGCTAGTAACATATCCACAGTGGATCGTTTGCCAACAAACCTATGGGAAATGCCGCAAAAAGAGACAAGAGACTAAACTTTTAGATGGAAGAAACATTCGTATTCTATGTTTAATTGAATTCTGGTGGGTATAAGACGTGAAGACCAACACGTAAGAGGGACCAACAGAAATATGTATTATTATCATTATCATATCATATAATTTGACACCAGATGTTTGCTATTTATACACTTGGGATTGTATAAGAAAACAAAATAGGACAGACCTGGTAGCATTTTATTTCCTTATTTGTTCAGAATAAGATTTCGCTATATTTGGATGAAATAAATTAAGAACAACAGATTAGATAGCGGCAAAATCTTTAAGTTCTTTTGTGACAAAAAGTTATAATTTGCAATATGATTTGTTTACTGTTATGGCAAAAGATGAAATTTTGTTTCGATCAGCAATATCTACAATGCTAGAAGCTTCTTGTGGGTACTTCTGTAAGATAAAACATTAAATTTTAAACTTTGTGCCCGTAATCAGATAATAATACAAAAATATCTTACTCAAATCGGTTAGTAATTCAGTTTTCCTCAAAGGCATTAAAACTCTATTGAACTCTTTATCAGCCTGCTTTCTATTCCTTTGTCCATTTATGTCGTATCGCTATTGTTGACAGAGGGCGCTAGAATCGATAAAGGAATCCATTTCAAATGAAATCTTACACACTTAGCATAAGGTATCATTTTCAATAACCTTTATATTCAATGTATACTAGAATGTTTATGTGCTAAGGATATTTTTGATTTATGTCTTTGAAAATAGAGTTTGTATTCTATTGTACCAAATATAGATAAATGGTCGAGACGTAAGAACGTGCGGCATTCTTACTCGACCTGTAAATGTCAGAGAAAAAGGATATTTTTTTCACAAAGGGAATTACTATTATGTTATGAAGAATTATTAAAGAACTTTGTATTATTTGTCTGGGGTACACATATTTTCTTTGCTATTTGACTTCGAAAGCAATTTTACCAAAGAAACAAAAATAACGATAACGTCGTAACAATTACATGTAAACGATGTAAATAATATGCAGAAGTTGATATTTCTCAAACAAAAATACATTCACATTCTCAACAGATAGTTGTTTTCTTAGAAATGATGTTATTATGTTACAATACTCACATACGAGTAGGTAAATAATGATATGTGTATTGTAAATGTAAATACCCACAAAAAATACTTCTCGTTTTGAATTCACGATTTATTTTATAACTTGCAAGTACTGACGCACTTTGTACATGTAAAAAAGACAAATATTGTGATTGATATATTACCTATATTATATTATATACCTTATGGCTTATACTATTAGGCCGCGTTTCCATTTGGAAGAAAACTTCCGCAAGAAATGTCGCAGATGGAAACGCGGCCTTATATGCATCACGATGGAGTTAACTCTATCAATGTACATACATAGTTATATGTATATGTTTATACCGTAAACATTTTCCCCATACAATAAGGTGTTATACGCATTACATGTGTAAACAAATTGTTCTTATTATAGAACTGACCGTCTAATTATAATAATTATTTTCACAAATTCGTATATCACGAGTAACGAGCACGAATCATTATATTACCACAAAATATAACAATCCGAGTTTTTCAACTGTTTTTATCAGATCGAATTATAGTTTCAATGTCACATTGAAAGCTATGATTTATAACGCTATAATACATTATACAACATAACATCCTATCCTAATCTATACTAATATTATAAAGCTGAAGAGTTTGTTTGTTTGTTTGTTTGAACGCGCTAATCTCGGGAACTACTGGTCCGATTTGAAAAATTATTTCGGTGTTAGATAGCCCATTTATCGAGGAAGGCTATAGGCTATATATTAGCACACTAAAACCAACAGGAGCGGAGCCACGTGGGTGAAACCGCGGAGCGCAGCTAGTAATTCTAAAATACTAAAAAACTAAGCATTAAGTTAGGTTATACAGTGACAACATGCACTTTCATCAGAAACGATTATCGTGAGCAGAGCCGGAACAATGCCAAGGTTATATATAGCTGTATTATCACAGGTACAATGGATAAAAATTGTTGTATTTTAGCACTTAAATATAGATGGATTTCATGTAATAACTCTGATGAGATCTGTAAATGAATAATCTTCAAAGTAATGAGTAACAACAAAAGGGCAAAAAACTTTAAACTGTTGTTATGTAAACAACCAAATAAGACTTCAAACAATTATATTATGATAACATGAAAGGGCAAGTTACTAATTTACTCATATAAAACCCCTCTATAAGAAATGTTGTATTATGTTACAAGACTAATGATTTAGACCTATTTAGTTTCAAACAGAAAACTAAACTCAAAAAATATTTTTTACAATTCCATAATAAATAATCCCTGTCTGTTTCATCAATAACAAAAATCTGAACTTAATAGTATTCCAAGATCCCAGAAATTACAAAAAAGAGACTAAAATAATAAATGTATACAAAGAAAGAGAGAAAGAAACAAACATCGACTGAATCCAGTAACTAGTTCGATAGACGTTGTAGCCCGCTTGTAGGTGGCATTTCTTTGCCAAGATTTCCGCGATTCTACAAGAAATAATCATTGCTTGTAACATGTATGTTTCATCAATACCAAAACTCTTAACTAAACAATGTTCCACGAACCTATAAAAAAACAAACACAAATAAATAAGTACAAAGAACGAGAGAAAGAATGAAATACCTATTAAATCCAGTGACCAGAGTCTAGACGGAGTAGGCGGCATTTCTTTACTAAGATATTTTGCATTGCACAGCACTTGCTCAAGCGCCTTTCACGGTACGTCGCAAGGCCGTTCGAATGCCGTACTACCTTTGTTTTATCTATGCATATAAGTTATAGAGATTAAGTTGCGTTTATATGTGCAGCGAGCGGAGAGTGTGGATAAAGCTTTATTTTAGGTACTTCTTAAAAATTATTATAAACTATCTACAGCTTTCAAGGTATGTTTGTTAACATTAAGTTTTTTGTTTATATTTATTAGTTTCTTTGTTTTGTACAAAGTTACCTAATGCGAAAGTTTCGTTTCTCTTTAACTTGTATTGTTGTTCTCTTAGACTTGTATCTTTATACTCTTCATGATTTAAATAAGAAGTTACTTATTCTAACAATCGATAGTAGACGTATACATATTTATTATTTTTCTTGAAAACATTCCTGTATTAAAGTAAGTATGTATGTATGTATCTTCTTCAGTAACTTATATACCTACGCTCGACGATAGAACTATACCTACATATTTATTATTTTTACTTGAAAACATTCCTATACATGTAAGTATGTAATTCTTCTTCAGTAATGTATATACCTACGCTATTATTTTAATTTAACACGTCTGAATAAATATATCTAATATATCTATTCTACACTTTTGAAACAGTTATTATTCCACATTATAAAGCTTGTAAATATCATATTTATGAGTTGCCCAACGCAACTCATGTTTCGCAAAGCAAAACCTAAAATAGTTGAAAACTATAATTTCTCAGTTGTTTACATTGCCCAGCCACCTGCATTACTGGTCCACAGATACCGGTTACACACTACTTATGGTTACTATGTCACTGTTTGAAACTTTCCTTAACAGAAAGCTGCACATAGAAGATAATTCGAGACTAACAAGTAACTTCTATTCATTCACACGGTATATTTATGTTACCAAGATGTACCTACAAACATTTGTACAAGGGCGAAAGAAGCGGAAGCGAAGGCGAAAGTCGCTTTTTCTGTCCCTATGTCCCTTTGTATGTATAATTTTGATGCGGTTTTTTTTAATAGACAGAGTGATTCAAGAGGAAGGTTTAAGTATGTATAATTTATTAGGTTTTAGACAAAGCGGGCGATGCCGCGGGCGATTAACTAGTGTATCTGCATATAAGTTATAAGTAACTTTTATATTCTTTCTTACTTATAAATATGTTCATTGTTTACAATGCGTAATTCGAATTCGCACTTGTTCTAATAAATTTATATAGTTTTCTACAATTACAACAATATAAATAAATTGCTAAAGATCAATGTTTAAATATCTACTTGTTTATATTTCGATAACAGTTACTGTAAACATAACACTGAAAATTACTGAAACAATAAAAATGGAGAAACAAAACACTGATCATTGTTACGTATAAGAATCTAGTTTTATTTATTTTTATTGGTTTTCGCTTCTATTTTACCCAAAGAATTACAAAACATCGGCATATTCTCAGAATTATTTTAGAGAGAGAACAAAAATAGTGATATCATCACATAGGTGACCTGTGAGTTGTGACCTGCAGGTCAGCGGTTATCAAGCAAAAATTGCACCAAATGCAAAATTTGTTGCGTGATCGTATAAATGTATTAGCACTTTCTGGTTTTAACTAGTTTTTCTTACTATCACGTGCCAATATATAGGATAGACGGGTGGTCAAAATTCGACCTTTTTGAACTGACTCACACGCGTTCCACTGCATGTATAGAGATGAACTTAGAGATGAATAATTAAACATAGAGAAGTTCTGCATTGTCATACGGATGAAGCGTTACATGGAGGGGATACTCAAATATACTTCCTATATAAAATAAATAAATTCCTTTTAATCTTAAGTATTAATATGTAACCGATCTTATTTTCCCTTTTTAAGATAATTCTATCGATTACAATACAATTACATTGCGTGTACATTTGGACATGATTGTTCTTTATTTTCAGACGGCTCTTTCATAGATCTCACACAAATACAATTCGTGTTCCATGATATTTGTTGCCGCTAAAATGTGAAAATTTGTATACAGTACACAATTAAGTATGAGTTGAGGCTTAAATGGGAAAAATGTGAGGATAAATTATTCATAGTACGCTTGAATATTATTTGTATTTTGAATATTACTTCCAATTCTAGCACGATTTGATCTTTCGTATTACAAGTTAATACCTATAAGATATTCTATATATTTCGAGAAAAAGATATTTCCTAGTGTATACAAGCTCATTACCGCGTATTTGCTCACCTGTCTCACTTGAAGCAACACATCATTTATCATTCTACCGCAATCTGTCATACTTTTTGCATGTCAAATTAAGATTTGGTGTACGTATATGGAACATGTATATTTTTTGTTTAAAAGTACTTATTTTTGTTGATACACCTTTTCTTGAAAGAAAACATAAGAATCCCGGATGTTTAGAAATCAAATAAAACCATGTAACATCTACCAAACTTAGTGGATAATGATCTTAAATCCTCATATGACAGACAGACAGAGTTACTTTCGCATTTATATTATTAAGTATGGATTTAACGTTGTGTTTGATTGTATTGTCCTATTCTAATTGTATTGTGTGCTAATCCTGTTTATTGCAATTTTGTGGAGACAAAAGATTTCTTTCTTTCAAACAAATATGGGCTAAATATGAAAATATCTTAAATTCTCTTTTGGTACTAAAAGGTCAGAATGAAATGAAAAGGAATATTCGCAAATTTCTCAATGTTATTGGGACCTACTTTAAATAAAATTTAATGCCTGTTTTTGGGTTAAATTTCAGTCAATAACACCTTAATTAGTAAAACAGTTACTTTATCGAATAAATATAGTTACTTCGTCTACAATTACTGAACAAACTTTTGTAGTTTAGACTTAACCTAAGTAATTTATGTACATAAATTGCCTTTAATTCTATGAAAACTGAAAGTAATAATTAAATAAATAATTCAATTTGTATTTTTTAGTATTAATGAATATAAATCATAAATACTCGATGTAAACAATTAACTAAAATCGGTTGTTGCGTGCGTTTTATGCGAGTTTAAATTTAAATTATTATCAACATATACAATCTTATATATAAAAATGAATCGCAAAATGTGTTGGTAAGCGCATAACTCGAGAACGGCTGAACCGATTTCGATAATTCTTTTTTTATTAAATTCCTTGAAGTACGAGGATGGTTCTTATGTAGAGAAAAGGTAAATATGTACCACGGGCGAAGCCGGGGCGGACCGCTAGTAGAAATATATAAGTAGATAGATATTATATTCAGAAAAAAATTCATTCTCTCTTAAACAGTACTAAAATTTTATTAGACATCGTTAGTTATTAATAAGGTATAAAATCCCGTTTAGACTGTTTTAAACCAACGTTAATAAAGTAAAAATGCTTCTTAATTTTATTTGGTAGTATACTTTATGAGATATGAAAAGAAGACAGCATGAAAAGGGGCTCAGTTGACACGGTCCACAAAGGGATGAAGGGAAACGCTTACATTGTAAAATCTGTGTATTATATTTAGATTATTAGAAACTTTAATACACTTTTATTAAATGCCCTAGAAAGATTTTGTGAGCAAGTGAGTTTTTCTTCTTTTTCCTTTGGATGAAACTACACATAATATGTAACTTGAGTGATATTTTATAATCGGGTTTTAACACACTTTAAACGAGACATTTAATTCAAACTTTGAACACTTATTAAGGACCGGCAATACAATAATTTAATGACCTGTTTATCTTACTAATCACAATCAACAAAGGAAAAAATGGTTGCCTGTAAAGTCGGTTTTACGGGCGAAGATTTTACGTGACAACGTCTTTTTCTCGGTAGAATATTTATGTGCTGCGCGCGCGGCAGACCGCGGGCCTCTCTCTCGTTCGGTGACTCATCGTAACGTTACCGAGCGTTACACTTTTTCATAAGTGACTCCCAGTCGCAACCTAATTTAAGACGTTGTCACGTCAAAAAAACTGTGATTTTTATCTAAATTTATTTTGTTAAGAAAGGATGTATCGATCTAAACATAATAATGAAATTCAATAGCCTGAATAAACATATCATATGACCAGCTAGTAATTATTCTAGTGAGATTCACTCCATGGCGTCTGTTGGGCGGTACTCGGATAAAAAGCAGTTCATGTCATTCAGGTCAACCTATTTACATATAAAATAAGGCTTAGGGGTTTTTCAATTTTATATCCTAGCATAGTATAATACATTATAAATTAAAATACAAAGGCAAGTCTAATTATAAAAAATAGACATTCTAGTTCAATTTTTTTTCCTCTAAATACTTCAAAACCTATATAGTTGAATAAGCGAAGGAATGAATGTTATTTGCGTCCACAAGTATTTGGGATCTCACGCCCTAAAATCCTACTCAATACATATTATATCCAACACAATCCCCTTTTCAACGAAACTATTTTAAAGTTTCGACTTATTTCATTCACGTACTAAAAGTTACCAACTGAAATTACTCGCAGAATTGTGTATTTTACATACTAAATACCGTCACTATTCTCAAAAATTTACATATTATAATAAAAAAAGGTACAAACTTTCCGATAAGTTTCCAAAAAATGTCTAAAAATTTCGAACTGTCGCATTTTCGTAATAAAATCGTAATTTCGGTTCAGATTAAAACATAAATGTCATTTTCATTAAAAAAAATACATTTTTAATTCATTTTTCTTACACCAAAGCAAAATCTTATTTTTATCCTGACTTAAATCAAAATAAAACAAAACCATACCTATGTATTAAAACTTAAAAATACATACTAAAAGTTACACGTGTAGCGAAAGCACCGTGAGATAAATATAATTCAATTTTATCAGAATGTTATGCTTCGTGCATTTCCCAGTACCGTCGTCTGTGAAACCTATCTGTGGAAAAACTCAATATTTACATAGAAAAGGTAATCCGTTTTGACTTTTAAGTTTTATTTGCGGACTATCAATTTCTGTTTCGGGAATCGTTAAGCGTATATATTTTCCTACTAGCTGTTGCCCGCGACTTCGTCCGCGATTACGTCGTTTTTCGTCATTCGTCGTTTAAAAAAAATACGTGACACTTTATTTTTGAATGTTCTTAATTATTGTCTCTTATAAAATTTAACTACATTAAAATTGAACACTCTGATAAGAAAATCTTAAAATCTGAAGAAAACATGAATGAATGTGATTTAAATTCTACATTACTTAGTATTTCAAATAATAATCTAAATTAAATGTAGATTAACAGTTTGAGCGCACCATTATAGAATATGTACCTAAGTATTAAATTACGTTAGTTTACATAGTAACTTTACTAAAAACACGATGACTTTCTTTCGCGCTCGGTACCACAAACTAAGCATGTTTGTGGTACGTGGCCCGCGTCACTTGACCCCCGCGAGTTCCCCTCCGTTGCTATGCGAAAATACATTCGTTGCTCTACTGTAGGAAAAATTGTAATACTGTGGCCTGGGCGTTATAACACGTCCAGGGAGTTCCTGAGTGCCGATATCACCATCTTGAGGAAAAGCTTCTAATGTCGATTTAAAACTGCATACATACGAATTAACCTGTTCTAAAATTGTGAAATGAGTTCAGTTTTAAATTTGAGAAATATTGATTTCTTGTATTCCACTATTCGTTGTAGTCGAATAAAAAATATATTTGAACAAACTTAGGTTGGCCTTCAGGCAAAAGGGATCCTATCAAATGGTAAACTTGACCTTGTATCTTAAAAGTAAGCATGAAAGGACCTTCTGATAATTATTGAGCACCAAAGGATCATTTGAAACGCACTACTATAAGAGCGAATATTGTCTAATAACAGTTTAGATTGCACAGCAGATTGTTCCTCTAAAAGTAGTGATTTCAAAGGTTCCGGTGTATCTTCAAACGAAAGCCGACTCCTTACTCCACTTTAAAGCATTACAAAAAGAACATACTACGTTAATATCGCCTATACAGAAGATGATCTGTAATAAATTGTGAGGTTATAAGCAAACCCACTTTTATATTTGTCGGACCACACCACCGAATTCGTAGATTGTTTACCTATAAGTCATTAAGACTATGACGAAATCTGTCTGCAGTAAGACGGGCCTCTCGCTATTCGTCCGTTTCCAGGGACCGAATAGTTTCAATTCTCAATCTTTCATTAAACAAACTTATTAATCGTTCTTGTCTCTAATAATTGTAATATTCGCGTCCCTACTCTAGTCATTGCTTATGCTCATGTTCATCTTCAAGAGCTCGAATAATATTACGATGGACCCTATCATTTGTCAAACGGTCTTCATATTGAGTAAAGTTTCAGATTCTCGAGATAAAATATGACTGTCGTGATCAGTAGTGAGACGTAATTCCCTCTCAGTGAGGGTTTCGGTCTCACGGGATAGTACAATATGCCGTTTGCGATCAGCTGTGAGACGTCATACCCTCTCAGTGAAGGTTTCGGTCTCACGGGATAGTAGGGGAGACCGGGTTTGGTTGTCTCACGGGTTGGTTGTCACAGCGGTCTTAACACAAAACTGAACTATCGAATAAGTCTGTTGAACAGCGTGGCAAGAGCGATACAGTGACAACGCTGTCCCCACTTCGCGTCAGACCGCCCCGATCTGCCGTGAGGGCCTCACACGTGTTTATTGTTTTCGCACAGATTTTTGATGATAATATGAGGACCGAATATGGTCCTCATAACATCACTTTTTGTGAACGAAACGACAGCGCGGTTTAATTCAATGCCAACACCATCAGAAAAAAGGAAATATTTTTAATTGTGAAAAAATATTATGATTTACACTATTAACACTATTTTAACATAAAATATATTAAGTCTGTGAGTGTGTAAAAATAAATCCAGCTAATTACACATCAAACTTATGTTTAGAATTAGGTATACGACATGAAAATATGTTAATTACCAAGCAATAATAATACAGATAAATACTGAACATAAGTAACTATAATAGTTAGTATTAAGTAGTATTAGTTAAAATATACTTTGACTACTTTGGCTGTTAGTCAAAGTTTATTTTTACTAACAACATGTAAATGAAGTTCAAATTATCTTGCTCAACTCTGCTCAAAAATTTGAGGGTTTTGTTGGAACTTTAATGTGTCAAAACTATGATATATCTAAACTACGATACAACTTGCATGCGGAAATGCTCATTATAATTGTGAATCTAAAGAATAACTAATAACATACTATTCAATTTTATTGAGCTGATGAATATATTTTGCCTGAAAGAGATCACCGTCGCCTAATAAGTATACTGTGTTTTCTTATAAAATCGTTACATAATTTATTTTATCTACTAAATTTTAAAAAAATAAGTTGTTTTTGTTATTTTTATCTAAAAATGAGCTTGAGCTTATACATATTTAGCAAAAGTATACATTAATTTTTTTATAATTTCAGGACCGCAACTTAAATGGGGCGCTCGGAAAATATGCCTATGGGTTATTAATAGAGAAATGATACACAACAAAGTTATGTTGGATCCATTTTATTTATAAATAATGAAAATGATATATTTATAAAATATAAAACATATTATGTAAAATGATTAAAAATAAATAAATGAAGCAACTACGATTCAAAGAAAACATCTTTTTCAGTGTGAAAATGCTCTTAGCAATCCTGGATGATGAACTGTATATCATGTACTCTGATCCCAGTACAGTCGGTACCTCGATAGCCATAACGATAAATATTATAATCAGATAACCGCAA
Source organism: Colias eurytheme (assembly GCF_061535395.1). Lineage (NCBI taxonomy): Eukaryota > Metazoa > Arthropoda > Insecta > Lepidoptera > Pieridae > Colias > Colias eurytheme. The sequence goes on along the minus strand of NC_142989.1, from coordinate 1,264,282 downwards.
AGTCAAAATAAAAACATTACTTGTACAGTTGTGAGTGCAAAATTTACGTTTCATTTGGCAATAACATTTTTTTCGGTACTAAAACGTAGTAGTTTGATATGTGGTTGGCTGCCCCTCCTCTCCTTCCTGAAAAATATCCTCCAAAATTTCCCGAGATACTTCCAATGATTGAACCATTGGACGTTGGACATTAACTTCAGTCAAAAATTGACGAAGCGGATGATTACTAATTTCCACTTAATCCTCGCTGCCACTATCTTTATCATCAAATCATCAATTTTCAAGTGGTGTTGTAAAATTGTCAGCAGAAATCGTCTTCCAAAGGCGATATAATTTTATGAGCATTGAATCTGTAAATAAAAAAATCAAAAGTTAACTGTAAATCTATAAAAAAAGCTACTTACAAATAAAATTTTATCAAAAACTACTGTTCCCAATGCACCTCAAAATCTTGTAAAAGTCATATATAAAAGAATTCATCATTTTATTATTTCATTCTAAAAGTGTAATATAATACCAACAAAAAACATGAATTGCTATCATTATAAAAAATAAATACCTATAAGTAACAACTTACCTTTTGTGGGAACGCATGATGGTGAAAATTCACAAAACACGAAGATTGCATTTGATATTTTTGGTTTTATGGCATTCAATTGCTTTATAAATATCACTACATAGTATAAAAAAAGTCGCTTTCTCTGTCCCTATGTCCCTTTGTATGCTTAAATCTTTAAAACTACGCAACGGATTTTGATGCAGTTTTTTTAATAGATAGACTGATTCAAGAGGAAGGTTTTAGTATATAATTTATTAGGTTTTAGACAAAGCGGACGAAGCCGCGGGCGGTAAGCTAGTAAATTTATAAAACACGAAGATTTTTAAAATTGTAACTAATGAACACAATCAATATTAGATTAACTGTAGATAATGGTGTCTAGTTTTACTTAAAATAATAAACATCTACCCTCACTTTAAAAAAATGTAGTATATTTATTATTTACACGAAATATACCATGGGAAGGGAAGATATTATGGGTTAAAGAGTTAAATAAATAACATGATTATATTTGAATTATTAATTTTCAACAGTGTTAACATGTAAATTGATTTGATTTTTACGAAATCTCATAGATGGCGCTGTTACAAAATGAACATTATACAACTTACATTCTTTAAACTATGTTTTTCTTCCCAAGTTACTTAAATGGCATAATTTTTTAACCGACTTCATATAGTGTCAATCTAGATATTGTCAAACAACATTTATATATTATGCGTCATTTGATTATTAATTTTCAATAGTTAACGTGTGTTTGATTTTTATACCACTTCATAGATGGCGCTGTTTCAAATTTGTCTTTATACTGCTAAGATTCATTTAACTGTTTCTCTGCCAAAATTACATAAAGGACGTAGTTTTTATAGTGTAAAGCTAGATAATAGCATGGCTTACTCAAAAACAACATTTAAACATGAGTCTTTAGTTTGTACGTTGTCGTAGTATAGAGAATACATAAGAAAAATAAAGGTTCACAGCTCCTTCCCCGTAGGTGATAGCTTGATAATATGTAGCCTATAGCCTGACCCGACCTGTTAGTAATATTCATGCAAAATTTGAAGTCAATCTATACAGTACTTTTCGAGATTAGCCAGGAAATACATACAGACAAACAGACAAACAGACAAACAGACAAACAGACAAACAGACAAAAATTCTAAAAACTATATTTTTGGGTTCTGTATCGATTATAGATCACGGCCCAAGTATTCTTTTAAAAAAATATTCAATGTACAGTTTTGACTTTCCTACGATTTTATTATATGTATAGATAATTATTATCGGGACATTTTTATCAATATTTTAGCTTCTTTTATATGCAAAAATGAACTAAAAATTACATCTGGATTCTGCTTTTTCAAACTTTTTTACTGGGTGAAAATTAACGCCATAGATTAGTTTGGGATCGCACGAAACTATTTAGTATGATATGGACGAAGTCGCGAGTAACAGGATATACAGAGCTAGGATTGCATTAATCAGTTTTCATTTTGTTGTTTTCACTGATTACATTTATAACTAACTGTGCCCCGCGGTTTTAGCCGCATGACTCAGCACCTATTGGCCTTAGCGTGTAAATGAAAAGCCTATAGCCCTCCTCTATAAATATCTAATGTGAAATCATTTTTTTCTAATCAGACCCGTGATTCCTGAGATTAGCGCGATCAAGCAAACAAACAAACTCTCCAACTTTATAATATTAGTGTACACGGTCAATATTTAAAAAGCAAACTGCTACCATAAAATAAACATTATTTATACGCAAAAATATAATATTTAAACGCTGCAGATTTATCACGGACAACTATTACTATTTTTATTCATAATATCGAGTGTTGCAACAGGTATTTTTATTTTTATTTGCTCAAAGCTTTAGTGTTGTGCTTTTGCCGTTATTGGATAAAATATTTTCTTTGTTATTACAACGGAATCGAATAAGGCGCGTAATTGCGGTATAATAAATGTTTTGTTTTCAATGTTTAGGATTTAAACAATATCGATTACGAAATAGAAAACTGTATTATAACTCTAAGATGATTTTGTTTGGAGACGCATCTCTATCTATACTAATATTATAAAGCTGAAGAGTTTGTTTGTTTGTTTGAACGCGGTAATCTCGGGAACTACTGGTTCGATTTCCAAAATTCTTTCGGTGTTAGATAGCTCATTTATCGAGGAAGGCTATGGTATATATCATCACGCTACGACTAACAGGAGTGGAGGGGGTGAAACCGCGCGAAGCAGCTAGTCTTTAAGGCTTATACATGCGCTAATAACCTTGACCATACTTGACGGATCTCAAACCTCTCCCGCTGCACCTTCTTTCTTCCTCGCATTTTGTATTTAAAAAGATACTAATCAGTGAAACAAAAAATCCTCGTCAGGGACTGTTGTGTAACTGATAATTTATTATTATTATTATGAGCCATGGCTGTCCCACTGCTGAGCAAAGGCCTCTCTTCCCTCAATCCATTTCTCCATTAAACATAAAATTTTCAGAGCTCTAAGTCAGCAGGTTACGAAGTTTATAGAGAATTTGCGGAAAAATCGATGACCACGGCACATTTTTTTTCTAGAAATCTATTAACTTTGGAAAAAAGTCCTCGCGAGCAATTAAAGATCAAAGACCATCCTATTTTATATATTTTTTTCGGTATTGTGCTTTATGTTGTACCAGACTTTATAGAGGTTGAACATAGTCGAAATTGCCGGGTAACGCCTTAATAAATCTCTTCAATGTAGTAGAGAGAATGTAGATATCGTATGATTAATGATATCCCCAAAAATAAGATGTGTGAGTATATTAAAGTCAAATTGTGGGGCTTTATTTGAATATTAATGCTTTGAACATAATGCGACTTCTTATCCGAAATCTTTATTTCATCAGTTATTGATATTGCGTTGTATTTTTATTTTAACTAACATTTTCATACAAAACTGACAATGATTAATAAACTTTGAATATCATATTCACGTTATAGGTAACGAGACGAAAATTCTAAACAAAAACTGAAAATAATTATCTACTAAACGAAACATCTTAAGTGAAGGCCAAATTCCGAACTCAATAACACGTAATGTAATTAAAACTTTCATAATAAAATGATCATTATCGTTAACGTGTTACAAACAGCTTACATCATATATTATTAAGTTTATCATCAACTAGCGGTCCGCCCCGGCTTCGCCCGTGGTACATGTTTACGTTTTCTCTACATAAGAACCATCCTCGTACTTCAAGGAATATAATAAAAAAGAATTATCAAAATCGGTTCAGCCGTTCTCGAGTTATGCGCTTACCAACACATTTTGCGATTCATTTTTATATATAAGAAGATTATGTTAGCGTTTAGCAAGTCTGAAGAATTAAATCTGTACATCCTAACAGTAGGATATTATGGACGATGAACATGTACAAGAGAATATAACACATTCAAGGTCTTTAAAAATTAATTATTATCACATCATAGTAGAAAAGGTGAATAATTGTAAAGAATTTACACAAAGATTTAATCGAGTAAAACAAACTTTGTACCTATTACTTACTTAATTAATGATCATGAAAACTTTTTTGACTTATCGCATAGAAAGAAATTAACACTAAAGAGAATACATGCATGATGCATGTAGCCTAAATTTTAAAAGATATACTTAAATCCTTAAATAATACCTAATTTATTTAATGATATAAGATATCATTAAATAAATTAGGTATTAAAGAACAAATCTAATACCGGATATATTCCGGACACGATATTACAAGACAGTACCTACTGGAACATTTCGTATGGAAACTCCAATAACACAGGTATTTCCGTTCATAATTTTAATTGTTCGTATGACATCTAGCCTTGTAAGGATAGATGAATCTTATAACAGATCCGGGAGTCGACGCAAATATTAGTATGCAAATCAATAGTATCGTATGTCAGTATTATTACGCATTCTTGACGATCAATCACGGCACTTTGTAAAAACTGTCGCATGATGACGTAACAAGATAAATCTACAGGTAAATACAACTAATATAAAGCTGAAAAGTTTGATCAGTTGTTTGTTTGAACCCGCTTTTCTCAGGAACTACTGGTCCGATGTAAAAATTGATTCCGTGCTAGATACTCAACTTGTAAAGGAAGGAAATAAAACATGACCTACGACGTAGGTGAGACCGCGGGGCACCACTTGTATAATATGCCTGTCTAAAACAGTAAACGGAACAAAACTATGTCTACATCTATATTTAGCTCTTCGTTGAGTGCAACTCAAACCGACACTTAGCACTCGCTAACTATTACAACAACAGTACTTTCATATTCGAGCCGTGAACTTTACTCTCCACAAAATAGTATCATCTTATTCCACCTTGACATAAAAATGTCGAATGTAAGGCAGCAATCGAGTACTCATCTTACATCATGGTACATACGCCTGTCGACACTGGAGGCGCTTATTCTATGGAACATCTATTTACTGGTAACCAATAGTTACCAAAAGCGGCAGCTTAATAATTCGTATATTATTTTTTCGTATTCGTAGCTTATTTTTAATTATACACCGATAGCTGGTTTGTTTCCTCTGACTTCCCAATATTTTTTTATAATTAAAATAATATGTATCTACTGTATATAAACTATTTTTAGTTTTACGAACCTGTAGAAGAAACGTTATTTTTGATTCACCTTTTTAAGTTCACATCAAGCTAAAAGTTAAGGCTAACTAAAATTAAGATTTGAACTAAAATAATCATTTTAAATTGGACATTACGAAAATAACTGAACGTCAATTAAGTTCCAATGGTCCGGGAGCCAGCAGCAGATTTTATGACCAAGTTCCTCTCAAGCGGTAATTAGTAAAATGCATCAAAGTATAGTATTATGAAGCCTCGTGAACGTCAGCTGGAGCTCGGTTGGGGGGAAGAGCGGTTGTAGCCTCCCGTATCAGCTGACGGTTTTTCCACCAAGATACAGCCAGCTGACATATATATTTATCCACAGTTACATATAAGCTATCATCAGGTAAATTTTTGTTTGAGAGGAAATAACGCAAAATAAATTTTTCTTTAAATTTAACTTTCATGTTCGAGGCACCAGCTGACGTATAATACACCATGTTGTAACCAGCTGACTATTTTTTTTCGTTGAGATATTGGGTTAGCTACAATTTGACAAATTTTTAGCTGAGAGGAAATGAATGAATGAATGTATTTTTTTTCCTATGTGCGTGGGAGGCTACAACCGCTCACCCCCCCAACCGAGCGCCAGCTGACGTTCACGAGGCTTTATAATACTATACTCTCATGCGTCTGACGAATTATCTCTTGAGAGGAAATAGTTAACCAAATTTGCACCTGGCTCCCTAACCACAACAGTTCACAAAATACAAAGAACTAAAAAGAAAAACTTGTAGTTATTCTCTGTAGAGCTGAACTTTGAGAAGTTGAACGCGATATAATATTACAACAACAAAGTTAAATTTCAATTACTTCATACATCTAATCGTATCTTCTGGTATCAGGTTACATTAGCCTTAACATTTTCTAAGTTGTTTCTAACATAAATAAACATCATAGGAATTTTATATATTTACTAGCGGTCCGCCCCTGCTTCGCCCGTGGTACATATGAAAAATAGATGTTGACTTACCCGATATGCACAGAAAATTTCACGAGAATCGGTCCAGCTGTTTTGGAGGAGTATGGTAACTAACATTGTGACACGGGAATTTTATATATATAAGACTATTTGAAATCGCTAAAAAGCTCTTCAACAAACAACATAAGGTAGTAAATAGGTACAAAAATAAAGTATTTGTTATGAATATAATAGGTATAAGCAATGGTCATATAATACTCATATATATTTTTAAATATACAAGGGGATCAGTGGTGAAGGCCTCCGAATTGAATAAAAAAATTGGAGTTTCAAACTAGACAAGTGAACATTCATAGTATTTATACTATGGAACATGGCTAGACGGATTATGACCTTTGCCGGCAATAAATAAGCAAATAACAATATTGATAATAAAGCCGCGCTTATTTTCTTCACTTACATCAGTAAGAAACATAGGAATGAGGAACAAAATGAGAATTACTTTCGCAAGTATAATAAGGTACAAATGCTGCAATATAATTCGAAGCATTTCAGTTCAGGCGTTACAAAATCTCACAGGTTCGTGCACTAACGTTATCAACTCGTAATGTATGCACATAAACAAATAGCTTACGAAATGTAGGTATCCCTTTTAGTACTAAAATATAAGATTTTAGTAAGCAAAATATTAATTTAGATGAAGTGTTGGAAATACGTTTATTTAACGGGTCGTTTATAACTTAAGAACTGTTTCACGGATTGCTGTGATCTTTTATTTCAGAACTAGATTTTGACTCGCGTTTTCAAAGAAAAACCCGCATAGTTCCCGTTCCTGTGGGATTTCCGGGATAAAAAGTAGCCTATGTCTTATTCTGGGTCTTCAGCTACACCTACATACCAAATTTCATTGTAATCGCTTCAGTAATGCGTGAAAGAGTAACAAACACCCATGCAACCATCCTCACATACTTTCGTATTAGTCACATTAGTAGGATTTAATAGATTAGTAAAAAAACTGTAGAAGATTTTTATTTTGTCAAATTTAATATTTATTTATTCACGAAACAAATAATTTAATCTTTTTATAATTTTAGACATGGGTAGCCCCGTAGTTAATACGTGTTTTAATTAATACATATTGTAATTAAAACAAAGGCAACAAATTTTAACAACAATAAAACACTAAAAATTTAACGCTTACCGACCACAATTAAATGTTAACGAACCTTTTAGAATAACTCGATATTATAAAAAACGAATTATATTGCACATTGTACCTATAAAAAAATAATTAATAAATCCTTTGCGTCGTTTGTTAACATCTCAAGCTTAATTTCGCGGCATTGTTTGTGGCTATACGATGAGATGTAGTTTTTTGTTCATCCTTGTGAAGGAGTAATAAACACACATCAAAATTTTCGCATTTGTATTTTTGTTGTATGTAAAAATAAAATTTAAAAAAGGTCATCGTTCATTACGAAACGAATAGGATGGGCTTCAAATTTGTTTTTTTTTTATACAACAAAAAAAAATACAAGCACCTGACGCCATGTTTTTATATAAAATATAATATATATGTATTTTTTATTATGCTTGTTGAACCAAACATTCATGGTTGAAGATTTTCATAGATCATCATGAGACGCACAAAGCTATTTTTATACATGCGATTTGTCCAGTGTATATTTATTTCTTTAGATATAAAGATTATTAATTGCGTAATTTAACGTGCAACTGACAATTTTTTATTTAAAGAAAAATAAACACGGTGATACATGTAAACTGTAATAAATTATAAATCCATGGTTTAATTGTTTTGTTTTATTCTTAACAAATCTTAAAAAAATAAAATTCTCTAAGAAAAGTTGAAATTATAAATTAATAACCATGTGCAAATCAACCTCGAACTAAATTTGGGTGCGCCACATCTGACAAACCCAAAAACAGCTATACATTTTCATATATCAGGTTTATAATGCAGAAGTCGTGATTTACTCCGCGCGAAATCCACGCCAGGTTTATTACCCTTCATTATAATAATAAGCGTTAAAACCAACAATGTTAGACAATGGCACGTGAAATCCCATTTGAGCATCTGTAGGCACGATTTACAATACGAAGGTTTAAAAGAAACCAAAGAGAATGTATGGTAATCTCTAGAGAAGGCCAGATCATCAATACTTTTCTGAACAAAACTTAGCAGCAATTCTATAGAACTATAATCGTTAAAATCATATGAGCTGTTTGTAATAAAATTGTTTCTTGTTTTGCTCTAATTGGTAATTCACAGTTACTAAGTATGATAATAGTATCATAATTTTTCTTTTAGCGCTATTAAATTCCAATTTATTACTTCCCTAAATGTTGTTTTCTTAATAGTTAATGCTAGATTGTTTATTGTCATTAAGGTATGTAACATTTAGTAAACAGAAGCCAAACTAATACTAAACTATCAATTTAATCATGTTTCCAGACATGTTCACTTAACAACGGAATACATCGATTTCTTGCTCACATTTAACCTATACACGAACGACATTAGATATTTACGGCTCTGGAAGAATTCTCAGTTCGATTGATATAATGCAACCCACCTGTAATGTACAGAATGTCTAGCATACTGCAGTCAAAATAGATTATCATTTAGATATGTCCTAGTTAACAAATATAATGCAAATTACACTTTATGTTTCGCGAAACAAACGAAATTATCGTAAACAACGTAATCTAGTTAGAATCACGTGCGACCCTCGGGTTCTATGACCTTAAATATGCTGAGTCAAGGTCCAAACAATGACTTGGGTGGCTTCTTCTAATTGACACATAAATTATTACTTAATTATTTCGGCTCCATATTATTATTGCATTATCAAAGTCTTCGTAAGATCTGTTTACTCCACTTGATACGTTTGATATTATGTTTTCAACAAAAGGCCAAGCTTTCAATATTCCATCGCGGCTCAAGTCATATTTCCACTGAACAGACGTAACGCATCTTATTACAGTGAAACAAAACTACCTAACGTCAGTTAATTGTGAAGGTACTTCCCCGATGTCAATCACACAGTAAAAACTGCATGTCATCTTAGCTTCAGATTTCGTAAAATACCCGGAACAAGATTAGTAGACGCATTCCATTATGTCGTCAAATAAAGTCTCAATTTTTACATATAATGAAAAATGCATTTTAGGTCCATACTTGTACAAACACTAATTCTTATGGTCTAAACTCTAAATGCTGGTGATATAAGATATGCGTCAATTTTTTAACGTCTCTCCGTGTAATATAAATTCTTATTTTATATTCGTATTCAAATGAAAAACTCAATTAAAGCAACATATTAACTGACTGAAGGACTGAGATAAGAAAGTGAAGGGTCGAAAACGGGAATAAAAGCAGTCCTTTAAAAAGAAAATAATTTAAGAAGATTATACAGCTTCAAATTTTTATACATGTTTATGTTTAGTTGAAACCACCACTGGATAAATATTCCAATCTCCAAGTTAATGTTATTAATTAAAGTTCTAAAACTATTAATAATTGTTTAATAGCAGACAGTGAAGCGAATTTCCCAAAAATAACCGATGTAATTACTATAAATATAAAATAAGCTTGATATCTCGTAAACAGCTCGGAGCAATAGCTAACTCCAGTTAGAAGTTCCGAAGTTCTCCGTAGCATGCAAAGCGAAGACTGTTTAACCATTAATATTAATAACTCTCTACAACTTAACAGATTTTCATATTAAACTTGCTACTTGTTCTTGCTGGATACCATGTTTAAAAGGTCAGACAATTTGTGATGGTTTTGAACCGGTTTTGTAATGAAGCCACTCTATTCTCTTGGTGCTCAAACTAGCCGAAACGGACGCTTTCCAAATATAGGACAGCGTCAAATAGGTAATAATATACACCCAATCCTGACTTGTACCACTAGTTACCACTGGCCGTACTCGCAAAGTTTTTAGTTCACATTTTATATTACTATTTCTGTGAAAGCAAACGTATACATTTCAGACTTCAGTATTCAAGCGGTCATAAATATACAATGCCCTTTTATCATCGTATGGCGTAGTAACTATTTAGAAATCGTGATATAGTGTTGTTTATAGAATTCATATTTACATTTTGCGAAGCATCGAAGAATATATAGCTACTCTATAGTTATTTTTGTACAGTTGGAAAATAATTAGACTAACTGACAAATCATTTTTAATTTAAAACAATTGAAATAATTTATGTCAATACATTTAGATTCTTCCCATAGCATCTTGTCAAAACTTTTATCTCACATTGAAGAGTACAAAGTCGCTCAATAAAAAAGGTAAATCTAGGCTTCAACAGGCTCTATTTACAAGTGTAAACATTGGTCCATCATGCTCAGGCAAATCGAATAAAGAGTCCAAACAATGTCGCCCTTGAATACTACATCCGCCAACGCATATATCGATTTACACACACACAGTAAGGCTTCAGCACGTGCGTTCCACCTGACGTAACTCCATTGTCCACTCACCCGAATGTGTATTTTATTGCACAGGTGTAAGAAAGAGATTGCTATGAAATAATCATGTGTGTTACGGCGCTTCGGAGCGCGATCTATCTGTAATTAAGTGGATGTATTAACGTTGTGTTGACCTTGTCGAGATTCGTTTTCTTTGACCGAGTGTTTTGACTTAATGGCCAGATAATTTCACTATCAATAGCGATATTTATGTACTTCGCTAATAACAACTTTTGGACTTAGCGGAATGATTGATAATTACATTGTTATACTGTTGCTAATGAACAAATAATGAAGTAGGTATTGGCTACTAGCTTGTATCGAGGTATTTCTTAATGTGTACGCAAATAAATAATGTAAGTATATTTTTATTTACAATTTAACCTACAATGATTCCCTCCTTTTTTAAATAGATCTTAAACTATACTAAGATCAGGCACCAAACTTTCACAGATAAAAAAGGACACTGGTCAAATTATGCGCAAATTAGCAGTTAATCAAGGATCATATCAAATAACAAGACTGACATTTGATAATAATACTTGAACCTATGTAAATCCTATCTAGAAATGTTTACGAAATACATATTAGTAGATTATCCGTCGGGATTGCATTGAGACGTCAGTAATAACGTAATGATTGTAATCACGGGGTCCATTATCGGTTGTAGCAAGAGGAAATCGCTATCATTTGTGCGGAAAAAATGTGAAATTTTATTCTGTATGTAGCTTAATCTGATAGAACTTCGATAAGAAATTGTACAATTACGCAATTGTAAATAGTTTAAGGTGCTTAAAGTTAGTTTTTTTGATTATGTGAACTCTAAATTTTAATGGTTTATAGCCACCTAGATCGAGAAAAATGGCGCGAACTCGTGATCGTGTCAGAAGCTTAGACTTCTTTGTGGCAGAGCTAAATAATTAGTATTAGTAAATTTGGGTGAAGAAAGAAGTGAGGGATAATGTCTTTAATTTAATTAAAAAATGAAAAACGTTTGAAGTTAGCTGCTTATAGCTTCCAATTAACCAAATTTCTAGTCTACAATTCCTACTATACCTATATACACAATGGGCAAACGCATTATTTTACAATCATTAAAATATTAAACAATCTGCTATTAACGATAAATAAATTGTGTCGAAATTTTTAAAGATGTAAGTTTGCAACAAAAAAGGTCTATCACTTTTCCAAATTAATGTGAGCGTCATAAAAGCAGCCAAGGCAGTAGCATATTAATAAATCAAACAGATTGGTGCGCGTATGCTCAGGGCGTAAATAAAAAATAAAGAGCGAACAAAGTGCGGGATTTGTGGATTTGCATATTGAATCCTGTATCGGGGATTGGATTACGGGTTTCTGTATCTCCTAACGAAGTATTAACGTTCAAAGTCATATCAAAGTCAAATACGTTTCGAATGCCATAACTGGATTTCGTGAATTTCCTACATTTTTAACAAACGCTCCTACATTTTGACTTTTTCAAGTGTAACTTTTTTAGGCGCATTGAGAGTAAAATTTCAAGGTTGCGCCATGACAATACCGTCACGTCATGGAGCAATGCGACGATGTTGGTATCTTTGAATCTTGCCAAAGAAGTTTCACTTCTGACACCTGTAATCGCACGCTGTTTTTTGAAGGTTTATGTTGAATTTGATTGTTTTTATTACTTCGCATCATATAAATGAAGATTAAACTCAATCAGTATTAAAATTTTCACCAATTCTATTATAACTGGTCCACAAATGTAACATGCGTTTCATAGGAATCATTGTACAGGTGGCAAAGCGATAAGGCAATGTAAAAGCTTGTAATTGTGAGAACCGACACTCATGAGAACATTTTTTCAATTGAGACCGATTCTTAGATTTAGTTCTGATATTATGGATATTTATTTCGTAATAAACACGTGTATTCTGTAGAAATTATTGAGGGTGTACTAAGATATAAAATATTTAATAAGAAATGCTACTTGAAAGCCGATAAAAATGTTCTATAGGAGTTACACGGCGATATAACTATTCTACTACATTGCCATGACTATGCATAAGCCTACGTATAAAAACTAATTATTTTGTTATTTATAATAAAAATCATCAATCAACAACAAACATAATAATAAGACGACGATAAATAAATTGTTGCAGAGGAAGGAACATCTTCTGAAGTTACTAAAATTAAACATGTATTCCTATTGATATTCAAAACACATCCTCCCTGTGTTGTAAATAATTCTCATCTACCACTTCTCTTACCTAATAGTATGAAAATTAAACCACGTATAATTTATGCTTCAAAAAATCCTTCCAAACTTTTACGTGACGTTAAAATTAATCACAAATTATATCCATTCTATGGTGTAAACAATTTGCATTGGTACTCTTGATAAAATCTTATCCTAAAAATATCTGAAGACCGAAAAAAACATTGAGGCATTAAAAATATTAATATAAAAATAATGTTGTTTGTGTCTCCAGAGTTCCTTGTCGCTTCACTATAAATAGATTGGATCAATAAGTACATTTAGTGGGATCTTCCCACACTTAGACCGGTAAAACAAGAATAAACTAGATTTAATTATAAATTCCTGTACATAGAGCCTGTGGCAGGGCACTTTTTATTTAAAATGTGCATGGGAATATTTACATAGACATCGGGATGACAAGTAAGCAGCGATAACTTAGAGCATTAAACCACAGCGACAACATAGCTGATTTTATTATCCTGAATGGAATTTTCTGTATATAAAGAAGACATTTGAAGTTACATGACTAGAAACTCGTACATTAAACTAGTATGTTTCTATTTCTCAGAAGGTGCAGAAACGTACTTACCAGTTGAAATTGTATTATTTCGTTGCAATCTTAATGAATCGAGTGAATCTGCGAATAAATTAGATCACGCTGAGCGGGGCGATGAGCACCTGCTCCCGGAAAATAGTTGTCATAAATGGCATATTAAAATCAAGCTATTAGCTATCCCATACATTAGTATGAAAGTAATCGTTGGATTACCGGCAAAGCAATATGACATCTAGGACTGGTTTTATATATTCCAACATTTAATATTGATCCCGTGGGAGTCTGGATGACGACGATTAACAAATTATTCTTAGAATTAGAAAAACATTATCATGGGAATAATTTGTTCTAGACCACTTCCAAACGGCGTGGGTAGTGTTAAACCTACCGTGAATAATCTGTCAATTTATACCAGAATATTAAATTTGATGAAAGCGTCTATTTATAAAAGTACCATACCCTAGGCCTTCATCCACTGAGCCTATACACACTTCTGTTCAATAACACAATACATAACCTAATTAACGTCACCTCGTGATCAGATAATAACGATATATTGTGAACGTAAAACCTTATTCAGAAGAGAAAGGTAGATTTGATTTCACTTTGTTGGGAACGCAAGTGAAAATGAATTTTATCACCCCCGTCACAGGGTTGATATGGGTAAAATATCATCACAACGTTAATACATGTAAGTCTCTCAATGTATATTTAAGTCAGATTTAATGCGTAAAGGTGAACTTCTAAGGTATAAGGAGCTGAAACAGATTATTAGATTTCACAGAAAGACATACGATTTGTGCATTATATATCTGAATTCGGGAGATATGGCATTAATAATAAAGAAATATTGTTTCATATTTAGGGCGAAACACGTGTATACGGCACGTTTACGTGTACCTATAACTCATTAGTTGTAGATGATCCCGTAACGTAACACAAATAGCTTCCTTAATCAAAGCTTACCTGAACAACAGCGTCCAAAGCCATCCTCTCAATATCCACTCGGTAGTAGTTGAGTTGGGGCACATATCTCCTCCGCGGCCGGATGTCATCGTAGTACGCCACGACATCATTGATGGACACGACGGGACAATCGTCCACGGTACTGCAGCCACTGCTCACGCCGTCTACACCGCTGTCGGAGTCTCCTTCCCCCCCGAAACCCTCTTTAGAGTCCCGCCTGTCTCCATAACTCTTCTCCGACTCGTACGACTCGTGCAGATCATCCGTGACTATCTCCGGTATTTTCGTCATGTCGTATTCGTAGTCGACGTCGTCCACGTGCTCATCGATGTCAGCCATTTTGTTATGTAAACTTATTGTAACAATCCTTCACTACATGGTATGCCACTCCTGTCGCCCTGGAACAAATGTTTGATATAAGTATGGGGTAACAGAAAATATTTAACACTATGTGACCCACACAATTTGCGTATTTAATAACTTGCATTCTGTATTGTAATTAACTTGGCTAATGAGAAAAACAATTCAAATAATATAGTAGTATACGTATTCCAGACTAAGACTAGGTGGAAATAGCCAAAGAAATTGAGGTTATTATAAATTTAGCTGTACACAAGGAAGCATTCGACAAGCTTAATAAATCTTGGGTTTATGAGCTCTAAAATGCGCTTCCATTATAACAGAAGTGACTACTCAGAAATACTGTTCTTGAAGTAATAAGATTTTGAATAGACATGAATAAATCGTCTTAACTAAAACGGAAATATCTCAGAATATGATACGGGATCATGAAATTTGATATATAATTATTTGTTCAGGTAATCAAAACGAGAAGGACGTTGTGACAGGCCAAGTATTTTATCTGAAACGTAATACAGAAAAAAGAAGAGACCTTGTACTTATTTAAAAAGTTCTAGAGCTTCCCTCGAATATAAGGATGGAAAATTAACATTTATTGGAAGAACACGTTAAAATTATACGAAATCATAAAAGCAGCTTCAAATCAAACAAGACGACGAATCATATGACAACTTCCGAAAGGGTAAAAACAAATATGGCAGCCGTCAACTGAAGCTGAAATGAAGTGAAATTAACGCTGCTGCTAAACATTGGGTAGAAAGAAAGGTTAGGAAAAAGACGCCTAATAAATGACTAAAATATATGTCGAATACATGGTTGCTCCATCATGCTAATATTATAAATCCGAAGTTTGTGAGTATGTATGAATATTTGTTACTCTTTCACGCAAATTCTACTGATCCGATTACAATGAAATTTGGCACACACATAGTGGGTACCTTGGACATAGGATAGGTTTTATAACGGAAATCCCACGGGAACGGAAACTATGCGGGTTTTTCTTTGACTACGCGGGCGAAGCCGCTGCGCTGGCGGAAAGCTAGTACAAAATATATGCGGGAACCCATTCACCTATTAACACGGTTCTTCAAAATTTATACTGTTACTTTCGCTTTCATCTCAGCACATTCACCTCAGGTTACACCACGTGCATTGCATTTCATACATAATATGTTAATAATTCCTTATCTCATGTTACAAAAACAGAAATTACAGTGTAAATATGCTAACGATTTAAATGACTTTGTGATTCTTTTTCACTACTGGAAAGCAACTTGCTCTTTTCTTAATTTGATATTTATAGTTTTATAGCATTCATATGATTCAAATGCTTTATAAATAGGCAATTTTTAAAGAGTAGATAACATTCATCCGCGTCTTTCGCCTACGAGAGAGTTGAACTGGTTGAACGCTACGCAGGTTCGAACTTCGAAGCCCGCCAAGTGATGGAGGAGTATTCTTTAAAAATTTCCTATGTTCTTTCTTTTGAAAATCCGAAGCGAAAGCGTCATTATAAAAATCTATTGAGCTACAATTCAATGTCACTTCCATAGCCATCAAAGATTCTCGTTTAACTATATTGATATGTAACAACTAACATATTCTAATATATTCATTGATGTCCATATAAATTCTAGGGTGTACGGAAGCATTTCCCCATTACAATATGTATATAAATTTTTCATAAATACATAAAGATAACTTTTCGTTTTCACGCATCACTTGCCTTAAACATATTCAAATCTATACATACATTATGTACAACACGTCGTGTTTAATATTCTTGATGGATTTTTCGACGTAAACTTTCGGCGTAGGTAACGCTAAAATAATGACGTTTCCAATCCCTTTTATACATAAAATTGGGAACATACTTATATTTAGAAGCACAAAAAACACATATTATTCACCATACCTTTATTTATACAGAAAAAATAATTAACAAAATGCGACACTACGCGAAAAACAAAGCACATAGGTAACTAATTCGAATACATTCGAAATATAAAAAAAACATACGAATATAATTACCATCGTTCTAAAATCCAAACTAATTAAAAAAATACTGTTCTAATTTCAAAAACCCATAATGCACACCATTCGCCATTCGCTTTTACTACCCATTCACGAAATTTAGCTTCCAGAACGTCCAATATAGCTATCTCTTTATTGATCATGAAAAACATGTTCCGTCCCGCTCGCACCCGTTGCAACAGGTGCCCTATTATCCTATTTCCCATGTCAAGGGCAACGCAACAAGTGATGTTCCTGACCTGCACTGTTCAATTTTAGTACAAAAGATCAATGTATCATGTCTAAAGCCGTGAATATTTTTTTTTAATTTTGTGTTTTTAAAGCGCAATACACATTGAGCCCGCCGGGCCGCCGACATATGTCGGCAACTTTTTGTCGGCGGTCTAGTTGGCGGCTTCACTTATTACAAGTCGGAAAATTTGGTCGGCGGCATGTCGGCGGCTTGAGATGAGAAATTTATTTGGCAGTCAGTGATTGCCGTGTGTCGATAAAGGTTGTGTGGTTGTGTCATATAATTTTGGTGGTGTATCTTCGATAATTCAGTAAATAGAAATAATCTTAAAAATGGACGATGGCAGTGATCTGTTGATAGCAGCTTGTGGAATGTTTATTGCTTGATCGCTCCAAAGGGAACGAAGCGGTCGAGTGTCGCCGGGCAACTGAGCGCAGGCGTACCCAAGCCGCCAACATGTCGGCGGGTAACACGCGCGGGCGCATGTTGCCGACATGATTCTTTTCATACAGGCCGCCGGGTTGTGTCGCCGGGCTTTGTCGGCGGCCCGGCGGGCTCAATGTGTATTGCGCTTTGAATAACGCAGTTGTAAGTAATTAAAGTTTAAACTTTAATAAAAATTCTTATAAAAGATTTTTGCTGTCGTTAATGTTAAAATCTTTGGTTTTACAATGCTCTTTTGAAAGTATATTTATAAGTAATAAATGTATTTTGAAATAATTAAAGTACATAATTTAAGAAACCAAATTATTGTCTAATTTAGCTTAAGTATATTAGGTACCTATTAATATAATTAAATAGTTAAAAATCAAATGTCTGTTGTAAATAACGCGGTTTCAAGTAACGTCTTCAATACTAAATTATAATTGGCATAATAAGTTGTTCTTGTAATTCTGTTAGATTACATAAGTATAGAATTTGCTTCATTTATAATTAAGAAATCAAATGCACGCAAGTACGCAAATATACCTACGTTGTTTATCTGTCCTTAATTTTAATTAACACGGATTAAACTGTTGTTAAACAAAGAACAAAAGTATTTAAAATATTATTTATTGAACAGAATAAAGAAAGCGTATACATATCTACTGTTGTTTTCAAAATTATATAGAATGAGAAAGCCGAATGATAAAGAATGTCGATTAGTTATTACAAACTAAACCTGAAACATACACCTAAGCAAATCTATACTATTTATAATATTAATAAAGCTGAAGAGTTTGTGTGTTTCTTTGAACACGTTAATCTCAGGAACTGCTAGTCCGATTTGAAAAATTCTTTCGGTGTTAGATAGCCCATTCATCGAGGAAAGCTATCGCTAAGACCAACAGGAGCGGAGGTACGCGGGCGAAGCGCACTGCGCAGCTAGTAATTGAATAAACGTGAAATATCTCTCTTGCCTCAGAAGGGAACAATGGTCTAGTAATAAGGTGACAGGTATTGGCAGTAAGTAACTTTGTATAAAATGTTTACTCCTCGCAAAATCGTCATTAAAATACTAATAACACTTAAAGGCATAATTCCTTGCACGCCTTTCTAAATCTTCATCTCAATTACCATTTCAAATAGCAATTTCCATATTTGTCACGTCTTAAGAAGCGGTAATTTTAGCCATTAGTATTCAAATAATTTACTTCCAATTTAACGATGACACAGGCTAATCTATCAGAAATACGATACGCGCATACCACCTCATTACAACAATCAAACGTTGATTAGGAATATAAACCTTATGAATGGGCAATAAAGGGGTATATTGAAAGCGATTGCAATCAATCGAATACATTATTTGGCGTTGGGCCATACGCATTGCAATTTTGTGACGTGGAATGCTTCTAATGTGAAATTGTGTTACGATTAGTGAGGCTTGAACGAAAATTTATTTCTTACTCCATGCAGATTGCACGGTTTCTCATATAAATCCTCTTTGTTCTAAATATCTACCTATTTCAGTGATAGATTGAAATGTTCATTTGATGGATAATTGGTTGTTAGAATAAACAATGCTAGATATAAAAGTAGGTTACCTTATACGTTTTTATTCCACTACTACTGACCCACGCAATTTCGTCTTAAACAGAATATATTTTTCCGCTTTTGCAACATTTTTCACAACTGTTCCGCTCTTATTAGTATAAGGTATTGGTGTGATTTTATATTGCCTTCCCTGATAAGTGAAACGAAGAATTTTTCAATTCGAAACAGTAGTAACTGCCTGAGATCAACGAGTTCAACTGAACAAACAAATCTTCATCAATTTTATAAAATTAGTATCATAGCTTTAATAACAGGCTTTGGCTTAACAAACTAAACTCTAAATGATCTATTTTTTTTACTTAAGATAACTTTTACAATAGTTTTCAGGTACACATTTTAAGTACTTCCACGCTTAAAAAAAGAGTGTGTTTAAATCTCATGTGTGTGATATCAGATTTGCATTTGACAACAACATACCTACTTACTAAGTGCGCACTTATTTAATCTAGATATAAAACTAGGGCTTCCATTACACCACTAATACGATTCGATAATAAAGTATCAATTAAGACTCGTACAAGCCCATTGCGTTCTCATTAACTTCATAAATATTTTACGGCGTAGTTTTATGGATACTAAGGGGTAGTTAAGCGCACGATATTTTCCAAAATAATCCGCACTCACTAATATCAATATTTATATTTACTAAAATAGGGCTTAACAAGAAATATGACGTCTGAAAAGTTATAAATAATGTTGTAATTTTGGAAATAAGAAAACATTATTTCTTAATTGCAAAAAGCCGTTTACAAGACTAGAAAGAGTATTAAATATCTTTAATTAGCATTAAATAAAAAATAAATTTTATTCTACACCAAAAATATTATTTGTCGAGACAAAATGTAGGTACTAGAATGGTATTTAAACAACATTGTCTAATTAATTATAATTTAAATCACTTTACAACGCGCCACAAAGTATGACGTAATGTCTGTCTGTTCCAAAAAATATCTCTCCCCGACCTAGACTATAATTATGATTAAAACAGACTATAATTATTATGATTTATGAAATTTGTAGTAATTTTGAGTGAAACAAGATATTGTATCAGCCTTTTTTAAATAAATGGTAATAGTGCGAATACAACGCTATTCATTGACATTGACCACCTTTAGCCCACAAAAACTTGGAAATAAAAAACTGAAAGCAAACCGACTACAGAAAAGTGAAACGTAGTAGATTTCATTATTTATGGTTGTAAAAATACTATATGCATGTTCATACATGTTTGTTCAAATTTAAATTTTATATTTTATATTACACAAACAAATTGAGAATCTCCGTCGTTGTTGATTAAAAAAAATAGAGCTGATTTTTAACCAACGTTCTTTAGTATTTTTTATTTTTCGTGAACAATAAACGAAAAAACATGTAACTTATAATGTACATTCTTACTTAAAGAAAACATACAAATACTTATGATTTTTCAAATTGGCTATCGTTTTAGGTCGTCCAGTTACAGCCTGGGGCTACGCAATATTAAATTCGAAATGGCGCCCCCTAGAGAGGACAATTTCATACATATTAGAGCGAATTTCTGTACATATATTTTTATTACCTGTAAGTATCAGACTTTACCACTTTAAAAACTAAAAAGTAGGGATGTAACGATACCGATACCGATATATCGGCCGATATATCGGCAAGCCGATATATCGGTATCGCCGATAATAAATCAACCGATACCGATATTTTTTTATTAAATTCTTTCTTTTCTTTTATGTTTTTGCATTGTATTCATTCATATTGTTTTATTTCTGTTTCTGTAATAGTGTTAAGGAAGAGCGGAACCTCCTGACACAAGCATTTTATTTGCTTACTAGGAGTGTTCCAATCACAAATTTGTTTATGTAAAGGAAAGAAATTTAAATAATTTTGAATTTTTTTAATTTTTAACGTGATAACGTTTTTAAAATCGTTTTAGTCGGGTGACATGTTCATAAACTTGTGTCACACCAAAACCTCACGAGCGCGATCGCAGGTATAACGAGAGAGAGACGGACCGATCTCCCGTTTCATCTCGAGCGCTGCCACTGCATTATGTTATCACGTAAACATCTCGATCGTAAACCTACTTTACAAACAACCAATTTTTTTGATATCAAATAATTCAAAAATCCGCTCCCAATGAACGATGCGGGAGGCCGCCCGCTCGTGCGCACTTTGTTTTCTGAAGAAACTCTACCAATTATAGTAAACTTTTATTAGGTACTGATTGTATGTGTATTAAAGTTTAACTGACTTCGTAAAATAATAATTCTAAAATAAATGGTTTTGTTGTTTTTTGATTTGGCATTTTTATTTAAAAGAATACGATTAACAGTTGTCTCTGTTAAATGTTGGTAACTTTTTATGCATAATTCACTATTTATTTTTCTACCAAGCCATCGATATCGGTATCGGTATCGGTATCGCCGATACATTACTACAAATATCGGTATCGGTATCGTATCGGCAAAATCATGTATCGTTACATCCCTACTAAAAAGGTATTTCCTACATGGGGTATGATTGCTTATGATATAACCATGAAATTGAGTTAATTAAAATATGCCATGTTATGTCGCATCGGTAAGTTACGATAAAGTGTGAAATTTAATACTTGCAGTTATTAAGTGATGACAGTTATGTGTCAAATATGCATAGTTTAACCAAAAAATTCAAAGAAAAATTTCAGTTGGTTCAGTCGTTCGCACGTTATGCACGCCGCGCCGTAAGCAATGGATTTTATCGCTCTAAAAAAACACAGCCATTTTCATTAATATCACAAAGAGGTTAGTAACAATTATAATTTTAAACCTATAGAAGATACAAGTTACAATTTAATTTGTAATTGTACATTTGTACCTACTACATTAGGTACCGTCTTTTAATCCCTTGTCCTCATTCCACTTAATATAAGGCTTTACAATGTCTACAATGATCTGTCTTCAGTTATAACAATGTATAAATAATTTGTACCACCACCACTTGTAACACGGCCTCTCAATATTGTACGGAATTAAATGCTGTTATAATGTAGTAAATCAATAAAAATCCAAAAAAACTGGATAATTACTTACATCAGATGTATTTTTTAAGAATCTTTAGCTTTGTAATTTAAAGGTATATCTAGTAATAAAAATAAGGAATGTAAAATAAATATTTGAAATGAACCAATTTAAGTTACATCTAAAGCGTAATCTACGATAAATTTTACAAATCAACCTACTTAGAATGTTCACTCAGAATACGGTAAACAAAGTTGAATTTTTCCTTGAACTATCACTTCTAGGAAAGTCCTTTTATCTAGTAAAAATAGTATAAAACTGTAAAGGAGGATCGAATGTAGAAGCTTTGTATAATACCAATGTAGGTTACATCATCGTAACCTTTCCTTTTTATGTGCACTACATAATTGTTAGAATTTGCATTTGCAAAAAAAGTATGAAGAATTTCGGTAGTAAGCTACACACACTCTCTATTTCCTCAATGTAAAACACGAAAATATGATTAATATTTATTACCTTCCACCGACTCAGAAACCGTCTATGTACTCCATATTGTCTGCTTTATCAGTCATCACTTGCCTATTTTTTTTTTCTGTCGGTTCAAGTTCAACCCTAACAAAACCAATAGTCTAAACTCTAAACAAATTCACTAGAAACAACATTTAATATACACACTTATATCATCAAAAATAAATATTGCAAATGTCTCCAACCGTTCAGCCCTACGTTATTTTTGGCAATCGGAGAAATGATATTGCATAATACATTACCTTGAACTTGCCCAAGAAACTTGTTGCACTGGCAACTCGCCAGATATTGTTCAACACTTACAAAAAGTTTGTTTATGAAGCTGATAGTATCTGCAGTATTGAAGAGTAATAAACGTTTGGGTAAAAGTTTTATTTGCGCTTGTTGTGATTCGATTGATATATTAGTTACAAATTGTGCGTAAATGTTCTTTATGATTTGACATCCGAATAAAACCGCGTGATATTGGTATATTCGCGATGAACAAGTGATAATTTGAACAATATAGTATGTTTTAATGACAGACGACCTGATCAAAGTGGCGGGGAGCCGCTGGAGTCAGGCCGCTGGTGATCGGTCGTTATGGAAATCTTTGGGGGAGGCCTATGTCCTGCAGTGGACGTCATAAAAGGCTGGAACGGATACCAATCAATAAAATAATCGTTTCTTGAACTTTCTTATAGATATACGATCAATACCCGTTTGCATAAACTCGTCCCAAATCATGCCTAGACAAAGATAATCCGATAGAACGTGGACAGAACGAATGTTCCACGGCGTTTGATCACATATTAACTCTATTAATATTATATTACTAGCGGTCTGCCCCGGCTTCGCTCGTGGTACATATTTATGTTTTCTCTCCATAATAACCATCCTCGTAATTCAAGCAATATAATAAAAAAAAATTATCGAGATAGGTCCACCCGTTCACGTTCATTTTTATAATATAAAGTGATTTACACGTGTGACGTCAAAGTTTCTATGGACCCATAAAATAAGAAAATACATACGAATATTTTATGCATCAGAAAGGAAAAACTATGAATTCGAATGTAGCACGCGTAACTTGATATTTCTCTTCTTATCGTTTTAACGAGAAAGGAATACGTCGAAGCAACAAGGAAAAAACGGAAATAATATTGTATAATGTGCATTATAAATACTACAAAACATTACCCGTAGGATACTTTTAATTTGGCCAGGTTTAAATAATCGCGATAGTTCATACGAATATCTTACAAATGTAGCATACAATTGGCTTCTGGCACAGACTGCAAAATATTATTTCTAAAATAATTTAAATAAAACGGTCTGTTGACAATTAACTTAATAAAAATTTAGCTTTAAAAAGAACAAATATTGTAATAAATTTCTAATAATATGGTTTAACGTGTAAGAAATGTTTCTCGTAGCACAAGCCTTGCACCTTACCTTGCACGTGTCCACTGTCCATTCGTCACACGTCACGGTACGATTCGTAATTTTAATCAAGCCGTTTTAAAAACACGTTAATCGTTGAAGGACGCAAGTTCAAATCGATCGAACGATAACATTGTGTCAAATGCACGCATATACCCCGCATGTTGTTTTTGTATAAATAGTTTCTGACTATTCATTTCTAGTGTAGGAAAAATATGTATACGCCTATATCTATATATATAAAACTCAAAGGTGACTGATATAGTGATCTATCAACGCACAGCCCAAACCACTGGACGTATCGGGCTGAAATTTGGCACGCAGGTAGAAGATACGTAGGCATCCGCTAAGAAAGGATTTCCCGAAATTCTTGCGGGAACGGGGAAAAACGGGGATGCACGTACAAAGTCGTGGGCGGAAGCTAGTACTATATATAGGCGTATACATATTTTTCCTATCTTTAAGTTTTTCTATTAGTCATTGAATATTCAGACATAGATATTTATTATTTATACATTATATGCTTTATAGAAACGTAGCTTATCGTTAAAAATATCATGTCATACATATTTTTAAACCGTTAACCTGGAGCCATTCTCTAATGATGTGCGAATAATATTAAATTTCATTTAAACGAGAGAAACTACTGTCAGCTCATTTTTAGCGTCATTTTCCGAATATATTCGCAATAACCGATGTATTGGGAAGAAGGGATTCGGGTTCGGTATGAGATTATAAGAAAGGGAAGATAGATCTTGACAATAAACAAATACACTGAAACATCAAACGTGAACTTACAACGCAAATAAATTGGAAATAAGTAATAACAAATGCTACAGGGCTCACCTAAAGCGTTTAGGCCTTGGTGACCTCCACATTAGTGTTTATATGAGTATAAACGAATATTCGAATATGAATGTATTAAACACATGTTATAAAATAATGGCGTCCATCGTCCACTATATCCTACTTATTAAATGTTACACAAAATATCAACTAGTGATATTTATTCACGCAGAGATAAATTATTGTATTTTATGTCAATTATATTTCGTACTTGTTAACATTTTAAGACGCTTGACGAGTTAATTCTAATTATCACAACGGTTTACTATTTGATTTATAATACATGTGTGACCACCAAATTGTCATTATATTCCAGGACCATAATAAAATCTGAAAGACCGCTATTTATTAAGTGTTCTTCTAAATATATGGTAAGTATCCATTGATCACTTTTAAGAATTCATAGAATAAATGATGATTTACCTAGAGGAATCCCCTGTATTATCTATCTTCTAGACAAGGTCTCCATACCATTGGCAATATTGAAGCCTTTCAAAATCATATTGACACAGTCAGTTCTGTGATTGCTTCTAAATAAG
The DNA here is from genome assembly GCF_061535395.1 of Colias eurytheme. Taxonomy (NCBI): domain Eukaryota; kingdom Metazoa; phylum Arthropoda; class Insecta; order Lepidoptera; family Pieridae; genus Colias; species Colias eurytheme. The sequence goes on along the minus strand of NC_142989.1, from coordinate 1,238,873 downwards.
GTACGGTCTATATCCATTTTTAATATCAAACTATTTCTAACTGATTCAAGACGTTTATCTCATATACCTAGTAGTATTTTATGTCGCGAAACGTTTTTTAAAGTTCCCCTTTCCGTATCGCGAATATATGCCATTGTTTTCAAATTAATGCAGATTTGTTGAACCTATTTGAGTAATGCAACACAGTTGAGTCTCTAGTATATCCTCGAATTTCAACTAATCCTTGTTATCACCGTTCCACCATTTACATAATATCCTATCTTTGTTCTGAACCACCAAGTACATCTACAAAACTAAGAAACATCCCAGTTGGAACCTTTTTGGTACATTAGTAGCCCGTCAATCATCTCACACGCAATCTCATTGGCCAAACCTCGCTTGACCGATTGGTGATATGCGATTCCGTTTAATATGTCCATTTATAGGCAGATACTTATCCTATATGAAAATGTAATTTCCAAAAAGTTCTTAATGTCTCATGATCATTTGTTTAAAAATATACTAAGAAACACGTTTTCTATGTTAGTAGGTGCATATTTCCCAATTTTAACTAAAAGCTATTTGGGGCTCAGTTCCAATTTTGTCAAAATATTCAAATTTCAATGTATTTTGTATGCTTTTTATCACACTAGCATTTTCTGATTTGTCTAAAATCACCTATTGACCTGTGAACTACCTTGTCAGTCTATTATATATTAAGTGCTTCAATGGAAGCTATTAATCAAATCATATTTCTATTGCATACTATTATCTTCATAAAAATGCATTATAACTGCCGTTTACTTGTTACTTGTTAAGTTGTTAGTTGTTACCGTTGCGCGCGCGCATATTGATGCAAATACCGCAGTACAGCCTTGACATTTTTCGTTTCTAGGTATTATCTATTATTTAACTATAATCAATATACCAAAGTCGATTTAATACGTTACATTAGGTACTTACCTATGGTTACATCCTAGAATATGTATTAGTAAATAAATATACTCGATGGAAAATAATTTAATTCAATATAGACTCAAATATTAAACTAGACTTCATTTCGAAATGCATTTGAATATGAAAATATTCCGATTCGGAAGTAGCTTCTTAAAAGAGCCGGCAATAATATCTGTAGTAGGTAAATAAAATTAAAGAAATATAAAACGAAACCTCAAATAAAAATTGAACATAATATCTATAACTAGCTTACCGCCCGCGGCTTCGCCCGCTTTGTCAAAAACCTAATAAATTATATACTAAAACCTTCCCCTTGTACCTATCACTCTATCTATTAAAAAACCGCATCAAAATCCGTTGCGTAGTTTTAAAGATTAAAGCACATACAAAAGGCAAACATACAAAGCAAATACAAAAGGGCAATAGGGACATAGAAAGTAACTTTGTTTTATACTATGTAGTGATACTTGCTAATCCTATAATCTCTGTACCAAGACACAAAATACATCAAGAAAATCCCAGTGTCGCAAAAACTATTTTGCAAAACCAAGCGCAATATCATAAACGTATAAAAACTATGACCTTCTGTGACAACTTCCTGATCCTGTGGATATTTATTTTAATCGTAGGAAATAATCACTTCAGTCTACAAAGTTCAAGGTAAAGTATTGTTTCTTTAACGTGTCCATTATTTTGGTGTAAATCATTAATGCAAAAACAGGAATAAAGTTTTATACATCAGAATGAAAATGACATTAGGCAGCTAATTCTTATTTACCGTCAAATGAAATACGTTACATACTAAGTAGCTACAATTAAATTTTGCATTCATTCCATTAACCTCTACCGTAGAAAAAATTAAAACTATTCCAATTCTAATATCTGACGAGCACGTAACACACGTTAAAACTTATAAGCTTATTTAACCAATTCTGGCATTATCAAAATAAACTGCAACACCGACATACCAACTCCGTTCTACCGACCTACATCTCGTAAAAAAAAGGTAACAGATCAATTACATTTAAAACACACCGATAAATCAAAGTACGCAAGGAAAGCAACTTCCATACAAAGACATGTGAGAAAAACTTAGACACACTTATTAACTTTATTAATATGTTTTTAGAGATCAATTCGCATTGCATTGATAACGTGAGCTGATGAAGAAATACGGCATTGGATTAGGAATCTTATGGGTGATAAATTTAAGTTGATTTTGTGTTAAACCGTCAAATCCGTGCATGGACTAGACGGAGCGGACAACCTTGGGACACTCACTTTTGTTGCTAAGGGCGGGTTCAGACGATTGCAAATATTTAGGTAATTCTGTTTTAGACTCGGCATAGAGCAGTCCTTCACGATTTAAGAGTACGAGCAGATGCATTAACATCTGGTTAATCGATTTCGCTTTTAAAGGCAAGCGGGCAATTAGCGTTATAACGTCATTTATATACCAGACCAAATTTTATTAATCTAAAGAGTTTATTACTAAGACACGGGACTTAAACTGTTTAAAGGAACATCTAACATATTATAATGTGTGAAAAATACTATAATTGAAGCTACGATATAATATGAAATCAAACAAACCCCATTAATTTAACGATAATAGGTATGGTAAGCGCAAATACCACAGAAATAGAAATTAAACTGACTGATGGTATTATTTATTCATCACTGGTCATAGTGATGTTGGTGAGACGATGATAACATAAGATGCAGTTTATTATGAATCTTATACGAAACGCCCCAAATATAAAACAACCAGCCAATAATTTGGCCATAAATCAATTAATACAGTCGCAAATGCAGGCAAACCTTAACGAACCTATTTCAATTGGACACCAGCACTTATTGCGTGTGCAATACAGTCGATAATTGAATGTCAGTATAGGCTATCTAGGACACAGAATGTTGACATTTCAAAAACTAATAATTTTATTTTTCTGCACTCGGCAACAGTTGTGCATGATAATAACTTTTATGTGTTTTGAATTGATGAATGCTAATTATTTAAACGGGTATAACTCGCTGATAATTGAAAAATTCCATTCACATAGCCAGTTAATTCATAAACAAAAGACTATTTTAACGCTTTAGGTATATTATATTTTCCGATAAACAATAAATAAGGCTTTAGGTATATTGTATTTTCCGATAAACAATAAATTTGTTTTAATTTAAATATTCCTAAGATTTTTGTTAGTTAACGTTTATATTCATTAAGCTGATGTTATTGAGGTTTGGAAGGATGTTAATTTTTGGGATTGTTATAATCTTTATAATACTTGACCTATATAACTATGCTAAAAAACTTCTGCATGTTTCTTCTATAGATCTACCTATACAATCTGTTAAATAAATTCAGTAAGATTTTTTCTAATCGAACACGAACTAAATAATAAAACTTATCGGAATACAGAAAACAAGAGAATTTTAGTGGATTTTCTAGTAGAAATCCTAAAAATCCATTTTTTCTGGAACGGCACGATCGTCGTTAGGACTGGATGTGAAATTCTAATTGGTGAAGTGTACAATTGTAAATTGTTCGCAAAACCGAACAAGCTATTACATGAACTATAATTAAATTATGTCAACGTAAACTAACCTTTTATGTAACAAAAAGTGCTGTAAGATATATATAGGTACAATGCAAAATAGTAAACACAACAAATATTCATATGCGTTTCCGAAAGATTAGAGGATTTGTAGATAAAAATACTTTCTTGATTAGGCACATACAATCGACGCAATTTTATAAATGATATTAAACATTAAGTTACCCCTTTCTCTCCTTAGCTCTATACCTAATTCGTATAACATATTAGTTTTGCATACAAATGGCTGGATACATCCATAAGGAAAATCCCTTAGCATAACCGAACCCTGACATTAGCGGAACCAAACCATACTTTTAAAACCTTACTGACTTACCACAAAAAACTTTAGACAGGGTTTATCTTTAAGCGTGGGTTCTCTTTAATCTGATTTTGTCGTATTTCACATTGACAACTATTAAAGTGACAGATCCCTGGTTTAAAGTTAGACTGTGTTCAAATTGTTTTGTGGTAAGACCATTAAAATTTACATACACTAATTTAGCAACAATCAAACGAAACCCTAAAAGGATCTCACGTCACTCTCATATAATATTTTTAGTCGTTAACAAGGGCTATAGTACAACTTATATTACGTAGTACGTTACGTACGCTGCAAAGTCGTGGAAGATATTCTAAAACCGTCAACAAATCCGCGCAAATTGGATTTATTAACGGTAAAGAATTTAAAGATGCGTCAGAGGCTCTTACTCCAGCTATGAATACTAATTTTATACCCTACAATGTTTATTAAATCGATGTCGCTAATGTTAGACGTGGAGCAAATTTGGACAGCCTTTTTATCAATTAAGTTTAGATACCTAAAAGCAATTAATACTCGTTTTCATTAAATAAAACTAATACTTTTACAAAATTATGAATTTAGTCCATTTCCTCTTTATTCATATGAAATAAAGCAGCATAATTAACTTGTATTATTTCGTGAATTTGATGTATTTATCCGCTGTTATTAATATATGAATACAACATAATACTTGCTTGATCAACGAGTTTAATTTTCAATGTGACGTTTATTAATTACATTAAAAACCACGCCGTTTTTTGTGAACGCTGGATACTTGATCGTGACTCCCATTAAATTTAATGTGATTTTTTGCAAAATTCTCCTGTAAAACATGAGCATTTTTATGAGATTGAGTACGAGTAAATATATACCGTCATATCAACTACATAGTTAAAATTCTAATCTAAACCCAACACATACTTTCAAAGATTAGTACATTATTCATGAGCACTTAAAATAGTTGAAATATAAGTTGTGTAAAAATAATGTCATTAATTGGCGTAATACTTTTACTTATAGGGCCACTTATCGCAAATAAGCGTTAAGTTATAATTCAAGGCAACCCGAATACATGGCAAATAGTGCGAACACTGCATAATGTATATAAACCAAAACCGTGTGGGGATAAATATTTCATTCGAATATAAGAAAAAAAATCCCACCCACTTATCAAATTTATCACTATTGACAAGCTATTTTTTTTTAATTAGTTCCAATGTCTATTAGAAGCTAACATGTTAATTTCTTTATGGTGTATCTGTGAAATCACACCTCAATGACAAAATGTTATTTGTCTTGACTTTATTCAAGTTCAAATATGTTTTCCTTGATCTTTTTGAACATGGATTTTTTAACTCGATATTGTTCACATATCGCCGCGAAATAAGATTCGTATATTAAACCCCTAAGAAAGTCTGCAAACAGCAGACGAGCAAACATCTCAAAGACATTCAATTTAAAGAACCAAGGTCGTACAGTAATTAAAAACTCTTTACAAATATAAAATTAGATTTACACATTGGGTAATTAAGTGCCGACGGTTACAAAATAGCCATAATGTTACCGTTCACTTCGAAACATAACTGATCCATTGAACTTTGAAAAGCTCTAGTGAATGTGGCCGCAACAAAAAGCAGTAGGCGTTGCGTCACTGGCCAGTGAAAGTGACTCTAACTCGGCCAACAGACTTAGGGCATTTCGATCGGGCATTTTTAGTAAACAAACAGTTTTCCGGATACCAAATCTCAGCATCCCACTGGGAGAAAAATCGATTCATTTGGCATGCAGGAAGCTCCACAATGCTATGTTGTACAAATACCTGATTGACTGCCAATTTGGTACGATATTGTGATAAAAAACACTAAATTTCCCGTTGGATAACCCAGCCGTTAGTGCTCCTACATTCCCAGATAAACACTAAAACTCGAATGTCAATTGGCATTTCATTGCCATCCCACTTATATATTCGTTACTCAGAAACACTGCACATATTGGTAACATATACGCACACATACGCACGATCAATTGCCCTAAAACATGGCAAAATAGCCCAGATACAACCGCCCACATATGATAGACGAGGTGATCGGTAACACGTATCTCTATAATCATGATAAATATTAGCCTTTCCAGCACCTACGCAAAACTAAATGATTGAAAACGAGGAGCTTTGTACTTCGTGCGAATTTGAGGTTAGATTGTTTTATCACTATGAACCTGCAAATTGGAACACACATTATAAGGCTTCTTTGAGAACATGTTGCTACGGGAAACGAAGCTAATGAAGAAATTTGTATAACCTGTAAAACTAGGTAACTTTATCATTCATTGATTTGCTTATCCAACTTGTTACACCTAAAACTTTCTTGTTAGTATATAAGAAGACAATAATAGTATTTTTGGTACTTCAATAATCTTAACTTAAATCATCATAAAGCTCGACTATTTCATCGTCCAATAAAACATAATTAACGAAGACAAAGTCGACACTCTGATTTTGATAAGATTACAATAAATTATCCTATAAATATCCTCGCTTTATTAAATAACCAATTATTCTTTTTTCCAAAGGTACTCAGAAAGGTCGGATTATTTATGACATAGTCAATAAATAAATCTGAGATGCAGCAAAACAAAACAAGAGTGAATATTTTGGAACCGGTTTAGTGGCAAGTGTGAAGTCCTCGTGAAGCGTAATTACATCATATCTGGCCATAGTATTGACAAATTACTATAACAGGTTCCTATGACATCATCATAATAGACATAATGTATAAAACTCCTATAATGGGATTCTTCATCCCATAATAATCAAGAGCTAATTCAAGAACGTAATTGCTTTAAAAACGGAGTCTACTTACATGATAAATACGCGGTGAAGAATCGATTAATGAACAATCACGTAAAAAGTATAAAAAAATCTAACAAAATAAATCCATCTTCAGATTTACGCTCGCTCCAACGTCATTCATCTTAAAAAGATCGGTTAAAATATTGTTAATTTAAACAATTAAAATTAAAATTCAGAAATAATGGATTTCATGAACTGAAAACCAGCACTATCACTTTTGAAAACGTCAAACCAACGAAACACCAAATAAAGAAAAAATAATCAATCAATAAAGACTAAACTAAATAAACCATTTAGCAATCAAAGCTTGCTAATAAAAATCGTAAAAGTACACGGCCTTAGAGACCTAAAAAAGTTATCAAACCGCACCTAAATTGTCAAGTTTTTATTAGCAATGTGTAGAGAAAAGGCGAACAGCCTTGGCATTCCGAACGCTTTATCAATCCACTGCATTTAGGTCTCACGACTGGACCTAGAATAATGAACTGTTATCAACGTTGATAAAAACGTACATTTTATCGATCTACATAATCAGGTTTAACCAATGACACTAACCACTTACTGAACAAGGTCGAAACTCTTGAAGGCTTTATGAAAATGTTTATCGCAAAACAAAATGGTAACCTCATGATGCAGCAATAAGCATCAGACATAACTATTGGTAGCGTTATAACTAAAGAACATAAAAATTCCGATGACCAAACGAATAATATGTCGATTAATGAAATAAAAGCTTTGATTGCGATAGAGATTCGTTACGTTTTCTAAAAGAAAAGACAATATATGTTTTATGAAATATTTTAGAACCAAACACTTGATGAACATGTTATCCAGAAATCGTATTATTCAAATACATAATATGTAAATCAGAAAATGTTCAAATATGAAGGGTACAAGTACATTATACAATTAGGTCGATCCCACGCATTTGCGATGTTTTTGACGCAGAAATATCGGACGCAAATATCGTCTGAGACCTAAAGGATAAGAGCAAACACTAAACATGTTTTTTTTTTACTCCAAGAAGGAAAGCTTTTAAACGTTCTCTAGACATTTTATGTACTTATTCATAAAATTTGTATTCAATTACAGTCAAAGTTCCTTATTCGCGCTTCCTTCATTCGCGGTTTCACTATTCGCGGGTGGAAAAAATGCGACCTAATTTCTATATTCGCGGCCCAAAATTCTTTATTCGCGGATCGAATCGGTACATCGGTATATACATATGTATATGTATTTACCTAAATAAAAATCAATTGTTATCCATAGAAAACGCCTGAACTACATAACTACGAATTTATAATGTCGACTAAAAAACGAGTAAAAAGTGCTAAGCCATTGCCTAAACCTGAAGATAATACCTAATTAAATGGTTATTAATAAATATATGTTTGGTCAAAAATTTCAATAAAACTGATTTCTTTATGTATATGCTTCCTTATTTCAAAAAAAAAACTCCCTTCGTCGTGTCTCCAGTTTTTTAGGGCATTCCCACCAGAGTCTCAGCCAGCATTAGTATACTTGGAGTCGAAATATCGAATGATGTCCAGTTTCGTTGTCATCTGGAAGGAAAAGCTAAGCTAGCCTCCCAAAAACTTGGTGTGCTCTGTAGAGCGGGACAGTATTTCACACCCGGCCAACGCCTACAACTTTACAAGGCTCAAGTCAGGCCGCACATGGAATACTGTTCCCATCTCTGGGCCGGAGCACCCAAGTATCAGCTCCTTCCTTTTGACCGAATCCAGCGACGAGCTACTCGATTAGTGGACGACCCTCGTATTACTGATCGGCTGGACTCTTTGGCTCTCCGTAGAGATGTTGCATCTCTCTGCGTATTTTACCGCATCTACCACGGCGAATGCTCTGACGAACTGTTCGGAACAATACCGGCTGCTGAATTTCACCATAGAACTGCTCGCCACAAGTTGAAATATCACCCTCAACATCTGGACACTTGGCGCTCTTCCACCGTGCGATTTAGGAGGAACTTTCTTCCACGCACCACTCCTCTGTGGAACGACCTCCCGAGCTCAGCATTTCCGGACAGATACGACTTAGGGTACTTCAAAAAGAGCGTACTCTTCCCTAAAAGGCCGGCAACACACCTGCAACCATACAGGTCTTGTGGGTGATTATGGGCGGCGCCAATCATCGCATTAATCCGGTGACGCGCCAGCTCGTTTGCCCGCTAATACAAAAAAAAAAAAAAAAAATTTCGTCACCCAGGAACGTATCCCCTTACCCCTATAACCCCATACAAATTACCATTCCATATTCACGGTTTCTCTATTCGCGGCACATTTACGGAACCTATTGCCCGCGAATAAAGAACTTTTACTGTATTTCACTTATCCTCGCTTTTATTGAACATCTATCTTTGAAATACAGAGCATATAAACGTAAACTATTTTGACAAACGGCCGAAGGAAAAAGCTCTATAGAAGATCTACCTTTAATTAAATTTTCCATCCAGTAAGAAATAAGAATCCTAGTATCCATTGTCCTTTCCTATCTAATTATATCCCCGTAATTGCGTTGGCAGAAATAGGTCAGAATACACATAAGGCAGTGATGCGAAAACTTTATTCCTCAAGTTGAGTCAGGTCATTTCAATGGAAAATATTTCCGTTACTATGCAAATGTATAACATGTAGCATTATTTATCGTTCTAGTTATCTTAATTGGTTGCGCGGATAAAACTCATTTTGTTTATGACTTTAAATATTCCAGGGACAAGCAATTATAAAGCTTTGTTTTTTATTGTTTGAATATAAAAATAATTGAAGCTTATAATACGAAAGGCTATTTTGAACATAGTGGGGTGGGTATTAACATAAAATCAACACTTATGTCAGAAGATTACGGACTCAAAATCGCCATCATTTTGTAAGCCTGAAATCTAATGCAACTTTTATATGCCAAATTGTAATGAAACAGTACAATCGCTCATCATTCTGACCGGTTACATAATATCACAAAGTTAACAGGAAAAATGCGAAGTCTAACATACAGGTTCTTGTTGCAAAAATACTCGACTTAAAAGATGTTCACTTTTAGTTAACAAAAGCGAGTTATGAAATATTCTAACATATGTTTTGGGCTCATCTCAATGTCCATAAAAGGCTTTTACATTGCATAACAATTTCGATACACAATTAAGAATTACCCAAAGGATTTCCGGTGAACGGTCCGAATGTATCTCAGCGAATCTTCGTTACGTAATCTGCATTATTATGAGAATAGCGTACTGCTTTGTAAAACATTTCTATACACTCAGTTCACAGTGAACGATTAAGACGCGACGATTTTTCCAATTGAAAGCGCCTCAAAGAATAGTCCTTTCACGATGATCTTAAAGAATAGTGATTCTTAAAGAACGGTTCCCTGTCCCTCATAAATATTTGTCAATATAAGTAACTCGGCAACACCCGTATTTCCAACTGAACCTTATTTTCACTTTAATGAACACAGAGTCTATTGGATATTTGGTCTTATAAATAGAATTTGCCATGTAAGTATACTTAATCGTAATATTTCAAATATAATTTAACACGTGGGGAAGAAGATGAATCGTTTAACATTAAGTTCAGATAGACCGCACAACTACATCTAATTCCTCTGTAATTTAGCGTACACATATAGTTCAAGTAAATTATCATTACAAGGTATTATACCGCGCACGTCATGCTGCTTTGATGTTCTTGCATTTGTCGCATTTGCTGACACAAATACTGTCTTATTTCCAACCGACTTGAAAACTAGGTGGTTATGTATTTCATGATGTATTTTATATGGAACTGCTGTTATTTTAAGCTTACTGTCGGTAATTTCTTTATCATCTCACCAACAGGAGTACGGTCTACGGAACAATATCCATCATGTAAATCACTTGCGTTTTAATTATTAAGAGGATATAAACCAAAGTAACATATGTATTCGATTAGGTTCGTAACAACAAGTTTAATTAGCATTTGTCCTACCGACAATATGTGCACAAATCCCTCCCACAATATGCCAGTTTTATTTCTCAATTTGGATGGGCTCAAAACTGTCAATCATACTACATTTAATACTTCACATTTGCCAACCGCCAAGTTACCACTAACTAATGGTCTTACATTGCAATCACATCTCTTATGACCAGGCCAATATACCTACATCTTAAGTTATGTCATATCTGTAGTGAACTCAAGTGAAGTATGAAGCAGAACTATTTCTAAATAATCAATAAACTATTGTTTATAATTAGCAGCTTAGATCGTAGTGTACGTCATTCAAAAGATGCTTGTATCTACATTTATTTCTATAATTACACAATACTAACATAAGTGGAATTGCAAAAGGAGCAATGAGTATGGATTCATCCTTAGTTTTCTATTAGGCTTCCAAACACGTGCTCCTGATGACATTTTGATTAAAACGTCGCTGTTTTCCTGTATTGCTTACGATTTTCTCTCCAATGCGTAAAGGTTACGCCTCTGACATTTGCTTTTGTTCATTTCAATCATCCTAACCCACAATCTCCACAACTATCAATATGTTTGAGTAATTGTTTAGAAATAGTCTTCATGATTTGTACCTACGTTTTATTAACTGGTCTTGTGTAAGTAATACGCGCATAACACTGTATCACAATTTCCAGTCTATGCAGATTGCGTGATTTGCAGACGTATTAGCATAGATTGCTCGTTTGTAACCATTTCTGTATACTTCACGTGTATCAAAATATACTGCACTAGCGGCAATGTAATCCGAACTGTTTTACATTCCAAAACCAGATCCCATACATGGTAGTTCTTCTTTACATCATCGTACGTTTTTTGATTTTTTCCTGTTTTTTCTTTCGTCCTGTTTTAGATAGGTGTGCTTTAGTAATTGGTCTGTTTGCTTTTTTTTTGAGTATTGAGAATATATTCATTAAAATAAATTCAATTGAAGTTTAATCGTCTACGTGTATCTTCGGGATATCTATAAACAAAATTTTAAATATGTTCATATAAGTGCATATATTTCAAATTCGAGAATATTCGAATGACATATTATTCCCATTTGCAGATTTGTGATTAACTAAAATTATAAGGAAATACATAATTTTGCAATTATTTCCTATTGATTAGGTATAAACGCATTATAAACGCAACAATTTTAACCTTTAAATATAGAATTAATATTACAAATAATCCCAATAATATAAAAGGTACTTAATAAACATTAAATAATGGTACATATCGAAAGTCGCATACACGCAAATTTCGCCGCATATCTACATAAATCAAAATAGTTTCTGTTAGATCATGTGTGAATACACGTCCATGCGCAGTTATTGTTTGTCTTTCCTTCAAATACTTTATGATCGCTAAATTGTTTTAGATTATCTTTTAACAAAAATCTTAGTTATAATAATTTTATGTAGTGTTGAGCATTTTCTTGTAGAAATTAATTATTTAATATTCTGTGAAGATAAACATTATTTCAAATGATAATAGTGCATAAATTTGGAATTTAGAATTATCCGTTTCAAGTAAATTCAAGAATATTACATTAAAATAATTAAAAGTATGTAGACACTTTCAATCTTTCGAGCTATTTCCATGCAATTTCAAAAGACATGTTTCAACGTAAAAGACAAACATACGAACTCATTTATTCATAACCAAATATAATACTTCTTAACAAAAACAGTCAATTTAAAATGAAAATAATCCTTACATCATAGTCATTAAGTTTCCTACTTCCTTCAAATTAATATTTAGAAACTATGTACTTTAATGCTTTAATTAATTATGAGAAAACCAATCTCTATGAAATTACTCATTTGATTAAATTAATAATAACCTCGTCTTTTTCGTCTTATCTTAAATTTTAATATTTTGTATGTGTGATTTTTATCTAATCTAACGAATATTGTAGAAATCACTAACTACCATTATAAAGCGGTCGAAAAATAGGATGCAACGTCCATTTTCGATTCTAATAATAAACTGTAAAATACATTGCTTAACAATGCGGTTACAATTCAACCACTTATTGCATTAAAAGCATTCAAACAATAGAAAATGCTTTTATATCACAAATAAAGATTTCACGTTACGTAATTTTTTATTGCTTTTGATGATTTCTTTTTTACAAAAAACAACGTCATCTGATCATATCGAACTAATGTTCAAAGGTCAAAAACAATAAAAAAGTGTAGTTTAGCAACTTATTACTATTGTGAAAATAGTAACAAGTTTAGGAGTTTTAGGACATTAGATAAAAGTGATACAGAAACAACTGCCTTTCAGCATATACGTGTAGCGTACTTGTATTCATATTACTATTTTCTATTTCTTTTTTTATCTAGCTCATAATTCTATACCTGCCTACTGTAGTGTACAATATTGGAACAGATATAGTTTTTATTTTTTGTGTTAACGACTTAATGTAATAAATAGTCATTAGACCGATTAAAAAAAAACATATAATATATATTTGTTATTTTATCCTGGGTCATCCTGAACGAAACGTACACAAGGGGTTCATTTACAACATTTGCATATAACCGTTATCTTTGTAACAAAACTGAAAAATTTACGAGTATTGTCAGTGAACAATATCCATAATTAACAATAACCAGAATATGGATGTTTGGTTGTATATATAATAACGAAACTAGATATGAAATAAACCCCTGATTACTGATTAAGGATCTAAACGGATGCTGCTAATAACATATTTAGTGTAAGACTATTGCAGGAGAATGCACATCAACAGCAAACAGTGACGCATCTTAAGAATGTGAAAAAATGCTTTCAAACAGCGCCGTTTCAAGGTTTGTTGCAACATTATCATTGAATTGTCGCTCTTACTTCTGATCTCAGTAAAATGATAGTTGCATCAGCTCAGATGTTTCACCCGCAACTTCGATGTTATATTTCACATTTTTGTGTTTTCCTAGTTACCCACCACTTCGGTTCAAAGGAAATTGTCATAAGACAAAGATGTTTAACCACAGTGAAAGTTTATATCATTCGCTAGCCTCCTAACATCTCCAGACATAAAAATTATACCATAAAACTACTCCCTTGCGTCGTGAAAGACCGACAAACTAATACACTTTTGCATTTATAAAATCTATTAAAATAAGAAGAGATAGAAACAACTGGACGTTAAAAAATGAATGTAAATTCATATACCAAAGAAACCCTTTACGCTTAATCCAATGCCATTTCCGTGCTATTCTCAAGGAACATAATAAAGAGACGTTTATGACGATCAATATCATCAATAGATATGACTTTATCCGACGGAACGTTGACAAAAGCTGCTTAAACAATAACATGTCCAACAATGTATAAGGAAAATCGACTCAGCGACTATTTATTAATGTTTTTTCGACCATTCTAATTAGGCGCCAAAATTATGATTTATTATCTATGGTCCATGCAATATAGATTATATAATTTGTTTACCAATCAACACAACAATTATACAACTTAATTAACACAGTTTTGAAACTTGATATTTTAATTTACGCGACAGGATGTGTTTTTCCAAAAAAATAAAGGCAAAAAAGCTTTCGTCCTCTTGTAGGTACTGGGTAAAGGGCAATACCAATTTTTTTTTATTAGCTAGAACTTCCGTGTTATTTGCCTGGTTCAAGGCTAACCATTTATTTAAAAAAAAATCTGAGATTTTGATACATAATATAATAAGATTTCTATAAATATTCTTCACGTTTATATTCGAAGTTAATAAAATATCGTTTACTTCTATCAGTGGTCATCAAATAACACATTGAATGAAATAATGTCCTGATTCCAAAAAAATTAATAGCGCCAAGCTATAATAAAAAAACGTTGCAAGTAGAGTATTTTTTATGTAAACTTAATAGACAGATTATAAATAAAAACTATAGAACATATCAATAGTGAAATATGGGATCATATTATAGAATGCATTGACACTGGTCAAATATAATTTCAGACCTCACGTGACTATTAGAAAAATAAATTTAAATAATAATACAAAAAATAAAATACCTTATTTACTCTCATAGTTACTTGTCTTTTGATTTTTTCGAAACACCCAATTAACTGTGATAACAGAACATTTCTTTAAAATAAATTGTTTGCTTTTAACAGGCCATTATAATAACTAACAACATGTTTGATACCAATAAAATAGCATTAAATCATGAAGCACTCCTTACTATCTCCAAATATGAAAAAAATATATAACGTGTGGTCCCCGAGAGAGAAATGTGAAACCGAATGAAATGATACCCAATGAACGATACAAGTTATCCGTTTTTTAAATAAATGTGCTTTTAAAACCTTTTACAATTTCTGTTACACAGACTTATAAATCACGTATTTCTTTGATCATTCATTTATATTTACTAATGCCCAAGATTTGCATAGTACTGGAAAACCTACCAAAATTTAAAATAGAAATCTATAATCGATTGTTCCTCAGACTCTCATTTCCCTAAGACAAACAATCCGTTTTTTATGTTCATATTACATATTATCAAATTTATATTTCCCAAAATAATATTTTTTAAACAAATTGGAAATCTCAATAGCCCAGTAACTGATGAAAGATTTAAAATATTTATTCGTTCAACTTGACTGCGTCCTTTTACTGAATTGTTCAGGTATTTTTGGTTGTTTTACAGTCATGAGTGTTGCACATACTTAAATAGATTCAATACAAAAGTAAAAATATTATAAATTGATATGAATATCAATTTAGTTTGCCACGTAACCGCTAGAGGCGCTGCTGTCATACAAATAGGAAACCAATAGGAAACGTAGTCGCTAACAAGTTCACGCGACAAACAACTCTGTTGAGCTAACTAGCACCCGATACTTACACACCAGCCCCCCTAGACAAGTAGCTTTCTATTAGCGTAAAGTTCAATTAAATAGATTATGAATGTATGAGATTGACGTAATCAATCGTCGTCGTCGTCGTAATCAAACGTCAATCTCATACATTCATAATCTATTCTATTGAACTTTACGCTAATAGAAAGCCACTTGTCTAGGGGGGCTGGTTTAATATATAACAATAATAAAGGCTAGTGTCTCACAATACATTGAATGTCTCTAAAGGGCTTCTCTGTGTATTGAATCTGTCTTTATGTAAGCCTTGCAAATGACCAAGTACATTCTCTACTAGGTAATATAAATGAGAAAAAATACTGTTTTGTCTGGCATGTCCGAGATGTCAGGAAGTTGTAATTATATGCATCTCGTATAATTAATGACAAAAGAACTTCTTACTTCACTTCAATTAGGTACACCTAAATATATCTTACATTAGCTGTGCCTCGCGGTTTTACCCGATGATATATATATTCCTCGATAAATAAGTTCTAACACCGAAAGATTTTTTCAAATCGGACGGATTCGGACCAGTAGTTCCCGAGATTAGCGCGTTCAAACAAACAAACAAACAAACGAACGAACTCTTCAGCTTTATAATATTTGTATCTATAGATATAGATTTATTTAAGACTAGCTTCCGCCCACGACTTTGTACGTGCATCCCCGTTTTTCCCCGTTCCCGCAACAATTTCGGGAAATCCTTTCTTAGCGGATGCCTACGTCCTAACATCTACCTGTATGCCAAATTTCAGCCCGATACGTCCAGTGGTTTGGGCTGTGCGTTGATAGATCATTATATCAGTCACCTTTGAGTTTTATATACATAGATTTACATTTGTTTTCCTTTTCTGTTTCTCGATCTATTTTTATAAACGCTTTAAAATTAAACTTGCTCATAACCATGACAACGATTATAATACATTCATTAATCTATTCGTAGCGTATCATTTTATTGTAATGAGCATAAAGTTTAACAACATAACCTCTGATTTTTACTATAAATAGCAGCTAATCATTTCTGATAACATGTAATATGTAAACCTCTTACCTACAATTTTCTTTTATTACTCTATTATCAGCTTTATTCAGCTGTTTATGCAAAATAACCGGATGCTATAGTTAGTATTAAAATGTCAGGTTATACAGAAGATATATTACGAAGATATCGTGCTTCATCTATAAGTAATAATTATTTAACAATTCAATCAAAACACTATCACCATCAATGAAATGTTTTGAAAATTTTCTTATGTTTAGGCGTCTATGCCTATGATAGTCATAATATTTAAAATGCGTAATTATGCACTTGTTTTCGCAAGATTTCTAAGCGATTCCTAAAGGTCTTCAAGGGTAGAAATGAAAGATAGACAACTCCAGAATAATTTAAATATTTTACGCTTGAAATTAGGTAATTGTCTCGACAAATATCTTTGTTTATTTAATAAAATTGTATATTTTGTTAAATATCCAAATCGCCGACATAACTGCGACAGAGTTGTATTGAAATAAATTTATCTTCAATAGAAATATTTCATAAATTGTTGCGCTCTGAAGGGTGAAACTCTATTGTGTGCTTTTGTCATCTTGACAGTCGCATTTCTTGTACATTTGAATGTAATTGTTTGTTATAACATCATTATTCGAGACATTTATAAGCCTTTAGACAATTATATTAATATTTCAGCGGAAAATCGTAACATTAGGTAAGTCTATGGGTATCTGAATATTTTTTGATAATTTCGATGGAAAAAGAGGCTATAGAACGGAGCCACAAAAACTAAAATTATTATCTGAATGATTTACAAAGCTAAAGAAAGAGGTCACATGTGGACATGTTATTCTTAAGCTAGGTAGGTACCTACCTACGACTAATCTGAGCCTGCGAGTTACGACGAAGGTTCTCTAGATTCTTGGAGTTGGTACAAAATAAGCATTAAATAAAATGGGTATGATATTTTATTTTTATCGTGCTGTGTATCGTACGTAGTTAGGTTCTTTACATCCTTAAAAAGGTTACAGCTAAGTTAGGAATTAGGATAACGCACTTAGGCAACCCACTCAGAAAAAAATCGTGGGTAGCAGTTTTATCTCAGTCTGTTATCGTGCAAAGCCGCAGAATCTAGATAGGTTTTAATAACTTTAATCGTACCTATGTATCATAATAAGGAAAATGGTAATAAAAATTATATCGGGACAGGGGTGATAAATGCCGTCAATTTTTTTTTTTTGGCGAATTGTTTATAGATATTGAATATTCCAATATTTTAACGGATAAGTAGGTAAATATATATTTTGAGTTAACCATCGATTTACCTATTAACCTACTTTAATCATCGACAGCTCGTGTTGAATGCTAATTGCAAATAATCCACAAAATATGTCATTGCAATTGAAAATGTACTCGTGTCTTTATCTATTACGCTATTTTATGTTAGCTATAAAAAAATAACTGCTCGTTCATTCTTTCAATTATTGTTAATTTTAACGATTCGATTGGTCACAACATGTATGAGGTGTTTCGTTATAAATGCGAATAAAATTGTAACGCAACGGAACGCTAAAGAAAGCATTGGAAAGTTGATTTTACGTGCATCTCGAATAGAAAACTGAGCGAGATGAGTCGTGACGCTTCGGTGTAAAACATCAAAGGGTTGCGCGACCGAATCAACAAGTGTAGTCTTACGCCGTGCATTACGCCGCTCTCTGTACCAAACAAAGCAACTAGTGGAATTCTAAGACGGAGGCAGCGATCGTGAAAACTGGGCCGGACATGTGAGCTGCGGCCGTGACCACATTACAATCACTTTTCAATTAATAAAGAAGCAAGCACCTGCAGAATGCAACTGTCACTCTTGAGCGTTCAACGCCGGCGACGCTCCGATCTCACTTGGCTGCACTTGTCCAACGTGACAACTATGTTTACGTGTTAGCGATGACACAGGCACAGGTGTACCGGTCGCGGGCCGTGACGTAGAGACACGTGCGTTCTGCGCGACGGATGGCGCGCGACTGACGCGGCAGCGGTGCAAACTGCTTTACAGGGGCGACGTAGTCAACAATCGCAATTCGCAACTTGAAATACCTACGTAACGTAACTTAACTCCACAATATTATAGTTTCGTAATAGTATTACTCGATTAATGCACCGTTCTCGTCTAATCGTTGTCACGACTCGGGTGGAGTCCTTGGGATTCGATTTGATCCTTTGAAACGTAAATGCCTACGGCACGGGCAAGTAGTCACGCAGCCATAACTTCGAATTAACCGTGCTGTTATCAAAAATTCGAAAGCTGCCCCTATGCTTTGTTTTTGTAACTAAACCATTCACTGAAACTACTTTTACCTACTCTCGTAAGGTATTTACAACCTGTAATATTACCAGTCAATGACTGTAATATTTTCCTACAAAGTCCAACTCACATTTCTTTTTTCCTTGAAATTTCTTCTAATACCTATCTCTTTCGTAAGTTCCAACATAGATTGCTAATACATCCAAAACTGCCAATAATAAAGTTCTTAAAGGTGCCATAAAGTGATAGGCTCAAAAAGTTTCATGAATACAGTCTGTTCACGAGACAAGTTTTGTAAGGCGATGTTGTTGAGTCTGTGAGGGGCTTTGTTGAGTTCCATGTTTGCAATTTAGAATAATATTAAAAAAGTAAGATTTTTTTTTAAATAATGTTAGGTATTCAACACATTTATTTACAGGTATTAAAATGACTACTTATGTATTTCTCGAATAACAATCCTCCAATATTGGGCAATATTGAAAGATGTGAAGATTTTTTGATAATACATAAAACAGTTCTAAAAAAATCTGTTCACAATATTTACTAGGTATATTTATAGGTACTAGTGGTAACTGGTAACCTAACTCGATTACTGACCTTTAGAATTTTAATTTAAACTTATTATTTAACTTCTGAAGTACTTTCGGAGTAATTTACGTAGGTAGTTCCAGCGAGTGCGTAGGAAGGGAAAATAACCATATTCTATTAGACATTTATTTTTAAAACCATCTCAGTCTTAGAACTGTATACTTTTCCTATGATGATAGTTCAGTTATCAGTACGATACATTTTTTTTTAAACAAAGCATCCTGACTACCAATGATATTGTGAGTTAAAAGATGTAGATATAGGATACGAACATAACATTCGATATTCAAAAACGACACACTAACACACACACGAATAGACGTCAAAGTATGGTAAGCATGATTCAACTATCGTGAACGAAAAAGACATACTTAACTGAAGTAAAATCTAGTTAATTAAGTCACACTCACATCACTCTTTACACTATGGTGCTACTCCGAGCTCTTATAGACTTAATTACACATTTCTACTTGCTGAGTGCTGACCACTATATCTTAACTAGATCCTATTCTAGAAAATGTTTCCATAATACCGTAAAACTTCTACACGAATAATTTTTCTTTTAAGTCATACTATCTTTATGACCTTGAATAATTTCGGGTGACACTGGTGAAATATGGAACGAGTTTTAATTATGGACTATTTGAATATTCATTGCGTCGTCGACGTTTACAGGCGCCTGAAATTGAGGTCGATCTGTAATTATTTTAGGGCTTATATTATAATTTATAACATACGAGCGCTCTATGATTCTTAAGGAAAATGTAATTTTTGAGCTCCGTACTTCAAAGAGCGGAATAATATATCAACATCATCAGGTTATGTATTTTTCTTTATTCCGTTTTTACGTCCTAGGGCAAACGAGGTGCCTTGTATTATGTAAGAGACTCACGTTTATAAATTACATATCTTAGTATTTGTTTAATCCTTTTACCTACTTTTACTCCTACAGTTGTTATAAACGTAGCAGTGTCTATTTTTGTTATTTTTTATTCGTATTCTTTTCCCAAGCTTTCCCAGTTCTTATTCCTCTTCTTTCTTACCCATACCTTTGAAAGTCGACAATGTATTAACGGAGTCGTAAGGCCTGAAAATTTATTTATGTCTCTACAAATGTGCATGGGCGGTACTAACTGGTTACTGGAACTGCGCTTACCATCAATCCATCCACAAACTTCTTTTTCCGAATATATAAAGAATTTTATAGACAGTTAAATATCCATAATAAATATGTTTTTATGATGTTCGCCATCATTGCATAGTTATAAAATAACGAGGATTGTCACATAGTATACTTTTTATGAAACTTGAAAAAAAATTGGCAAGCGGCAGCTCTTAAAGTAACATAAATAAACTTCAAGAAACGATATTTAATCCAACTACTTATATGCTTAAATTTATATGTTTAGAATAAGGGAATACAGGAGCCTCGGGCGTCCTCTGTGAGGGTGTAATATACTCCACAGTTCAAGGTGGAATCGGAATCTATTCAAAGTCCTACAATATTTTATTTAAAAAGAAAACAAACACACTTATTTATCGGCTAAGAATAAAAAGGTTTAAAGTGGCTTCGATTGTAACACGCATTCTTTATATGTATAACCGGCTTTATGTATAGCTAACTACTAGTTATTATTCTTTGGTATAACTATAATAGAATCAGCCAAAGGTGTAATTTTTTTTCAAAAAACTAATATGTTTATTGAAGGAATATAAATATTTAATAACTGCTCAATAATCATATTTACCAATGAGTAACGAAATTATAATTATAATTTATATTTGATTAACGAAAATTGTACTTACTTGTGTTTTCGATGTATAAATATAACACAGTTTTATACATCACTACTATTATGTATTATTTTGTATAATATTATATACTAGAGTTGCAATACACGAATAGCAATAAGTATTCGATTTGATTTTCCTCGGCAAGAATATGCTGACTCGCATCATATCGGAAATATCATTTCTAATATTAATACACAATATACATCAGTATCCATTCTGAAGAAGTTCGCTTTCAAAATTGGATCAAATCACATGTTACCTGCATGTTATCGAATACGAAATTTACAGATAAAAAGTAAAAAGTTTTTCACTTTGATACGCTGAACGTCAAATAAAACTAAACTGTTGGCATAAATGCAATTTAACACTTAACTGAAACAAAAGAGAAAAAGAAAAACAAAATACATGTACATATAATAACCCGATGCATAATAATTCAATCTTCTTCCGCAGTGATTTGAACTTCTATAATAGCTTTTCATTTAGCGGTTCCTTAATTAATAAATATTTTTTATCTGTTAGGAAGAGGTCAGGAATAGGTGTATTGCGGGCAACAGTAATGAAATAAACCTCCGGTATTCGGTGAGATAGTTACAAGTATAAATTATTATTTTTTTCTCTCTTGCTTGTTATACCTATGAAATCGGTACCTAAAAAAAAGTTTTCCAATCATGTAGATACGTTTCAGTAACCGTGACGTTCAATTTATTACAAAATTATTAATATTGCTGTACCTAACTACGAAAAAGGAGATATATTCTGGTGTTAATGTAAGAAAAGACTAAGCTATTGTCTCCACAGGGGTTTATTTGCATATAGGCTTATCGTGTTGCCTCGGCAGACATGCTTTTCCAATAAAATGTCGAGTTATCCGACGCCTATCATTTTATGTTTCTAAGCTACTTTTATTTATGTATAAGCCGGGCAAAGACCCCGGCTGTAGGTTAGGTTAGGAGAAAAAAAAAGAGAGTGTGTGCCGTGCACACGTTTCAGAAGTGAAACTTCTTTGGCAAGATTCAAAGACACCAAAATCATCGCCTTCCCCTATGACGTGATGGTATTGCTATGCCGCGACCTTGAAATCTAACTCTCAACGCAAAAAAAGTTTCATTTCAAAAATAGCGTAGGTATATAGGTAACACCCTGTAGCTTTCTAGTTGTAAAATAAACTATATTTCCACGCCAACAGTATTACATATATCTAAAGCTGAACAGTTTATGTTTGTTCTTTTGAAAGCGATAATGTTAGAAATTACTTAAATGTTTTTTTAATTATTATAGGGGCCGAGTCACCTTCGTCCGTAGGAGTTTACCCGGAGTATGGATACCCTACACGTGGCCCCTGGGTGGTGCTAATCAGGTGACATGGTGGGAGACAATCGTCGCGGCTATAATGACCACCCATCAGCTGAAGCCGTGTCGCCAAGCGTCCGCGTTCCGACACGATGAAGCTGATGTAGCCCATGTGAAGACGGGTCGAATCAGTTGCGCTTATACAACCTGGACGATTTGACGCACACTTATGTTGTTGCACCTGGAGACTAGTCATGGAGGGTAGCGGGATCCGAGGCACGGTTCACCGCTGGCCGACCGCTAGTCAGTAGGGGGCCCAAGTAGCGTGCTAGCCACATGTGAAAGGCTGCCCCGCCAACTAGCGAAAAATCCCAAGATGCGCCATAGTGCCGGTTGGCGACCGGACGAGAGGGCCCTATGGACATCCTTGGGGGGGCTCGGGCGTCCCCGCAGTCTCCAGACTAGTCCCCATAAGTGTAGCTTCTGAATGTGCGTCTCAGGTCTAGAAGTATAGCGCCTCGATTCACTGCCGTCTTCACACCTACTTCACTCTCCATTAAAATAATGAAAAAGACAAGGTACAAGAAAAACGTTGTACAGCGGCAGCACTCCCTCTCGCTGAAAGTAGACCTCACTAACATCAGAGGTCTACACTCCAACCTCGTTGCAGTCCACTTCCACCTAGAGACTAGCAAGCCTTGTATCTTGTTCCTCACGGAGACGCAGATTAGATGTCCGTCTGATCAGGCGTACCTATCGTATCCCGGCTACACCCTGGAGCATAACTTTAAAGCTCGGTCAGGTGTGTGCGCGTACGTACGTGACGACATCTGCTGTCGGCGTCTCCGTTGCCTTGAAGACCCCCATTTCTCTGTACTTTGGATGCTGGTGGACACAGGCCTAGAGAAACTCATCTATGCTTGTGTCTACCGAGCGCACAGCGGAGACCAGGAGACGATCAGGCTCACAGAGTACCTAAGTGAGGCGGCGGATGCTGCTCAACACAAATACCCTTCCGCTCAGCTAGTGCTTCTGGGGGATTTTAATGCCCACCACCAGGAGTGGCTATACCCATACCAGTGCACTGACCTCGCTGGGAGAGAGACGCGTAAACTCGCTATAGCGTTAAATCTCACCCAGCTGGTTCAAGGAGCGACGCGGGTTCCTGATGTTGAGAGCCATACAGCCAATTGCTTGGATCTTCTGCTGACAACCGATCCAGACCGTTACTCGGTAGCGATTTCATCGCCGCTTGGCAGCTCCGACCACTGTCTGGTGAAATCTGTATCTGTCTACTCGCCGCCCGATCCCAGTCCCAGGGGCTCTCGGCGCGTGTGGCGATACAAGTCAGCAGATTGGGACGAGATGCGTTCTTTCTTTGCATCTTATCCCTGGCGGCCTGTTTGCTTTTCTTCTGAAGACCCTTCAACCTGTGCGGATGCTGTGACTGATGTGCTGCGGCAGGGAATGGAGTACTACATTCCATTCTCCGATGTAGCCACGTCCAGCAAAGCTCAACCCTGGTTCAGAGCTGAATGTAGACGCGCTGAAGCGCTTAAACATGAAGCATATCTAGCCTGGGCTGATGCTCGACACCGCAAGGCCAAGGACGTATCTGAGAAGAAGAAAGCCTTCAACCGGGCCGCCAAGTCCTGCAAAAAGGCTCTACGGAAAGCTCGATTTGACCACGTTAGCCGTATAGGGAACAAACTGGCTTCTTACCCTTCTGGTAGCAAAGCGTTTTGGTCCCTGGCAAAGTCGGTTGAATCGAATTTCTGCCGCCCCTCACTTCCTCCACTGCTGAAACCAGATGGGTCGCTGGCTCACACTGCCACGGAGAAAGCGAACCTACTAGCTACTCTGTTCGCAGAAAATTCACGTCTAGATCCCGCAAGCGCCAAACCTCCCAGTCTACCTGGATGCGAGGTGAGCATGCCAGAAATTCGCATCCGTCAGACTGAGGTTCTGAAAACGCTGCGAAATCTTGACGTGAACAAAGCTAGTGGCCCTGATGGAATACCAGCCATAGTGCTTAAAACCTGTGCGCCTGAGCTCGCTCCTGTCTTGACACGCCTCTTTCGCCTTTCGATGATGTCTGGAAAAGTACCGAAATCATGGAAACTTGCCAACGTGCAGCCTGTGCCCAAAAAAGGCAGTCGTGCCGACCCCTCCAATTATAGGCCAATTTCAGTCACGTCCATACTCTGCAAGACTATGGAGCGTGTACTGAACAGCAGGCTAATGGCACACCTAGAAGCGAACGATCTACTCAGTGACCGCCAATACGGATTTCGCCGAAATCGGTCCACTGGGGATCTTCTAGCGTATGCCACCTATATCTGGAGTGAGGCCATCGAGAATCATGGTGAAGCACTCGCAGTCTCCCTCGATATCTCGAAGGCCTTCGATAGGGTCTGGCATGATAGTCTTATTGGCAAGCTTCCATCGTACGGTCTGCCTACTGGTTTATGCGCATGGATCTCAGATTTCTTGAGAGACCGGTCGATTCGAGTAGTCGTCGACGGTTGCTCGTCCGACCAATTGGCTATTAATGCCGGGGTCCCTCAGGGATCAGTTCTCTCCGCAACACTATTCCTGCTACACATTAACGATCTGCTGAAACCCGGTATCTATGGGTACGCAGACGATAGCACCGTTGTGGAGAGATATGCATCTAGCGCGCGAGCCAGTACGGCACAAATCCAGTCTCTACGGGAGGCGATGGTCGAACGCATGAACTTGTCCTTACAGGCAGTCTCCGAATGGGGCGAGGCCAATCTGGTCAAGTTCAATGCGACCAAGACCCAGGCGTGTCTATTCACCGCTAAACGGAGTCCATTCAACCTAACTCCGTCCTTCCAAAGTGTATCCGTACCGATAACTGACCACCTCGAGCTTCTTGGTATCACCTTAACGCCTACTCTCAACTTTGGTTCATACATTGAATCAAAAGCCCAAGTAGCCTCAAAAAAGCTTGGTATACTGGCAAAGGTGAGGCAGTATTTCAGCCCGGGACAGTTGCTCAACCTCTATCAAGCACAGGTCCGTTCGTGCATGGAATACTGCTCTCACCTCTGGGATGGATCTGCCAAATACCAGCTGGAGACACTTGAGGCGATAGAGAGGCGTGCCAAGAGGCTAATAAACGACGATGAGCTAGTAGGCAAAAAACTCCAGAGCCTCGCCCACCGTCGCAGAGTGGCAAGTTTATCGGTTTTTTACCGGATACACTTTGGAGAGTGCGCTGCGGAATTGCACGACCTAATTCCGCCATCCCCATTTTTCCATCGTTCGTCGAGGCGCACAGATTCTAGGCATCGCCACATGGTTGACGTTCCATGTACCCGGACAAAGCGGTTCGGATCGTCATTCTTTATTCGAACCGCTAGGGACTGGAACATGCTTCCTGAATCTGTGTTCCCCGACGAGTACAATTTGGAGGTCTTCAAGAGGAGAGTGAACAGGTACATTTTAGGGAAGCGCGCTCCATCTTAGGCCACATCTCAGCTTACCATCAGGC
This sequence comes from Colias eurytheme, assembly GCF_061535395.1. Classification (NCBI taxonomy): domain Eukaryota; kingdom Metazoa; phylum Arthropoda; class Insecta; order Lepidoptera; family Pieridae; genus Colias; species Colias eurytheme. The sequence continues at coordinate 1,212,824 of NC_142989.1, read as the reverse complement.
GAGATTGTGGCCAAGCGCTCCCCTATTGTACAATAAAAAAAAAAAAAAAAAAAAAAAATTTCAGCGCTGGATATACATACTATAGGTATACGTGTAGGATAGCACTCAGGGATCATGTACCTACATATAAAAATTACATAAAGAATTAAATAGACGAATGAAGAGCAAAACAGATAAATTTACCTTTTTTAATGACACTAGACATAATTTATGTAGATAGGAAGTCTTAGACATGTTATATATATATATATATGTATGGATCATGAGTAAGAATGCTTATGTAACTTCTAATGTGCATACAACTATATAAAAAATAATCGTACACCTATTTATTTAATGGTAATATATATATTTTTCATTTATCTGCGCATGTTATAACATCACCACTGCTGAAACGGCGAAGGAAAACACCTTGAGGAAACCGACATGTCGAAGAATCAAAAGTTCGACGACATGTGTCATCTACCAACCCGCTTTTGGCCAGTGTGGTGGATTATGACCTGTACCCTCAAAGGAGGCAGTGGGAACGTATATATGGGCTGATGATGATGATAATAATATCGTCCTGGCAATAATCATGGTTACAGGTTAAAAACACAACATTGATGAATAATTATTTCATACTTCTATGTCATGGTCATGTTGATTTTCGTAGAACTATCAAAGCTTCTACGTCAATTTAATGTAGAACGTTTTAAACCGCATTTTAATCGCATGATCTCTTTACTTAATTTAATTCACTTTATTTGAATAATTGAGAACTTATTCTTAACTTATTTTGAAGTCCGTTGAAAATGACCTTGACTCGTGACAACTTGGAGAGATTTGTAAATTTAATCAACATCAATACAGTATTATTATCTGTGTCAATAGTAATATTAAACATCGGATGCCCTTTTCCCACTATAAACAAGCGAAACATGCCGGAGTCATCGGCCCTAGAGTTCGTGATCGAAAGTAAAAGTCCGCAGCTGCGCTGTTCACGAGACCATGTATTGCAAATATCGTATCCAAAGGTACCTTATAGTACTAAGTTAATTCATTTATTCTGTGGTATAAAAAGATAACAGGGTAAAGGATCAGTATTATGTGTTTTAATCCTAACACCTATGAAATCATCTTCAAGTGTAAGTATGATTAAAACACTGCATCATTGTAGCAAAATAGAAATTAGTGATGCAAATAGTAATTTGTAATACGTAGGCTAACAAACTATTATAAATGCTAGCTATATCATACTAGCAGCCTGTCCTGGTTTAGCCCGGGATGAAACTCATTTACAGACAAACAAAAATTTTCACTATAATTTTCCAAGATAAATCATGTTTATATGTTATTGGTAGAGTTATTTACTTTGCAGAAAACACAGTACCTAGGTATGTCTAGACTCTAGGCCAAATTAAAGTACTTACCTACCTATCCACTTTTAGCTGTTCCCTTGCTGTTCCTGAAATAAGTTCTATTATTCGACGGGCAACATTGAATTATTATTATCGTATCTATCAACGCAAGTATCTTGAAAGATAATTATTAGAAAACCACGATTGATTCTGATATCAAAGCGGGAATCGCCGCTTGTTCTTTGATTAATCCCAAAATTTAACAATACACCCCACGAATTTTTCTACTTCATTAATTTCCATTGTTAATTAATTATTTGTTTACGATTTATATTTAGTCATGTCGATTTTGTTCAATTTTGTTCTTTGGCATTTTTCCAATTTGCGAGAAGGTACCTACAATAGAAAATACATTCAGGGTTGCAATTAAAAAGAAATAAACGTTTTTAATCAAAATATTGATGTTGATTATTAATACATGATAGGTAGATAGGTAGCATAGAGCTAGAAGATTTACTTATTTTAGCTAGTTTAACTATCTAACTACCCAAACACGGCTATTATTAGACATTTAGCACCTTTTCCTCTGAATTTGATTAGTAAAGATCCGCCTAGTGTTAAAATTGTGGTTAAAATCATCAATTCAAACAACCTCATTTTTATAGTTATAAGTTCTAACTAAAAAGTACATTTTGACTAGGTATGTTTAATGTTTATACTTTATAGTGATTAGTGATGTGCATGCTAGCCACCAATTCATGTTAAATTGAACGTAGCCAGTTTTTCAATATTCGAACTTAAGCATAGCCATAGCCGTCAGCAAATTACGGATAATGAAGAATGTTACTAGGTATGCCAAATCCCTTGAAATTGTGTCTCAGTAAAGCCTGTATGTATACAAATACACTAGTTTTTGTCGTAGTCAAAAATACCAAGTAGTTTTGATTTTATACGCATTCAAAGTTTCGAAAAATATCGAGTCCCGCTAATAGTCACGTGACCGCTTGTGACGTCACGTCACAACGCGCCTCGCGGCCGCGCCCCCGCGCTTAGTATCAAGTCGGCAGCGCTGTAGTAGGTGTTATAGCTTGCGCAGTATTTTGATGGGTTTTCATCCGCGAAATTCGTTAATAGTCCAATAATAGTAATTACTAATTATTATTCGTTTAATAAAATAACAGTCATGCCAAAGTTTCATCTTTATTTAATAGTTTCTCAAAATATTCTATACGATTGCGTTTTTGCACTGCTGATCTCTGAGGTTTATCTTCATTTTCCTGTTGACATTTGAATTTGTGTGGAACTATACCCTGTTTTTGTTTAATTCTTCTCCCGACCAACTTATATTTTAGTATAGTTCTCCATATCATTCTCAACTTAAAACAAGAAAAAATCTTACTAGCCATCTACCTTTAGGTACTTAGCCCATACGAGCAGAGCAGAAGCACAATCTAGTATAGATTAAAACTTGTATAGAAAACAAAGGATAACGCAAAACAGCTGCAATGTTCTCAAAATATTATAATATGTAGTACTATGTAAGAAAACGGAAAATTCTGACACCAAAGGCACCTCTGACCATTTTTTGTTTACGTCCTTTGCAACTATAAAAAACAACTTATCCGGCGAATTGGTAGTTGTATTTTTACATTTAGGAACAACACATGATTTTCTGGTATTTAGATTGGACATTTTTAAAAGTATTTAATTATAATTTCGACGGCACGGGCGCGCGATCGCTAGCGGACTGAGTGAGCCAGATTGAGCGTGTTGTGGTGTGACGTCACACCATCACCGAGCTTTTACAACTTATTTTACTTCTAAAATCGGAAACTAATTGACGTATCGAAGTAATTTTTTCACTAGTATTATTTATTTTTGACAGAGAATATGGATTGCTAATAATCAAAATTAGTGAACATTCTCCATTGACGTTGATGAGTTTACTGTGAGTTTTTTATGAGAACGGAAGAAAATATTTTACTTTTACCTGCTGTATTGTACGTATATTATTTGGAAATTTGGAATATATATAATTATAATTTGGATTATTGACTCATTTTTTCACTTGAGACGGAAATCTCATATTTCTTTATTCGTAGATATTATATAATATTATGATACTGCGAAGATAGATGACTCTAATTGAAAAGAATGGACGATTAATTGCCAAAGTAAACATTAAACACCAATGCACAACAGCAGTAGATACAAATCTATTTTCAACAAATTTATCTCTTATTTGGTCGATATTTTGAATATAAAAATTAAAATCTATTCAGACAGCAGTAAGTTTTATGTTCCGTCGAGCCGCTTTCGGGGGCTATTGTGTATTAGACATTCATTTGCTTTTCCAAGTCCAAAACGTCGATTCTGAAGAATGCAATTTATAAACTCTAAGCTAAATTTTGTAAATATATCAACCGCCATACAATAAAATCGTTCAAAGTTCTCATATTGTTACTTTTGCATTATTTATGGTTTTTGTTTATAATATTTATATCTGTGTGTCTAAAGAATAAACTGTACAAATATTAATATACCCCGTTTTCCAATTACAAAGCATAATGCGACTCAGTGCCGTTGGATTTTGATTATTTCATTAACATTTTTTTCAGTGTTTGTACCTTCATCCATACTTATATTTATTTTTTTAACGCAATTTGAATTAACTTTGATTATTTCGAAAAAACTACAATGAAACGAAAGCTTTAAATTTTTTTCCAACAATTAATAATTACTAACGATAAATCGATTGCACGCATCAAATCACGCGCATTACTTTTTCTAGTGCTCGATTGTGCGAAGCGTTGCTGTAGTTGGAACATTCAACGTTAGGGCGCGGGCACACGATGCGTTGCGGCGCCGCACCGCAAAGATTTCACCGTGTCAGTGGGTACACGAGTGGTGCGGCGCCGTAACGTTTTTATGTCGCAGCGGCGTCGTAGCAGCGTTGCACAGCGTGTCCTTCCTTGTGACGCAAAACAACTGAGCGGTGCCGCTCCGACGTCGCACCGCATTCACCCCTCCCCGCCTCGTCTTGGTGGTTACAAGTCCGGTGCGGCGCCGGAGCGCATCGTGTGACATGCCACAGATATTTCTATGTAAGACGACGCAGCGACACCGCTCCGGCGCCGCACCGCCGCCGCAACGCATCGTGTGCCCCCGCTCTTAAGCATTATGCCGCATAATGCGCTCTAGTGCTGTAATTGGAAAACGGGGAAAATATTCTCTTAAATTATTTATGTACTACATTTTTTTCAATCAATTCTATTTCTGTCTGTGCTTTACAGCGTTTGACATTCGATGACAGTGACAAATTCAAATTCTGAGTTCCGGCTAGGTTCCGGCCGTAATGTCAATTGTCAAGTGTCAATTTGTAATTTTTTGCACGCAGCACGTTGTTTGAAAATTGATACTTTTTCTACATGCTGAAAACGTTCATGTTTAATTTAACTACCTTCTACAAAAATATATACATTTTCTCTAGTTTAGTTTACTAGAATAATAAGTTTCCAAAATCATCCGAAAGCATACTATTGAATTACTACAAGAACTATGAATTTATGAAAAGAATATAATGTAAACAAATTTATTCCTTCGTCATTCATTATCAGCGGTTATCGGAACAAACGTTTGTTATATGTAATTACAATTGCAGATAAGATGTTTTGTTTGAATTATTATTCTTTTAATGCTCCTAAACGACAGTCTGGAACACGATTTGTAGAAAATGGCGGGGTTTATTACGCAAAGAAGCGCTTCTTCACGGCATTTATTAAAAAATGTGAACAATTTAATGAAGAGACTTTCTTCCCACTTTACATATTTCCCCGATGAACAAAAACCTATAGAAGGTAATTATTTTATTTCTTGTTTGTTTAATGTGACCTTATAAATTTCAGACAAGTTACATTTTACTTCAAATATTGTTCTGTATTGTGTCTTTACACACATAATATTAAACTCTGATTAAAAATTTAT